>NC_068278.1:23050687-23376301 GCF_025860055.1 Xyrauchen texanus
CAATTGACTCCAATTAGCCTATCAGAAGTTAATCGGCTAATTGACCAGAATTTTCCAAGCTGCTTAAAGGCACAATTAACTTGAACCTATGAACCACTGGAATTGTGATGTGGTTAAGCAAAAGTGAAAAAATCTATCTGTAAACAATTGTTTGAAAAATTACTCATGTTATGCACAAAGTAGTTGTCCTAAATGACTTGCCAAAACTATAGTTTTCTTATATGAAATCTGTGGAGTGGTTAGAAATGAGTTTTAATGACTTCAACCTAAGTGTATGTAAACTTTAATTGTAAGAGCTTGTACCTGTATTGATACACAACCTACCCATATAACTAATCAGTACCTGTTAACACAATTAACTAAACAGTAATATGATAAAATAAAGACTCATTTGTTCCGTATTTACCTGAAGAGGAAATCCAAAAGACAAAAAGGTCACATAAATTAAAAGTAAAGGAGGTTCATGGATATTATGCATACAAAACATGTTAGCAAAGTAAAAACTATACTAAGCCTTTCATGCATAAGAGTGTGGTTTCTTAAGAAAATTACAGTGTCAGCATTTTGCTCCAGCCCTGTGCTCAGAGTGTGCTCACTGTGAAATGAACATTATTTCATTATCAAATCAATCTGCTCTGACATTTATTGCATTTTTAATGAAAACTCAGAAATGTGTCTACCACCAGCCTCTCCCTGCCTGCAACTCTTAATTCAGAATTTTCATGATCTAAAGCCAAAAATGACTCTCAACAGTATTAGCAATGAAATTAATGTTACTCGAACCTTAATGTGTTATGCATAGAGTCCATTCACACTCCCATGGTCACACCTTCTGCGGTGCATTAATATCTTCTGATTTGTGAGTTCAACAAATTATTTTCAGACTTTTTAGTCAATACTCTTTATACAGTTTAAAGGTATAGCTCACAGAAAAATGACAATTTGTTTATCATTTACTCACATTTTATTCCAAACCATTATGACTTTCTTTAATTCTTGAAACACAAAAAGATATATTAGGCAGATAGCTTCAGTCACCATTACATTTCATTGTATGGAAAACAGATGCAATAAAAGACGCTTCCCAAGACGCACACATCTAGTTTCCAGTATCATCCTGCACTGAGGTGCACATATCCGGTGTTGTATCGAATTGTGTTCCCCGTCGGAATCTGTTTCTCCCTAGCACCGATAGGGTATGGGGTTATGGTTAGGGTAGGTAGTGTAGTGTTAAGGTAGGTAGTGAAGGGTTAGGCTTAGGCTTAGGTTTGTGCATGGGGGAACACATTCTGACAGCAGAGAATGTTACCATCAGATATTGTTCCCCCTATACAGATCTGCTGGGGGGAAACAGATCCCGACAGGGAAACAGAGTTCGACACAACACCAGAAACGAATCAAAATGGTCAAAGACGTCCATCTAGTGTGTTTTTACAAACACCAAGAATTAAAAATAGTGCTGATGGATGAAAGAACAACAAGTGGCAGCAGCTGGTGAAGCTTCAGAGTTGAAGCTCGACATCAAGTCTTTTAAAAGCTTGCCAGAGACATGACAGACAAAGACATCTGTGTAGGGTATGCTTATATACAAAAATTATTCTAAATAGTCTAATAGATTCTTTAATATTTAACATAGATTCTAAAATAGATTATTTTAAGCTGAGAGATTATTGATCTCACAATTGATTTCCAACCAGAAAAGGAAGGATATATGAGACATAAAGCTGATTGTCTGCTTGAGAAATGCAGTCTGTATGTATGATATCTCTTGGAACATAAGAGGCATGCCCAAAATATGCCTGTGATCTATCAGGCAATGTATGGTAGTTTTATGTATCTGAGATAGTGACATATGTTTCTGAGATAGTGGTGAAGCAAAGGTAGAATGATGTGTGTCTGTGTGTATAGTTGGTATTTCATCTTTTAGCAGACTCTTAAAACCAACTTAAAGTTCAATCACTCCAGACACAGTTTCCTTGGAGCAAACTGAGTTTTGAATGCTTTGGGCAGAATGGTGATAGGAGACTTCAACTGCTCTCAGCTTATTTTCAAGCATCAAGCATAATATATTTTTTTCTTTAAAAGATCAGAAAGGTGCATTCACATATAAATGTGCATGTAAATATATTTTCATGAAATGTCTATATATTTTCTCAAATATGAAATGTACATATATTGTATTCATGTGTTATTACCTGTTAATTATTGTAATATTTTTGTGTTATTAAAGCATAATACTTATTATTATTATTATTATTATTATCGAAATCCCTCTAATTATTACTGTAAAATATATATTTGTAATTTTCGCCCTGGGTGTGCAACAAAAGTGAAAGACACTCCTCTTCTCCAGTATCTTATCCTGCTGATCTCTGATGTGTAATCAGTTGGACTTCTCTCCATGACATTAATGTATTCACACAAACAGTATCAGTAGAGCAGAGATCTGCTCAATGCAAAAATTATAAAGTATATTATACATTTACAGTAGTTTGCTAAATAACATTTAATGGACAGCATTTTGTTTTGCTTCACATGTGGCCATCTAATAAAAAATATATAAACGATTGTAAATAGAGTTGAATATTTGTGTTTTTTTTTGTCACGGTCCGGTCACCTTGTTAGGTGAAGGATTTGCAGCATCTTTCTGTCCCAATGTGTGCTGTTCTTCTCTTTGCAGCTCAATGATTTCACAGCTGAGAAGATAAAGGTGGCTTACAGTATACCATCATGTGCCTCACCAGAAGGGCTGTCGATTGGGGAATCGCCATGTGGGACAATTAACGCCCATGCTATGCCTCATTCCTGAATTTCGGTGTGGAGCTCTGTCGAGTGTTCGACCCAGTCCTGCTGCAGTGTGGTGATCCAGTATATATATCATATACCGATCATATACCGATATAGTGACGCAACATCTCAAGACATCAGCCAGGAAGTTAAAGCTTGTAGCAAATGTGTCTTCCAAATGGACAATGACCCCAAGCATACCTCCAAAGTTGTGGCAAAATGGCTTATGGACAACAAAGTCAAGGTATTTGAGTGGCCATCACAAAGCCCTCACATCAATCCAATAAAAAATTGTGGGCAGAACTGAAAAAGCATGTGCGAGCAAGGAGGCCTACAAACCTGACTCAAGGAGGCCTACAGTCCAAAATGTCAGGATTGTGAAAAACTGAGTTTAAATATTTGGCTATGCTGCATGTCAACTTCTGACTTCAACTGTAGATGTGCTTAGTCTGTCTACACAAAATATGAATGTTTCTCACATTCAGGGTAGACTTGACCAATTTATTACTGCATTTCATGATGCAGTAGCCATATAGCCCCTCAGTTGTCCCAATTATTTTACTGTTTACATTTTTTTTCCTTCTGCTTTTTTACTGATCTTCTAAGCATTTCTTAGAGCAAAGGAAAGGTTGCGAGGGAGATAGAAGGGTTGAGCATCAACAAGACTAATGAGATGCCTCCTCTGCTGCCTGTTTCTGAACTATATTACTGGTTTGGCTTTTAGTTTTCCCATTTGCCATGTAACTGCGATATAAAATATCAACAAAAACAATACTTCTCATGTCATTACCTGAAAGGCAAAATGAAAGGTAATGACACCAAACATTTAAATTCTCTCATCATTTTACTCACCCTCATGTCAGAATGTGAACGGGAAAGTGGAGATTTATAGTAAAAAAAAAAAGGACTTACATATTGATCTGTTTCTCACCCAGTGACATTTATATAAATGCTCTGAAGAAGAAAGTCATACACATCTGGGATGAAGGTGAGTATTTTTATTTTTGAGTGAACTATCCATTTAAATCCATATCTTCAGAAGCGATGTAATAGGTGTGGGAGAGAAACAGGTAAATATTTAAGTCCTATTTTACTGTACATCTCTACTTACACCTCTACATTCTTCTTCTTTTGTTTAGCATTCTTAGTGCATATTGCCACCTACTAGGCTGAGAGGAGAATTTATAGTTAAAAAAAAGCCACACTTAGCATATCACTTCTGAAGATATGGATTTAGCCACTGGAGTTCTATGGATTACTTTTATGCTGCCTTTATATGTTTTTGGACCTTCAAAGTTCTAGCCACCATTCACTTGCATTGTTTAGACCTACAGAGCTGATATATTCTTCTAAAAATCTTTGTTTGTGTTCTACAGAAGAAAGAAAGTCATACACATCTGGGATGGTTATTTAATATCTGCAATGACAAAACACACAGTATGTTGAATAAGAAACAAATGACAATTTCCATAACAACATATTAAGTAGTTCCTCTTTATATGTAAAATGACAAATGGCAATGGCAATTTTCACAAAACTTGTTGTGCTAAGTTCCAGTAGCCTAATGCAAGTCCTTGGAGGGTTTATTCATTGAACCAACAATTGAACCATTTATAGGCTTATATATTCTTTGTGGCAGCTGATTATATGCCAGCATCAGGATCCTCTCCTATTCAGTTTTGACAAGCTTTGTCCAATGTGTGCAGAAGTTTAATTTAACAATAAAAGTTATCTTTTATTATCTTTGATTAATATCTAAAAACATTAGCATTTTAATAATTCTCCATTTCTCATTGCATACCATGGAGCTATAAAATACTTGGAGAGGGCTATCCGTTAGCATCCCCATTCATCGCTATGGCTGAGCTTAGCTTGCGCGGGGTTCCCAGGAAGCTTGCAAAATGAAGGCTGCCATCTTTGCTCATGGGCCCTCAGTTCTGGGATCGGGTGTCACTTTAGTGATCACTCATCAATGGGAATAGATAGGGGAAAATATAAACCAATTTCATGCTTTTAAGAGCAGATCAAAACAATCCGTCACTAGATGAAGATCTACAACTATAATGTATTGAAATAATATAGAATTAAATGGTTCTTGGAAAAAAGATTTAATCATAAAACAAAGCTATTTTTGAATGGCTGTCTATGGAGAAATATGCGTTTTAACATTGGGTGGTTTAGTTCCAGCATCTACGACTCTATGCATGGTCGCTTCCACATTTAGCCTCAGTGGCCACTGCAACTTCCGGTGCAGCACAGGAAGTGATCTTTGACGTTTCAATGGCTGCGTTCCATTTAAAAATTTTGACAACTTCCCTCGCAAATTTCACTCCGTCTCATGGACTCGGATGTACATCACTGCTAAGATTGCACAAGTGTCCACTACTGCCGGAAGACGTGCAATGCGTTTAACTGGAACACTCTTAAACCTTGATCACTTGGAGCATGTTGAAGGCTGATGTCAATTTATGGAATTATTTAGTGATTTCTGCACATGAGAACACAATTTTTTTGGAGATTGATTTCAGAGGCGTATGTATAAATCTTGTATGTTTAATTTTTTGTTAGAAAGGATTAATCAAGATTTACAAAACCGAAAATGTTAACATAACATTGAACACATAAGCTATAACTGTGTGATAAACAGTTTAAAGTAGCTTTAAGTAGTATGCTGTTAAATCTCAATATAAGTTTTCTAAACTGCTTAATGGAACTTCACTTCCATTATACATTAGAGTTTTGTGGGGTTTATGAATTGCAATCTGCTGTCAGGACACAATCGAGTTGCATTGTGGGATATGGAGCTGCCTGAAACGTACAACAGAGTAGGCTTGCTCCCTCAGTCAAAATCGAGGAGTTGAGGGTCTGTCAACAGAAACTTACCTCACTCACTTAATGAAGTGGAAAAGACTTTGAAAATGGCCACGGGAATTCCTCCGACGGGAAGTGCTTAGGGGAGTTAGCGAGTGGATGTAAAAAGTGAAGTGGAACGCAGCCAATGACTGCTGTCAACATTACATTTTTCACACACTCTTTGAAAGATCATCAGCAGATTACCATGAACAACGTCAATCCCATTGTGAGGCTGGCATCTGTCACTCTCATTGGTGAAAAGGAGAAGGGGCTTAAATTGTCGATTTCTATCTACTCAACCTATTTAGGTACTGTATTTGAATAGTTTCACCAATGTTATAACGATAATATAATATGTATGATTTTTCTGGACTAAAAATGTCAATAACTTGATTTTTTATTTCAGTTTCTGATAAGGATCAGGAGACAGGAGAGATCAGGGTGAGTGCAACTTGTTTCAGATCTATGAGGAAGTCAGAGTAGCCACATAATTTGAAAGTAGATTGGATTTTCATTTGAAGCACACAGCTATTCAGCTACTGTACCAAATGCATATATTTATATGAATTTCAGCGGATATGTTAAAACGGTGCTATATAAATATGAATAATGTCATCCAAATGTGTTTCCTACCTTTTCTTTTGTTTTGCCTTGAAAACCTCTGATGACTCTTCTTTCAGTTATAGTTGTAGACCTGTCAGAACTATAATTTAAATTATCCTATCCTGAAAAAAAAAGTATAATTGTAACTGAAATGATAAACAACATGTATGGCTATTTTACATTTAAGATTCATGATGAGACAATTTTCAACCACTGCAAACCCTGCTACATATTGCAACAGTATTATACTTATAATGTTACTCTTTTTTTTACAAACCATCTTACACATGTTGATATCAGGATGTCTCCTTGAGGCAAACTAAAAATGAAAATTCTCTCATCATTTATGCAGTCTTATGCCATGTCAAACTCATTTGACTTCCTTCAGGGGAACACAAACAAAGATTTTTGATGGATATCTGATGTGTGTTTGTACATGTAATGGAAGTCAGTGAGATTAAAAACTTTCATGAATCATAAAGGTAGCATCAATGTAATCCGTATGACAGAAAGTCATACAAGTTTGAGAAAGCATAAGGGGTGAGCATTTTTGGGTGAACTACTGAAATCATTTGATTAAGCTGAAAAGTGAACATAAACCAACACTCAGCTAATGTAAGCTGTTTCCCTTTAAGACGAAGGGGTTCAATGAGACATTTGCATGGAAACATGTAGAAAAGTGATTTACTTGTTGGAGTTACCTGTTGCCTGCTGAGTTTCTGCCGCGTGAGTGATGTCTGTCCAGTGAAAAATCCGCAGGAATTCTCCGTCACTGCCCGACAATGAGAAAGCACAATATTTTCCCATGAGAAAAGTATGGTGTAAGTGCCACATACAGAAAATTAATTATTGTCATTGACAACCTCAGTGTCATTTAAGGCAAATGGCAACCACAACAGTGAAACTCATTACAGAGACCGAAATTTATGCTTCACATGATATTGATGTATTTATTCATGTCATCTCAAACACTAACTGAATGCTAAAACTGTCGATGCAATTGATGAAGCTGAATATAAACCAAAACTCCGAAAATGTTAGCTAGTTTCAAGGTACAATTTGAAGTTATAATTGTTGTAGAGATGCGATTAACTTACTGGAATTACCTGTTGTTTGTGGAGTTTCTGCGATGCGAATGAGGAGTTGTAGGTGAAGGCCCTGAGCAGCAGTTGAAGATGAAGAGTATCTGCCTGGTGAAAAAAAAATGTGTGGGCTATTTTGTGCTTGTTCAACTGTGAAAATATACACATCTAATTAGCATCATGCAGACAAATGTTTGATATACTATAGATTTGCAAAAAATAACATAAGTTAACAACTTTTTTAAGCGAATAGAAACTTGAACGCACAGACAATTGATAGCAACAACAACATAAAAAAAAAACAATAATGATTTCACAAGTAATTTACCTTTGAATTGGCGAAAACGTTGTGTTGTCCTCCACGAGCTCTCCTCATCCAAATTGGCAGCCAGCTACAAATATGATATTCAATCACATTCTGCATCACGTGTTTTCCAATGGAATCTTAAAAAATTAGGCCAGGTTTACTAAACTTATTGTCGCTTCACTCAAAATAATTAGCAAAGTTTCTCTATTATTATGAGTACAGCGTAATCTCAGTATCTCGCGTCACACATATAGTATATCATTAAGGAAAGTTGACAGCATTTTGTTTTCAGTAAAATCTGTTTATTTTAATGAGCAATATTTGCTGAAGCAAGGAATCTTTTTTTTCAGTGCATATTTCTGTCCTGTTTAATTCATATTCACCTGGGGGATTTTATTTTGACACCAAAAGTGCTGCAGTATTTACTTCAACTTCACAAGGAGCTTTTATTTCGACACAGGAAAGGCAATAGACCTTTTTCACACTCTGGGTTTTTGAACGTGGATGTAAATGTTTGCAGGGTAAACTTTGACAGCAGTGAATAGCTAATATTATTTTCCCTTACCAATTTGCTCCAAGAACAAATGAAAGAAACCACTATTAAATTTGACTGACTTTCCAGAAAAAATAAAATAAATAGAGAGCGGTGGATTAAGACAGTCAGATGTGAGAAGATGCCAAATTTACAGTCACTCTCTCAGTAGCTGTAATAGAAACCCCCTCACAGCTGTGGTAAATAGTTTTTTAAAACAAATTCCAGGGAAATATAACACAAAGCATAATGTTATAAACTTACACTCTGTATTTAAAAAAATGACGTTATAAAAATGTTTGTTAGATTTACGCTACTAAATAAGGCGGAAACGCATCATCACAGTCTTTGGAAAAAGGTCTATGTGAATTTGACAGTTTACAATGTTCTGCATTTCATAAAATGCTGTAATCTCCTTTTCTGTTATTCTATGCCACCTTTGTATATTTTTATAATAACTTGTAACTGTTACTAATGTTTGGAATTACGCAAATGCTTGAACCTGCATTACTTTGATTACACAGTGGTTGTGAACTAATCTCAGAGCGCCACCACAAGCGTGCACACAGATCAGTGTGTCACTGGTTTGTTCGGAATCACACACAAATCGTATATCTATCTTTAAATCACAGCCTTTTGTGGATTAATAATTACATATGAACAACTTGCCATCTTGATGTTATTTTGTTTAATTGTGCAGCCCTGAAGGATCATGAAATTAGTCAACTGATGTGTGCTTTATGTAACTATTATAATCATCACGATATTGATGATATTAGTCATTTTTACATCGTCAGCAAAATTATCTCGATTATATCGTTGTGGCAGGGCGGAGGGCAGGGCCGGGTTGTGATTATACACACCCGGTCCCTTATCAGGCTAATTAAGTCTCCGAGAGGGATAAAGGCCGATGGCAGACGGTGGAGTGACGAGATAGTTGAAGGACATGTCAACTGAGAGGACCTCTCAGTCCTGCAAGTGGCAGAGGTATACAAGGACTTTGCCAGTGCTACAGTCCCTTTAGTTACCACAGTGGGGATGTCAAGTGAGGATTCACTAGTGGATTGTGCCTTTCAGGCTAGGAGTTTGCTTTTATACCAACAGCCAGCAGAAACAACCCACCACATTACTCCCCATCAAGATGTCCCACCACTGCCACCTCTACCACTTGATGGATGTTGAATCTGTGGTCCAGGTCTTCCTGTGTTAGACCAACTGAGAGATGGACCATGAAGAGGGAAAACATATCGATGAGTTGCAGGGCCTGACGCTGTCAAATTAAATGTTTAAAATATTATGTTTATATAATGTGTGCATTTCTGGAGAGAAAGTAATGAGTAAAATGTAATTTCCTTTCCTTCCCTATACCCCCACATAATGCAGTGCATATTGTATGTATAATGTAATAATCCAATGAATTATTTACATATGCACTGCCTGTTACTCCAGCTTCACAGACTTCACAGTCCTTGGGGCTGCTCTTGCCCTGGTCACACGAAACATGTTGTGGGAGGTTCTATGAGTCTCCATAAGGTCATCAAGTGGTTGAAAGTCACACACCTAAATTAGATGTGGGAGATGTTTTGAGTCAACATTAAGAGTCAGAATTCTAAGTAAGTTGTGCTTATAAGGAATTTCTCTTTGTGGTTTTCTCCAAGGACAAGTAGACAGTACACATATGTACACATACAATACACAATATATACTATAAAGACTATACACTTCATGGTGTGGAAAACAATATACATGAATATACGACACGATACTCTACAATTAATTACATTGCACATTAAGGTGAGCATTGATGTGGATAGAGAGTGCAACTGTCGAAAGAACAATAGAGTCTAGCAACAATAAATTTAATTACAGATAAGTGGTATATTATAATATAATATAATATTATTATATTATAGTGGTATAAGAGCCATCTCCCAAATACTGGCACTGAATCATTTTTTCTATGGTGGCTTCCTGCTTTTCCATTGTGACTGTGAATTATTGCCAGTTCACCTGCCTTACCAAGCGTTTTTCAATGCCTACTGTTTAAGTCTCATGTTATGACCTTTGTGCCTGTTACGGATTACGTCTTTTGGATCATTGTTTTGCTTTGTTGCCTTGTTGGACTGCCTGCCTGTTATTTCATTTCTGCCTGTTATTTCGACTACGTCTCTCTGCTCAGCAACTTAGATTATTTGACTGTTGATTGTCTTTGACAATAAAGAACATCTGCATCATGGATTCTAATCAGCCTCCAGTAATGGGTTCGTTACACTAATACCACAGTTTGCAATTGGAAAATGCTGTACCGGAAGTTCACGTAAAGCCACTGAGATTTTACCGGAAATATGTAGGCAGTAGTTTGTGCGTAGAGTATATTCTTGACCCCCTGGCACATGCAAAGAAACCACATTCTCATTGTCTCTTCATTCCATAACTATATTAAACTAGAGAATTTCTCTTCAGGCACTTATATGGAGACTGTTTAATGTTAGAGGAAACCAATTATTATATCTCAAAATCTTTGAATTATATACAACAGAAACAGCAAACAATATAATTAGCTAGGGATGCACAAATATTGTCTAAATATAAAATAGTTTGCCAAGTGAATTTAGGCATCACATCATTACAGTACATTAATATTATTTTTATGTTTATACTAATGTATTCAGGTTGATTCATTGATGTTAAATAATATTTCTGATTTTAATAAAACAGTTAATTTAGATGTTTTCACATGAAGCACACTTTTAGGTTAACATTTCAGTCTATGATCTCCTGACATTCCTTTTAGAATTTGCTATAGAAATACTTTACTATTTGTATGAGAAAATATGATAATTATGATGGATAGACAGAGAGAATTACTTAATCAGTTAGAGAGTCACTTAATCGAATCCAAAAAATACTTCCATTAGCATAACTTGATTTATATAGGTTGATTTATTAAAATTAAATAATATTTTTTTACTTGAATAAAAACAATTCATTTCAATGTAAACACAAGGAGCACATTTTTAGGTTACCTCTACATTATTTACATTGCAGCTTTTTTCTCTTTTTGGTCTGGAGAGAAAGTTTGAAGTTATTTTTTTATTTTCTCCCCTTTTTCTCCACAATTTGGAATGCCCTATTCCCAATGCACTCCAAGTCCTAGTGGTGGTGTAGTGACTTGCCTCAATCCGGGTGGCAGAGGACGAATCTCAGTTGCCTCCGCGTCTGAGACCATCAATCTTCGCATCTTATCAAGTGGCTTGTTGAGCGTGTTACCACGGAGACATAGCGCGTGTGGAGGCTTCATGCTATTCTTCGTGGCATCCACGCACAACTCACCACACACCCCACCGAGAGCGAACCACATTGTAGCGACCACGAGGAGGTTACCCAATGTGACCCTACACTCCCTAGCAACCGGGCCAATTTGGTTACTTGGGAGACCTGGCTGGAGTCACTCAGCACGCCCTGGGTTCGAACTTCCAACTCCAGGGGTGGTAGTCGGCATCTTTACTCACTGAAAAACCCAGGCCCCCGAAAGTTTTTGAGCTCTAAAACTTACAGAATGTTTTTAAAGTACAATTAACTCTTATATGTTATAAGATCAAGGAAAATCTGATTTCTCATGACATGACCACTTTAATAAAATTGTGCATGTGTATCTAAACTAAAAGGCATGAGGTGCAAAAAATAAATAAATAAATACAAAAACTTTCACTAACACCATAGATGGACAAATGAAGAAGCATAATTCTGAGAGCTAAAATATGTTTACTATGCTGTAAAGGGATTTAGGGAAAGGAGGAGGCGAGAACCTGCTTGACAATATAAATAATATTTTTAATAAAGAACTAAAACCAAAAGACACAAACACACACATTGGACGGACAGCTGCCCGTAAACATTCTCTCTCTGTCGCACCACCATCCACAGTCTGCATTTATCCATCTCTGAGGCTTGATTAGCCTGATAAGGGACCAGGTGTGTAAAATCACGACATGGCCCTGCCCTCCGCCCTGTCACATATGCATTTCAAAGTAATATTAATAATAAATATATATTTATTTTTCAAGTAATAAACTTAACTTCATTTATTTTTGAATGCCTGCAGCTCTACAATAACTAAATGAGCACATACTTTTGTCATGCTCTTAAAGTGACAGTGCTATTAAAGAGAAAGCACTATTCAAGAAATATTATTTCTCAGCCTTATACAGTACAACACAGGGGCATAGTAATCATATAAAAAGTGAGGTGGAGAGAATTTTTAAGTATTTAAAATATTTATATTTATTTACTAAAAATATATATTTTTAATACAGTCCAGAATCAACTTTATGGTGCTTAGTAACCAATATTGTGGTAAAGCTAAAGGAAGTTTTGAAATGTATTCATTTTCATTTACCAGAAGCCTACACTGTTAAAAGGAGTAACATAGTTTTTACATTCTACCTGATCTAACCTTACAAAAAGTGTGTTGGTGTAATTTAATGTAAACGTGATGATTTGTAAATATTATATTACATGTTTTCAATAAAAGCAGTTAATTTAGATATTACAACATGAAGCACATTTTTAACACAAGTTTTTATAAGCCATCTCAAACAAACATTAATACATAAACTATACAGCTACTTGTAATTTACAGACCTATTCCTCAGTCAAATTTGACAGTAAATATTCAGTATTATTAATTTATTAGATCTAATGATAATTCAGTATTAAAATCACTGAAAATAAATCACATTTACACTTTGCATTGCTTTAGTCAGAGTAAAAATATGAAAGGAGGGTATTTTGTTGAGCTGACTTTGTGACCTCTGACCGGTGGCTGCTGCAGTTTGTGTGTGAGTGACAGGGTCTCCATGGAAATGATGCTACAAGATGATGAAGTAATGTAAGTGGTTCATGTAAGTGGTTGAGCACCTATGACCCATACATTTTAAAATATGCAATTACTGTTTACACATACACTCACCTAAAGGATTATTAGGAACACCATACTAATACTGTGTTTGACCCCCTTTCGCCTTCAGAACGGCCTTAATTCTACGTGGCACTGATTCAACAGGGTGCTGAAAGCATTCTTTAGAAATGTTGGCCCATATTGATAGGATAGCATCTTGCAGTTGATGGAGATTTGTGGGATGCACATCCAGGGCACGAAGCTCCCGTTCCACCACATCCCAAAGATGCTCTATTGGGTTGAGATCTGGTGAATGTGGGGGCCAATTTAGTACAGTGAACTCATTGTCATGTTCAAGAAACCAATTTGAAATGATTCGAGCTTTGTGACATGGTGCATTATCCTGCTGGAAGTAGCCATCAGAGGATGGGTACATGGTGGCCATAAAGGGATGGACATGGTCAGAAACAATGCTCAGGTAGGCCGTGGCATTTAAATGATGCCCAATTGGCACTAAGGGGCCTAAAGTGTGCCAAGAAAACATCCCCCACACCATTACACCACCACCACCAGCCTGCACAGTGGTAACAAGGCATGATGGATCCATGTTCTCATTCTGTTTACGCCAAATTCTGACTCTACCATCTGAATGTCTCAACAGAAATCGAGACTCATCAGACCAGGCAACATTTTTCCAGTCTTCAACTGTCCAATTTTGGTGAGCTCTTGCAAATTGTAGCCTCTTTTCCTATTTGTAGTGGAGATGAGTGGTACCGGTGGGGTCTTCTGCTGTTGTAGCCCATCCGCCTCAAGGTTGTGCATGTTGTGGCTTCACAAATGCTTTGCTGCATACCTCGGTTGTAACGAGTGTTTATTTCAGGCAAAGTTGCTCTTCTATCAGCTTGAATCAGTCGGCCCATTCTCCTCTGACCTCTAGCATCAACAAGGCATTTTCGCCCACAGGACTGCCGCATACTGGATGTTTTTCCTTTTCACACCATTCTTTGTAAACCCTAGAAATGGTTGTGCGTGAAAATCCCAGTAACTGAGCAGATTGTGAAATACTCAGACCGGCCCGTCTGGCACCAACAACCATGCCACGCTAAAAATTGCTTAAATCACCTTTCTTTCCCATTCTGACATTCAGTTTGGAGTTCAGGAGATTGTCTTGACCAGGACCACACCCCTAAATGCATTGAAGCAACTGCCATGTGATTGGTTGATTAGATAATTGCATTAATGAGAAATTGAACAGGTGTTCCTAATAATCCTTTAGGTGAGTGTATAAACATTTGCTGGATGAAATACATAATATAAACATATTTTCATGGTGAAAAAGTATATTTTACAAAAATATAGGCTGATAACCAATACAAGAACAATACACTGATCAGCCACGACATTAAAAACATCTGCTTAAAATGGTGTAGGTCCCCTTCGAGACGCCCAAACAGCACCAACCCACATCTCAGAATAGCTGTTACATATTTAGTAATACTTAAACCAGCCCGTCTGGCACCAACAATCATCCACGTGATTATCTAATCAGCCAATCGTGTGGCAGCAGTGCAGTGAATAAAATCATGCAGATAGAGGTCAGGAGCTTTAGTTAATGTTCACATCAACCATCAGAATGGGGACAAATTTGATCTCAGTGATTTGGACAGTGGCATGATTTTTGGTGCCAGATGGGTTGGTTTGAGTTTTTCTGTAACTGCTGATCTCGTGGGATTTTCAAATACAACAGTCTCTATAATTTATTCCGAATGGTGCCAAAAAAAAAAAAACATCCAGTGAGTGGCAGTTCTGTAGCTGGAAATGCCTTGTTGATGAGAGAGGTCAACAGAGAATGGCCAGACTGGTTTGAACTGACAAAGTCTACGGTAACTCAGATAACTGCTCTGTACAATTGTTGTGAGAAGAATAGCATCTTAGAATGCTATTCTGAGATGCGGGTTGTGCTGTTTTGGTGGCATGAGGGGGACAATATTAGGCAGGTAGTGTTAATGTTGTGGCTGATCGGTGTATATCCTGCATCTCTACAATTAGCAAGAAACATATTAAGTAATAAATACGTTTTGATATAGTGATTTGTGCACATGCTCCAGGCATGTTGAGCCTGGTTGTGGGAAACAGGTATTCTGTCATTGTCTCTCCATCCCCATTTGGAAACTTCAAAACCCTAAGAATGCTTTTCTAAATAAAAAGCCTTAAATCCTTCATTCTCATAGGCCTCTAGTCTTGATTTATGTTCCAGATTTTGGCATACACTGTGAAGCCCGCTGACACGGCAGCCTGGCGACTGATTGACTGTTAAATAGTGCAATCAACAGACCCATTTTACCATGTGCAATCAGCCAAATTCTGCAGGGAAAGCCATGACCTCTCCCACTATTTTAATCAAGACTCACCCCGCAGTTCTGCAATTAGAAGCAATTGTTCCTGGATGATATCTAAATTTGCTGGTGATTAAGAAGTCTGGATTAGCCTTAATTAGGCTTAGACTGTTGTTATGTCATGAGAAAATAAAGCTTGTGAATGACCAGGCAGAACAAATGGAAAGTGCTGTTCTAGTCTTAAATAATTCAAACAAACTTTGATTTCGCAATGTGTTAAATTTTGCAATTCTTACAGAGGGAAAAACATACAGAATATATATATATATATATATATATATATATATATATATATATATATATATATATATAGATAGACTGGCGACCTGTCCAGGGTGTCCCCTGCCTTTAGCCCAATGTTAGCTGGGATAGGCTCCAGCCCCCGCGACCCTGTACACAGGATAAGCGGTTGACTGATGGATGGATGGATGGATATATATATATATATATATATATATATATATATATATATCTACTACGTTCAATAGTTTGGGGTCACTTGCCTGAAATGTTTCTCATGATCTTTTGATCTGAAGGTGTATGCTTAAATGTTTGAAATTAGATTTATAGACAAAAATATAATTGTGCCACCATATTAATTTATTTAATTACAATACTAAAATTGTATTTAAAAATTTTTTTTTTTAAATTGATGACTTGGACCGAATAATTAAGAAAACTCCTTCAATACTGTTTAAAAAGCATCCCAGCGTGATACCTCAAGAAGTTGGTTGAGAAAATACCAAGAGTACAATTCTGCAAAATATTGGCAAGGTGTAACCACTTTGAAGATGCTAAAATTTAACACAGTTTTGATTTCTCTCTCTCTCTCTCTCTCTCTCTCTCTCTCTCTCTCTCTCTCTCATTTTTTCCTATTTATTATTACATTTACTTGTTCATTGAAATATATATATATATATATATATATATATATATATATATATATATATATAGAGCCTTGAGTTCAATTTCCCTTCCACAAATCTCTAAAAATGCTTGTTTTTTGATAAACTTGGCATCGATATTTTTTTAAAGCAAAGCGTATGGAAAATAAGGACCAGTTTTGTTTGCTTGAAGTCAGACAACTTTAAAAATAAAACACCTTGGCTTGTGCTCACCAAGCAGGCCACTGACCTTTCAGACATAGAAGCCGAGCAACCTTAGCAGAAAGGGAATGCCTGTGACAGGAGAAAGGTTGGCACAGCTGGACTTGTAATTTCTTTTCTGTACCCAAAAGCACCTTTTGATGTGACAGAGCAAAATTGGTTATTGAACGCTTACTTTGCCTTAAAGCCTTTGACTCAGAGTCAGTTGTCCGTCTCTCCATTCAAAACATTCTGCAATGACCAGCATCATTAACAAGTTTAGTAAAAGTTTTATATGGAGGTCACAACATGTGTTTGTCCTCCTGTTTATGTAATACATTGAAGAGAAGTGACTGTGACACAGAAAAGTGTATCAAATCTGTCATAGAATGTTTGACTGCATAAGCAAGACCCCATAAAATAAAATAAAAGTCAATGTATATTAGCATTGAAGCCAAAAATAACGTTTAGGAGATACATATTTAAAATTGTCTTCTGTGAATTTCTCTTCTGGGAAAATGGACCCAAAATATTGACGACTCATCTTGCACTACATAGAATATGTATTATAGTTCATGGCTGAGACTAAATCCTTTGTCTATTTTATTAAAATGCAGGAAAGAAAACTGTGCTTCTCATGCAATTTCATGGGGTCTTTAAGTTACGTACACAACACAGTTCTCTTCAGATGTAATGATGCAGATGTTAAGTGTGATGCAAATGTATTAAAATAAAAGGTAAATACAGCTAATCTAAATACCATTACAAAATACCAATTTCTACATTTCTTCTCAGAAGGAATGAAGAATGGAAGGTTAAGATGACTCTATAGTCATCTATGTACTATAGTTTGTTACTGAAGAACAAAGACCATATGTGATATATTGCAAAATTAAAATAGAATATACTGTAACTACTGCACATAGCCTCGATTGCAACAAACCACCAAGCCCTGAAAAGGAGGAGGTTCAATATTTTTCTAGTATCAGCAGCATTAGAGCATGTAACAGCACTGCATGAGACTGTATTACTTACAACAGCAGAGCTAAAGGTCAGGACTAATAGCTTGTAGTGGTTTACTGCACCATGTCTGCAGTGGAGAGCTCTTTCACAAAGTGAGCATCACGCACACTTTAATGGACCTGTCAGCTGTCACGCTGGGCTCAAAACACAGAAAAATTCCTTGATGATGACAGTTAAGTCAATTAAGAGCCTTGCCATTAACCCATTAGTCGATGTGTAATTCAAGTCAGATCAGTCAGTTGGTCAGATATTCCCTGTTGTGATTATATCACACCCCTTAAAGGAGCGGATTCCAGACGCTCAAAAGTAATAACACACAAAACAAGAAGAACCAATGTCCAATGACTGGGGGGGAAGCTTGTGGTAGGCAGACAGACCAAGGGGGGCAACGAAGGGCAGACAGGCAGTCCAGGGGGCAACGAGGGGCAGACAGGCAGTCCAGGGGGCAACGAGGGGCAGACAAGGGAAATGGGCCGGTTCAGGAGGTCTGGGAGAAGGTAACTGGGCGAAGACTGGTTTAGGGGGCCTGGGAGGTAGTCGAAGGACAGGGACCAGTCCTGGGGGCCAGGAAGTTGACCACGGGACGTGGGTTGGCTTGGGAGACCTGGGAGGTGGCCGCAGGATGGGGAACGTTCCGGGGGCGGAGCCGTGGGGGGTGGAGAAGCCGTAGGAGGCGGAGCTGAGGGAAGCTCTGGAGGCGGAGACAAGGGAGGCGGAACCATGGAAAGCTCTAGAGGCTCAGGAGGTGGAGCTGAGGGAGGCAGAACCATGGAAAGCTCTGGAGGATCAGGGGGCAGAGCCCTGGAAGGCTCTGGAGGTGGAGCCGAGGAAGGCTCAGGAGGGGGAGCCGAGGAAGGCTCAGGAGGGGGAGCCGAGGAAGGGGACGCCATAGGAGGCTTTAGGGGCGGAAACCTAGAAGACTCTGGACCACTGGCACTGACTCTTGGGCGGGCACGACCACTGGCGCTGACTCTTGGGCGGGCACGACCACTGGCGCTGGCTCTTGGATGGTCATTGCTACTGGCGCTGGCTCTTGAACGGTCATGGCTACGGGCACTGGGACGGTCGAGACCACTGGTGCTGGCTCAGGGACGGTCGAGGCTACAGGCGCTGGCTCAGGGACGGTCGAGGCTACAGGCGCTGGCTCAGGGACAGTCGAGGCTACAGGCACTGGCTCACTGACATCGGGGGCTAATGGCTCTGGCTGGTTGACCGTGGGTGATGCGGGCTCTGGCTCGCTGACCGGGTCTGACGTGGGCTCTGGCTCGCAGACCGGGGCAGGCGTGGACCGGGAGGCGGAAGTCCGTCTTCTCTTCCTCCTCCGGGCAGACGAAGTGGGCTGTGCAGGCTCGAGGATCGCGGATGCGGGGCACACCGGCTCTGAAGCGGACGAGGTTGGCAGCGTGTAGGTCAGGACGGGCGTGGAGAGACGAATCGTGGTGGACAGGGGGAGTATCTTCGTGGGAGGAGCGTCATCCTCCAGAACGCCCACAGTGAGCGGCGGTCCGCTGACCCACAGGGTCTCCTCCACGAAACCTAGGAGCGTCCAGCAATGACTCGACGGCGGCAACCGCTCCCTCAGAGACTCGTTCAAGTTTACCCGGAAGAATGCCACCAGGGCGTGGTCGGGGAAGTCAGAGAGGTGTGCCAGCTCCAGAAAATCCTGGATGTGGTCCTCTAAAGGGCGGTCCCCCTGCTTGAGGCAAAGGAGCCGATAATTCGCCGAATAGGCTGCTGGATCCATGTGTGTGGTCAATCGTTCTGTTACGAATGAGGCAGCGAAGGCAGACGAGGAGAGTGGATCCAAATGCAACTTAACTTTATTAAATAAACAAAAGAATAAACACAAAAGAAACAACCACAATGGGAAAACAGGAAACTTAAACATGATGAAACAAAACGGAGGACTCGGGCAGGGAACACATACCAGGCTTAACAACATTCAACGATTGACAGAGGGGAGTGAAAACAACCGGGTTAAAATACATGGACATGGGAAAACGGGAACCAATGAACGAACAGAACTCAAACAAGATGACAGGGCAATAAACAGAAACCAATGGCAAACTAACGAGGGCAGGTGAAAACAATGAACAGAGAACACGAATGCTAACAAGGAGACTATGGAGCTACAAGGGTGACAAAAAGTGAAAACTAAGGAACTACAAAAGTGACAAAAAAGACAAACAAAGGGCAACAGTGAGACAAGACAAGGTATACATAACAACACGGTTGTGTCAGTTATTGAGGCACAGAAATATTGTGATTATTACCAGTTTGAGCAGCTACTAGATCAAGCTCCAACTGAGACATCTATTAAAAATAATCCTTAATGACTTAATAATGTTCTTGTTGTCAGAATAACTTTTCTTAACATAAAATCGAATAACCTAAAATTATAGGTAAACCAAGTAAAAAAATCTTAAAAACAAAACAAAAACGGGTTCAAAATGATTATTGACATTGTTTTATGTCTTCCATTTTAGAAATAATGAGTTTCCAATATGATACTTATCCCTGCTTGGTGAGTAAAGTTTTTTCTTAAACAATTAATAAATGATGGCACTGTATACATGATCAGCATGCAACTTAAAGAGACCAGTTGAATTTTAACTTAAAATGGTATTTACAGTAAGCAATATTTGCATTTCAAAGTGTTTGAAATCAAGAACTGGGAAAATTGCATGAAAGAACACTAAATTGCAATATATCCCAAAAGCATCATGCAGACCATTTATATGTGGGCGAAGAGGCATACAGTATTTGTATATCCTCAAAAACTTGCTCAAGTGATTTTCAATAATTGTGTTTTCGGACACCAAATAAGGTCAACTTGCCAAAAAAGTAGTTTAAAACACAAAGTGTTTTTATAGTGGGAAAATCCAAATCATATGTGTAAATGGCAATAGCTTTCTTGTCATGTGTATCAGGGGTACAATTGCATCTGCTACTTTATTGTTCCTGCTGCAACTGAATGTGATAAGGGTTACACATCATACATACGCTAAAGTGAACCTCACTCCAAATAAATGCTGGTATGGTAGGTACATTAACATCACTTTTTATCCTCTCTCAAATGACTTAAATAAACTTATTTTGTATTAACTAGGCAGTTCAAGCCAATGGGGCTGAAAAATGTTGCTTTGTATTCTACCTCAGTCCGTTTTTCCTCATAATATTTTAATTTTGTATAGGTGGCAAAGCCTAATGGTTTTTTAATGTTCTGCAATGCAATTTTGCAGAATTTTTCTTCTGCTCTACTTATCAGGGCCGATGAATGTGGTCCATAAAAGAACACCTGCAATGGATGAAAATCATGAATACCAAAGCATTTTGTCTGTCATCTGCAATCCATTGATTGGAGATCAATTTCTAAATAGTATGAAATTCTATTCCTAGTGTAGCCTTTAGCCTCCTTGTTAGAGCACCCGCCTCCCACGCTGGAGACCCCGGTTCGAGTCCTGTTCGGAGCGGGGCGAATAGGACCGGTTACATTGGTGCCGTGACCCGGATGGGAGTGAGGTTTAGGGGGGTGAGTGTAACGGGAGCCAGCTGGTAGAGAGCTGTGCAGTGTGTAAACCTCACTCTCCTGCCCTCAAGAGGTGCTCTAGCGACTGACGCTAGAGGCTGTAGCCTTTAGCCTCCTTGTTAGAGCACCCGCCTCCCACGCTGGAGACCCCGGTTCGAGTCCCGTTCGGAGCGGGGCGAATAGGACCGGTTACACTCATAACAGTGTAATCTGACTTGATTATTCTTTTAGTTTGCAAATACTTTGGACACAAACATGCAGTGCTTTTGACACAAAGCATCACACTTATTCTGACCATTCTTTTAGTTTGCAAATACTTTGGACACAAACATGCAGTGCTTTTGACACAAAGCATCACACTTATTCTGACCATCTGACCTGTTTGGGAAATTTTGGTTGGTCAGATGCCAGAATACTCCCCTTCACACTCAGCTCTTTTACAAAACAAATTGTTCTATAAATCTCTTACCAGTGTCTCTCAACATCTCTTAACTCATAGTAATATATATATATATATATATATATTCTTGAAATGACAAAATCAATGTCTTCATCTTAATCATAATGATTAAGACATTGATTAATTGTCATTTCAAGCATATATATATATATATATATTACTAGTCCACATCAATAATATTTAATCGTGATTAACCACATGATTTTTCATAGTTAATCACGATTAATTGCAGATTTTGAAAGTGATGAAACTTTATATATATATATATATACTTCTTTTCCTCTTAAAATGTATATAGTTACTTCTTAGGAAAGAAAACAAAACAATATGTAATAATAATGTTTATTAACATTTTCAATACAAAGCCTTCCATAGAATATATATATAGAAATGCACTAAAATAGAGACAATTTGAGTAACATTGAACGTTGTCCAAAGTCTAAGTGGGAGGTATACTAATTGAGAGAACTAGTCCTCCATACAGTTAACTGCATTTTCATTGCGATGCGCATTAAATATCTTAAACCCTTATCCAAAATGGGGTCCATTTTCATGATTTGGCCTTGTTCCTGCCCTACAAACCCTTAGGCTGGCCTAAATCTCTAAAAAGATTCAATTGTACATGTATAGGATAAATACTGTTTTATTTTATTGATGACAATATAGTTTAGTCTCAGTCTCAACACTGTCTGAAATACAATCAATTTTGCAACAAGCAAACACAACTCAACTGCAGTACATTTTCTTCTGAAGACAAACACTCCTTTGGGATGTGTATATATATATATATATATATATATATAAAAAAAGGTACTTTTCTATCTACACAGGGGTTCACCTTCTGAAAATAGCAATACGAATTGCTGTTCTGTGAAATGGTGGTGCCATTCTCTAAATGTTGTGAATGTTTGAGGAGTTTTATATGCCATATACTGAGTTCTCCTCCAGCCTCTAATGTACGTAATACTGCCGAAAACAATAAGTGGTATAATCACAGAACAACATTTTCATTTTTATACAGTAATTGCCTCTTGTCCCTGTTTGTAGTCATTAAGAAATAGTCGAAAACTCATCAGGTCTCTGTAGCTTTGGAGCAGTCACCAAAAAAATAAAACATTTGTTGCCAAACCTTTCAACCATGAAAAAAATGCAAAAAGCTGGCAAACAAACAAATAATAATAATAATAATAATAATTCAATTAATCTACCTTTTGGCATTTTTTTGCTTTATGTCAATTGAATTTAAGCTGTGCATCAATATGCATACTTCTTGACTAGTTTATGCTATTTTCTAATAAGTTGGGTGTAAAGGGAACATAAGGGAAAGGAGGCGGCGAGATCCGGCTTGACGATATAAATAATATTTTAATGATAAACTTAAACAAATGACACAAACACACACACACATGACGGACATGCCCGTAAACGATCTCTCTATCCCGCTCCATCTTCCGTAGTCGGCCCTTATCCCTCTCGGAGGCTTGATTAGCCTGATGAGGGACCGGGTGTGTAGAATCACCACCCGGCCCCTGCCTCTGCCCTGCCACATTGGGCAAGCATTATTCACACACACACACACACACACACACACACACACACACACACACACACACACACACACACACACACACACACACACACACACACACACACACACACACACACACACACACACACACACACACACACATTGGTGCAGCTATCATTATGAGGACTCTCCATAGACATAATGATTTTCCCCTAAACCTAACCATCACAAAAACGTTTTACATTTTCAATAAAACATTGTTTTAATATGTTTTTTTTTAAGCAATTTGAATTATGGGGACACTAGAAATGTCCTCATAAACCACATTCATAGCATAATACCCTTGTAATTACCAGATTGTTTTCACACACATTAAAACATACCTTGAAATTGTGACCCACACACACACACACAAGACGAGACAGTCACAATGAGAATCAAAACTGCTTTATTTGCAAAAAGCAGGCGAAGGTACAGTGGGGAAAATACAGATGGAGAATGGTCGAGGAAAGCGTAGGGTCGAGAGCCGGGGAATCAAGATATAAACAAGGGGGCAAATCCGGGAGAGAGAAGTCAAAGGGAGCGTGAGGTCGAAGCCGGGGAATCAATATACAAACAAGACAAGCGAGAGGAAAAGACAGGGGAACAAGGGGGGCTGGCAAGCTAAGGGGTAAACGAGAGGAGTACAAAACTAGACGAGACTAGCGGGGGGCGAAGATGCGGGGTAAACTAGAACAATAACCAACACCCGTGAAACGGATGTGCTGTGGTATTTATAGGGGAAGGTGCAGGTGTAAACAATGAAAGGTGATGAGACGAGTGCAGGTGAAACGAATAAAGGGGTGATTGAGACGAGTGCAGGTGGTCATAATGTTCTGGCCATAGGAGCATGCATGAGAGTCCGAGGGGGGAGATAGCGTACGAGCAGGAGAGCTCGAGGGAGCAAAACGAGCGTGAGAGCTCGGGGGAAGAGATAGCGTACGAGCATGTGAGCTCGAGGGAGCAAAACGAGCGTGGAAGCTCGAGGGGGCGGAACGAGCGTGTGAGCTCGAGGGAGCAGAACGAGCGTGTGAGCTCGAGGGAGGGAAGCGAGCGTGTAAGGTCGAGGAGGGAGTGTGTGCGTGCGTGCAACGAAAGCGGGGATGGGGCAGAGGAGCAGGGTTCGTGACAGTACTCCCCCCTCTATAAAGAACAAACAAAAAAAACCCTGAACAGACCACCCACAAAACACAAAAACCAAAATTGAGGGAAGTCCAAGGGGCACAGAGGGAAATGAGACAGTCCATGGGGTCAATGGGCAGTTTCAAGGCAAGGTCAGGGGGAACATAGCGGACAGGCGGGTGGTCGGGAGATCTAGGGGGCAGCCGTAGGGCAGAGACAGGGTCAGGGAGTCTGGAAGGCGACTGGAGGACAGGGACTGGGTCCGGGGGTCTGGAAGGTGACCACCGGACAGGAATAGGGTCCGGAGGCCAGGGAAGAGGCCACAGGACAGGGAGAGGGTCAGGAAGTCCGGGCTGAGCCGTGAAAGGCGGTGCCGTCAGAGGTGGCACTGTAGGCGGCTCTGGAGATGGTGTTCTGTAAGGCTCTGGAGGTGGAGCCGAAGGAGGCTTTAGGGGCGAAGGCCTGAAAGGCTCAGGAGGTGGAGCCAATGGAGGTGGCACCGTGGGAGGTCCCCGAGGCGATGACCTGGCAGGCTCTGTAGTCTCGGGGGTAGAGCCATAGGAGGCCCGAGAGGCGGAGCCATAGAAAGCTCTGGAGTCTTTGGGAGCAGAGCCGTGAGGGGCTCGGGAGGTGGAGCCGTGGGAGGCTCTGGAGGGGGAGCCGTAAGAGGCTCGGGAGGCGGAGCCATAGGAGGCTTGGGAGGCAGAGCCGTAGGAGGCTCGAGAGGTCGGAGCCCTAGGAAGCTCTGGAGTCTCTGGGAGTAGAGCCGTGAGAGGCTCGGGGAAAAAGGTTGTGGAAGACTCGAGAGGCTCTAGAGGTGGGGCCCTGGAAGGCTCGAGAGGCTCGAGGGGGGAGCCATGAAAGACTCAAGAGACAGAGCCCCGAGAGGCTCGGGAGGAGGAGGAGCCCTGGAAGACTCGAGAGACGAAGCCCTGAGAGGCTTGGAAGGGGGTGGAGCCCTGAAAGACTCGGAGAGGAGAAGCCCTGAGAGACTCGAGAGGGGAAGCCCTGAGAGGCTTGAGAGGGGGAGGAGCCCTGAGAGACTCGAGAGGCGAAGCCGTGAGAGGCTTGAGGGGTGGAGCCATGAAAGACTCAAGGGACGGAGCCCTGAGAGGCTCGAGGGGAGGAGGAGCCCTGAGAGACTTGAGAGGCGAAGCCGTGAGAGGCTTGAGGGGTGGAGCCATGAAAGACTCGAGGGACGGAGCCCTGAGAGGCTCGAGGGGAGGAGGAGCCCTGAAAGACTCGAGGGGAAGCCCTGAGAGGCTTGAGGGGGGGAGGAGCCCCGAGAGACTCGAGAGGCGAAGCCGTGAGTGGCTTGAGGGGTGGAGCCCTGAAAGACTCGAGAGGAGAAGCCCTGAGAGGCTTGGGAGGGGGAGCCCTCCCAGGCTTCTCAGGGGGTTGAAGGCTTACGGCGCTCGGGGATGTGTTGGGAGCATAACCGGGCTCAGGGACAGACACAGGCGGAACAGGGTGAAAAAAATCAAAAATCGCACGTACCTGCTGTCCCTGGGCCTCGGTCATGCTTCCAAACCGTAGCTCCTCGCGCTGAATGAGACGTGTACCTCCGCTCTAGTGAGCTGCGCGAATCCTCAGCGCGGGGCATTGTGACTGTCTTCGGTAAAGGGTTGGTTATTTTGTGACCCACACACACACACAAGACGAGACAGTCACAATGAGAATCAAAACTGCTTTATTTGCAAAAAGCAGGCGAAGGTACAGTGGGGAAAATCCAGATGGAGAATGGTCGAGGAAAGCGTAGGGTCGAGAGCCGGGGAATCAAGATATAAACAAGGGGGCAAATCCGGGAGAGAGAAGTCAAAGGGAGCGTGAGGTCGAAGCCGGGGAATCAATATACAAACAAGACAAGCGAGAGGAAAAGACAGGGGAACAAGGGGGGCTGGCAAGCTAAGGGGTAAACGAGAGGAGTACAAAACTAGACGAGACTAGCGGGGGGCGAAGATGCGGGGTAAACTAGAACAATAACCAACACCCGTGAAACGGATGTGCTGTGGTATTTATAGGGGAAGGTGCAGGTGTAAACAATGAAAGGTGATGAGACGAGTGCAGGTGAAACGAATAAAGGGGTGATTAAGACGAGTGCAGGTGGTCATAATTTTCTGGCCATAGGAGCGTGCATGAGAGCCCGAGGGGGGAGATAGCGTACGAGCAGGAGAGCTCGAGGGAGCAAAACGTGCGTGAGAGCTCGGGGGAAGAGATAGCGTACGAGCATGTGAGCTCGAGGGAGCAAAACGAGCGTGCGAGCTCGAGGGAGCAAAACGAGCGTGGAAGCTCGAGGGGGCGGAACGAGCGTGTGAGCTCGAGGGAGCAGAACGAGCGTGTGAGCTCGAGGGAGGGAAGCGAGCGTGTAAGCTCGAGGAGGGAGTGTGTGCGTGTGACGAAAGCGGGGATGGGGCAGAGGAGCGGGGTTCGTGACAGAAATGTACAATAAGCACCAGGATAACGCATGTCTTAAGCCCCAAAATTTTAATAATTAAATAAAATAAATAAAATAAAATAAATAAATAAATGGAAAATTTAGTAATCACCAAAACTTTTGTAAAGACAACACATGTCGACATGTTGCTACAGAATTATATGGTACCTTGATAATGACGGCATCCCCCATCAGATTTGCATCAGTTCAAGTGTGTTAACCTTCTCCTGTGTTGCTATTGATATTGTGTTGTACGAGCAGCCTCAGAGATGCAGGTTCTGGTCCCACGAAAACCAGAAAATAGTCATGTTCACATAATCAATAATAAATGTGATTCAGAGGTTGCTTTTTCCCTCTAAGACAATATTTTAGGTTAGGTTTAGAGTTAGGATGTAGGTTAGGGTGTATAGTTAATAAAATATATATTCCTGTTGATGGTTTTTCATAATATTACATAATGTGTTTTAGATAATATCTGATGTCACTTCCTGTTGCTGCTGGCACCTAGATCGAGTCTGTGTTTGCAGCCTGCTACAGCCAATGGAGGTCATCAAAGAAAGGAAGGGACTAATATAGACAGAAATCTGTCTTACAGTTTGGAGCATTTGGAGGGGGGTCTGTTGTTCGCGTGGCCAGTCTAGCTGTAGTCTGGCCACAGCCCGAGTAACCACCTCGAGTAATTTCTCAGCCGCTTTATTATTATGCGTGAAATGTATAGAGGTTCAGCGCCCCCCCTCGTGAAACGAAGAGGCACCGAGGAGCGATTCAGATTATGAGAAGGATCAGCTAGATCTGGGAAGAGAGCGGACGATAGGGACGGACCCGTTTCGATCCTCAGCCAAATTTATGCTAGAGCCACCCAATGAAAGAGTGGGCGCTGACTCCCAGAAGTAAGCGAGGCGAGCTTGAAGCATTTCGCCTGAAAGTAGGTTGCAATGCGCGCACTCGCCCTGCCCCAACGCGAGAGCAGCATGCTCTTCCCCCAAACAAAACAAAATTGATGCGTGTCCCTGACAGTCATAAAACATTGTCAGGAAAACGTCTCGGGTTACATGTGTAACCCTTGTTCCCTGAAAAAAGCGGAACGAGATGCTGTGCTGCTAAGAGCTATGGGGAACAATCCTAGTTGTGACCGAGCTGAAATAGTGTGTGTAACACGTCAAAGAACATTGACCGGAATTTATAGCCTCGGCTGATGTAATCATTAGATGCACCTGCGGCCAGGCTATAAAGGGATACGTCACCAGGTGTCGTCAGATTCTTCTTTTTGAAGAGCAGTCCTGGGACGTCCCAGTGCGGCAAAGAAGCGCAGCATAAGAGCCCGGAGTGCAGAACATCCAAACTATAAAAGTCAAATAAATGTGTGCGGAGAGGATAACCTGCCGCATCACAAACTTGTTTAGGCATGGGCTGAGATGTCGACTCAAGGACATAAGAGTCCAGAGTAGCAAAGCATCTAACCCATAAAGTTCGATGAATGTGTGCGAAGAGAACCTTATCGCAACACAAACTTGTCATAAAAACTGATGAATGTGAGCGGAGAGGACCAGCCTGCCGCATCACAAACATGTCCAGACATGAGCTTGAGATGTCGACTCAAGGGCATAAGAGTGTTCTGAACACTCTTATGCCCTTTGGATGTTCCCCGGAGTGGCAGAACATCCAAACTATAAAAATCTAATGAATGTGTGCGGAGAGGACAACCTGCCGCATCACAAACTTGCTGCAGAGGGAGACCTCTAGCCAAGGTTTTAGAGGAGGAGAGCCCTCTGGTAGAGTGCACCCTAAAACCTACTGGCGAAGCTTGACCGCGCGCCTCGTAGGCCAGGGCAATAATGAGGATGCCTCTTTGAGGGCACCCCGCCCACCAAGCTGTGGCAAACCGCAGTGGCCACATAGAACCTGGCAGTGGCGAGGCAAGTGCGAGGCAAGTTGAAATGGTCTCGATAACCTCAAGAGAAAACCCTGTGAACCTCATTTGTTACCCTTAGGGGCCAGACATGAAAGGTTTCACAATTCGGGCCAAGAATGAGAAGGTCCTCCCTGTTGGGAATCGCCCAAGGCGAGCCGTCGAGGAGAGGTATTAACTCTGAGAAACATGTCCTGTTCGGCCAGTGCAGCGCCATTAATAGGAGGCAAGACCCTTGCTGGTGAACATTGCCAAGACTCCCGGGAGCAGAGAAACCGGGGAAAGAAACGCATACAGACACATTCTGGGTCATGTATGTGTCTTAACGTCCAGACCCAAGGGGTCTGAGTGATTTAAGGGAGAAGTAGAGGAGACATTGCACTATTCATAGAGGCGAAGAGGTCCTCTTCTGCCCTAAAATCTCACCCAAACTTGTTCCAAGTGGAAAAAGCCTGGCATTTAAAAAGGTCTCGATAACCTCAGGAGAAAGCCCTGTGTCCCTCAGTTGGTACCCTTAGGGGCCAAACATGAAAGATTCCACAATTCGGGGCAGGGATGAAATATTGCCCTGTGCCTGAGATAGAAGATCCTTCCTGTTCGGAATCGCCCAAGGCGAGCCGTCGAGGGAAGAAATTAGCTCCAAGAACCAAGCCATGTTCGGCCAGCGCAGTGCTATCAGTAAGAGGCAAAAACCCTTGCTGGTGAACTCTGGGCAACTACTACCTTAGGGTGGATTTCTTAACTCCCCCGTTTGTATTTTCTGTCTGGACAGTAAATCTGCTCCCACATACGGGCATCCAGGGATATAACTGATCTGAGTGACAGGAGCTTGCCTTGGGCCCATCGCCATTTCAATCCGACGTATCAGAATTACAGCTGACAAGAACGTGAGTCTCCTTGATGATTTATTTAAGAGGCTACCGCTGTATTGTCCACCCGCACCAAGACATGCCAGCCTCAGGAGGAGGTATTTCAGGGCCAGAAATACAGTTGTCAACCTGAGACAGTGACTGTGACAACCGAGCTGACAACCCTCCTATTCCCTTAAGCTGGACGACCACTTAAGGCCGCTACCCCACCCGTCAGGGAGGCATCTGTCCTTAGCAGCCTGCGACAACAAGACGCACCTAAGAGTGGGACCCAAGGCAGAAAACCGGGGTCTGAACCACATAGAAAGGGAACAAAGCCTGAGGCGCGTAACCCTTATTAGCCTAGGGGTTTTGGCCCTTGGAAGAAATCCCCTGGCTTTGGGCCACAACAAAAACGGTCTCATGAGCAGAAGGTCCAGAGGGATCACCGTGGGACCGCCCTGAGACCTGGAAATCGTTGATACTGATAACAGTGCAACCTTGACCTAGCCTGACTTTGCTCAGGGTGATCTGAATGGACTCAATCCTAGCCATACGATGCCCCGATAGACAGTGTTCTGAGTGGGAGAGAGGATGCTTTTCTTGGCGTTGAGCCTCAACCCCACATAAACAGATGAGCTAAGACGATGTCCCTGTGCTGAACTGAAAGTTCCTGGAACTGCGCTAGGATTGAGTTTGAGGTTTTTTTTTTTACATAAAAAAGAAATCCGGTTTATGGTAGTGAGAACATGCCGTTGAAACACGGAAAAGCGGCGAGTGATTTAAAGTCTGACGCCCTTATAAGACCCACAGAAAAGAATATATCTGGCAGAAGTTTCCACGCTGCCAGGATCTCTAAGATGTGTATTGTATTTTAACACTTCCTGTTGAGGGGTTGTCGAGTGTTTCGCTTCCTGAATAAAATGCAGGAACAGCGGAAACACCCAATTTTGACGGAAGCCTCTGCAACCCGAAACACCAAGAGGTGGCGGGAATGGAGGGGCTTCGAGTGGGTACCGGGAGGGGTGAAGTGAAGCACGCGCGGGACGGGTCCTGAGGGGAGCTACCCCCTAATCTATGCGCAAGACCGTCAGGGTTTTCTCTTACTAGAAATTATAGTCCTGAGGTCTTGCTTCGGGGCTGGCGAGGGCAGCGAGACTGTCTCCAATCCCTGGGAGGAGGAGCACGACTCGCCGCGCTTTGCTTTTGAGCCTCCCTTCAGACAGGACCGAGGCGGGTCTGAGGGTTGCTCGTCAAGTGCAGAACCCACACTCAGGTCGTCCAGGAGGTCAGCCTGGTATGCCTGTAAAACAGCATAGTGTGCAGAGCAGCACCAGCCTGACCTGCTGCTTGATAAGCCCTTCCCACTAAAGTGGAGGTTGTCCTACAAGGCTTTGAGGGGAGAGAGGGCTTCTTAAGTGACGATGCCGAGCCCGGCGAGAGATAGCACGCAAGCGTCTCTCCGACCGGCGGTATCACTGAATACCCCCATGCCTCAGCACCCACGATAGTCGAATATAATGACGTTGAGGGTATGTGAACACGAGAAGAAAATATGTATTTTTTATTGTATTTTTATATATATATATATATATATATATATATATATATATATATATATTTTTTTTTTTTTTTTTAGGGGTTCCTCCATGAGCGAAAAAGCTCTTCATGGAGGTTATCAAAGAAGGGATGGGACTCATGAGGCGTTCCCTTACTTAGACTGGAAGATAAAATCTATCCCCTAATTTAGAGGGTTTGGGGGTCTCTTTTTCACGTGGCCAGTCCAATCTGGCAACTGCACGAATAACAACATCGAGCAATTCCTCCGTAGATTTTTCATTGCGGACAGAAAGCTCGGAGGCGGGAAGAGAATTGCGATCCTCCTCATGATCCGAAGAAGCGTCGGAACGCGCTTCGAGATCATGTGAAGGACCAGCTGGGTTTGGGGAGAGAGCGAGAGAAAGGGATCAACCCGTCTCTTGCTCCTCAGCCAAATCCATGAAAGAGCATCACGAACAATATTTATTTATTTTTTTTCGTGAGTGCTGACTCCCAGAAGCAAGCAAGGCGAGCGCGAAGCACTTTGCCTGTTAAAGCAAATCGCAGTGCTCGCACCCCTCCTGCTGCAACGCGAGAGCAGCATGCTCTTACCCCCAAACAAACAGAGCAAAAACTGATGCATGTCCTCTTCAGCTATAGAGCGAGAACAGGGGAACATGCATCGTTTGCGGCTTTCAGTCATTCTGAAATATTATTAAAAAAAATAAAAAATAAATATATATATATATATATATATATATATATATATATATATATATATATATATATATATATATATATATATATAATATTTTCTAAACAGAAGAGAAAAGAGAAAATGTTCACTGCACACTGCCTAACCAATTCTAACTCCTAACGTAGGAAAGAAAGTTTTGACAGGGTTTGTAAAACACACAGAAACAGAATCTCTCTGAAAAAAGAGTTTCTGACGACACCTGGTGACGTATCCATTTATAGCCTGGCCGCAGGTGCATCTAATGATTACATCAGCCGAGGCTATAAATTCCGGTCAATGTTCATTGACATGTTACACACATTATTTCAGCTCGTTCACAACTAAGATTGTTCCCCATAGCGCTTCGCAGCACAGCATCATAGTGAAGCTTTTTGTAAAGGGAACATGCATCGTTTGCTTTGCTTCTCCGACATTTTTCCACCTTTTTCTTTTCTACTTTATAGATATATAAAAAGAGGGAAAGGAGAAAAGGTTCACTGCGCACTGCCTAACAAATTCTAAATCCTAGCAGAGGAAAGAATGTTTCTGACAGGCTTGTGAGACACACAGCACAGTTTGTTCTGAAGAATACGGATCTGACTACGTGCTGGTGACGCGTCTATTTATAGCCTGGCCACAGGTGCATCTAATGATCTCACCAGCCGAGGCAATAAATTCCAGTCAATGTTCATTGACGTGTTACACACATATTCACAGCTGGTCACAATGCAGGATTGTTCCCAAAAGCGCTTAGCAAAGCGCAGCATCATAGTGAAGCTTTTTGTAAAGGGAACAGTGACATCTTCTGTGTAATAAAAAAAATGTAAAGTTAATGTTCCAGACAATACTACACTTTGAAAAACATACATTAGATGGCAGTGTGCATAGTGGTCTAAGTGCACAATGTATAGAGTCTCATTTGAGATACAGCTTATGTTAAAAAAAATAAAGGCATGGTGCAGTGGGTAGTTCCTGTGCATATGACACATCTGAGCCATTGTTTATATGGGGTTGCATGTTGAAGTCTGGCCTGTGTCATGTCCTGATACCACTCCCCCTCTCTCCCCCTCTGCTTTCTACAATAGGTTTATCATGACAAGATGACGAATATCATATTGTATTTGCAGCTGTGATTTTTGAAGATGGATTTGATCCTTGAGGTTATGCCTGACTGACAGATATGATATACACAGGGACCCATGTCAGCCTTTCCATCATGTACCGGACCTCCACAATGAATGCCAAGTACACTGCAGTGACATGGAAGACCAGCAGAATTCTGACTTTATCCTACATGACATGAACACTACAGGATCATCCAGTAAAAAGCATGGTTGGGAAGATTGACAAAGTGTGACATAGTTAGCTTTCCATATTCTAATTCTAATATAATTTTCAAAAACCTTCAAAGCATGATACAAATATTTAAGCAGCCCAAAGGAGATAATTCTTAACTGGTTTTGCTTCAGGACACAGATTTAACATTGGATATCAAATGACAACCCAACACAGTATCAATATTGATTATTGTACAAAAGTAAACACAAATGTTCTCATAATCAAAGATTTTAAGATATTACTGTAATATTTTTATTAATTGTAATATGATGGTAATGCATTTCTACATGTCTCTTAATTTCTGTGGTTTCATGCTCTTGATGGCCACACATGGCCCTGCTCACAAACCATGTTTATCCTTGTTGAGAATTAACCTGTAATTCAGTTAATGTATTAAGTCATATTTCCTTTTACCTTGCGTAGTTTTGGTCATGGTTTTTACTGTTGAGAGCACATCACATTAATGTCCATGTTGGCATCTTCATATTTTACCTCACTTCTTGCAAGTAGCAGCAAAATACCACATAATCAGATTTGACATTGTTCACAACAAAATATAAGGCAAGCATTTTCTCCTCCCTTTAAAAACTTTTAAACCTATTTCTTTTGATATCCTGATTATGAACTAATGTTGTTAGTAGCATTTTATTATCAGCATTTTATTTTGGGCCACAACCCACCAGTTGAGAACCACTGATATAGAAATAATAATGTTTTGCAAATTAGTTTATAACAATGCTTCTTGACCAAGTAATAGCTGCAAAGATTTTTAATCTCCCACTTTACCTGTTCAATTGATCTACTTCAAACCACCACTAAATCGGCACTAAGCTGTTAGATTAACATTTTACAGCATTGTTTTACCAAAGAAATTCTTGTCTGATGGTGAAGTCCTCAGTTCTATTACAAACATATCCAACAAATGGAACATCCAATTCAAGTGCAGCATATGGTCTAGACTAGAGTGTGATCTTAATCCTCACATACTGACTGAGGCATAATGCACACATTTGTAAACACACATATACAAGCCATCTATGCAGTGACTGAAAATTTAACAACAATGTAAAAACAACTTAGCTGACTTAAAATGTGCCAATGGACCCTATTCACAGACCTGTTATGATGCGTTTCCACCTTCTTTAACAACGTAAATGTAGCAAACTTTTCATATTACCAATTTTAAAAATATTTATTTTCAATTTATAACATTGTACTTTTTTTATTCTATTACCCTGGTAAAAAATAAAATCAGTTACCATAACTGCGATGAGTCTTCTAACACAGCTTCTGAGGGAGTGACAGAAAATTTGGCCTGTTTATCTCTTCTTACTGCTTTTATCAGTGCTCTATTTTTATCTTCTTTTGCAAAGCAGTGAAAGTTAAATCATTGATTTTTTTTCTTTTGCTGTTGGAGATAACGGGTAAGCAAATATTTGCTGTGGTCCCCCATTCACCTGCATTCAAATTTAGCCAACTGTAACAAATGTTCACAGATAGGAGGAAGCGGGAGGCAGCGAATCCTACTTTTATCTTTTATTTCTTTAAACTCAATATTCATGCTTTTCAGTGGTCACACTCAGAACTACGCTTTTCAGCGGACATAAATCAATTCAGTCTTTCTCCAGCTCGCTTTCTAACTCTCCTCTCCTGACTGGTGTCTGGCTCACTTTTAAAGTCCATCTCCACTCTCACTGCAATGACAAACAGCTGTTAGAGACAATAATTTCCATGTGATGATCCTTACCATTCTCATCTCCTGATATTGCTCTCCATTCACAAACCGGCGCTTAACCACATCACTACCACTACATACCCCCAGTCGCCCGACTCAGGCCGGGGAACCATCTGGCCTGCCCAGTATCCCACCCCCCCACTTTTCTGAAGAGAAAGTCCAAAACAGCCATCTGCCGTTTGTGGACCATCTCGAACTTAAAAGGCTAAAGTGTCAGATACCAACAAGTGATCCATATGTTGGGACAACACGACTCCCAACCCTCTGTCCGACATGTCAGTCTGCACAACAAGAAAGGAAAGAAAAATCAGGAGCATGTAACAACGGCCCACCACAAAGCACAGCTTTCACTTGCATAAAAGACTGTTTTTAGTTTTTTTAGTGAGATCAGTCAGCGGGCTGGTAATGCCCAAATAAGTAGGCACAAACCTCCTATAATAGCTAGCCAGCCCCAGGAACTTTCTCGCCTCCTTTTTGGTCTTGGGTCTCGGGCAGGCCGCAACCACTGCAGTCTTATAAATCTGGGGGCACACCTGCCCATGACCCAAGTGGAACCCCAGATACCATACCTCCACCAGGTTGCACGCTTCTTGGGTTTTGTCGTGAGACCCATTCCTTGAAGCAACCTGAGAACTGCCCTCGTTCTGCATAATGCTGCTGCCAAACATTACTGTATATAATGATGTCATCCAGATAGGTAGAACCGTATGCAGAGTGTGATCTGAGGACTCAGTCCAAAAGTTGCTGAAATTTAGCTGGGGCCCCTAACAAACGGAACGGAAGGGTCATCAATTGTGTAAGCCAAACAGTGTGGAGAAGCTAAACGTGTGGAGAAGGACGTTTTCTCACAGGACATGGGAGTTAAGGGGATCTGCCAATAACCCTTCAATAAATCAAGTGTCGAGTAAAAGCGAGCCATGCCACAATGATCGAGCAGTTCGTCAATACAAGGCATTGGGCATGCGTCACTTTTTGGAACTAGCACCACCATGCTGGCCCAGTCACTGTGGGATTCTTCTATTACCCCCATATCTAGCATGGCCTGTAATTCTTCTCATTAGTCACTGGACTTCCTGTTTCTGACGGCACGCTGCACAAGTGTTTGTAGCCTGCTAGCCTACTTTGCATTCATTATTCTTATTCTCAGACGTTTGTCAATTTATCCTTTGTCATATTACCAAGTGTTTCATTCTACAGTTTCATCTGTGTGTATTTTACCTGTAGCTGCTGGCAACTAGCTCGAGTCTATGTTTGTAGCCTGCTAGCTTTTTTATCATCGCTTATCTCTCTGTTTTCAGTTTTTAATCCTTAACATCTGCCATTTTTCAGTACGCATCGGGTTTTCCCTCGCGTTATTCTCATATCGTGATCCAAATGTGTGTATTTTTCGCATGCATCCGCTTTGTATTTTATCACGATTAAACTGCATGCATTTTACAGCACGCACCCTTTTTTCTCCTTTGTATTACACAGATTATTTCATCAATCTCAAAGCACCACTTATCAATAACAACCATAACAACAAACAATTGCGTGAAGGATTCTCGTCGATCTCAAACCCTCACTGCTCAGGAACAACAAACAACAAAAACAATCAATAAGTCATGGCATCCGCTCATGTTATTTCTTCCTGCATTGCATGTCACATGATTACAATTGTAGCCTGCTAGCTTTTTTATGTGAGGGATTCACATGTGATAAATGTAAAGAATTAGTCAGGCTGACAGAGAAGGTTAATGAATTAGAGTCACGCATCCGAAAGCTAGTTGAGGTCAGTGAGAAAGATAAGCCGGTAGATACTGTTTCGTATGTAAAAGAGAACAAAACATCATGGTTGTTTAAGCCAATGAGGATTAAGTTGTGTCATCAGCAAGTCATTTTCCATCATGCTTGCAGTTCGAGCAACTCGGTAAATGCAACTGCGCCGCCTGCCTGCTACAACTGCGGCCGGCTCGCAGTACTATTTTTGACATACATGGTCATGATATCACAGCAAGTCAGACATATTTCTAACCTGCATGCACCTGTCGGTGATCACTGGTGATCGGTTCTGCACAGAAATTGCTCATCTCATGCAAACCTAATGAAATGCATGCTGTTTTTTCTTCAAACGAGCATATGAAATGCATGCTGTTTTTTTCTTCAAACATTGAAGAACAGATGATGCTCACGTTTTAAAGATGCACTCTTTTAACATTTTAAAATATGTTTTTCATTGTAATTTTCTAATTGCAAAATAGACTGCAGAAGAAGAAAGTTGAGTTTTCAAGCTTTAATTTGATATCAAGTATGTGAATATTGATGAACTTTTTAAATATAAAACAAAGCATTTTTTTAACCGCAATCAAATGGCCCACATGTTGGCCAGTGACAGTTAACAGGTTTAAAATGGGCATGTAAGTTGGCCTCTCTAGCACCCCCATTTTCACCTACATCACCAAAATTGGTGCATATATAGTTCTCATCAAGCCTGACAACATTCATAATTATTTTCAATAGGTCAGCCAACAGGAATGAAGGAAGTCGGCCATTTTGGATATTTTGAATATTACAGTCTCTGAACTTTTCAATAAACCTTCTTGATGATTCATGAGACTGTCACCACATTTACACAACATTATGCAAAGACATTGAAGATGCTAAATTGAGAACAGATTTTGATATATCAAATGGTGTTGCCATGGCGAGTCATTCAATTAATGGCGAAAAATGGGAAACAGGAAGTTTCTCATATCTTCTGTGTGCAATGTGTTATTCAGATCAAAATTGAGATAGATGTTTAGCCTTGGGGGCTAATCACCTGAATTAAAATATTTTAGTCATGGTCATAAAGCCACCACCTGGCACCAGGAAGTGTGGCTCTTAAAACAGACTTTAATATAGTCCTCTCAAATTTACACAAATTGCTTCAAAATTGTATGTAATGCAATGCATTATGAAATTGTATTCTCAGCAAAGCATACATCCGATAGTGCTTTAATTTAGCTAAAACAAGGCATCTTAGATGGCAGCATAATTAAGTTATTTACCTTTTAGAACACCCTTCACATCAGGATTGCATCTATAATGCCTTAAAATGCTGCTTCCGCTGGTAGCTCGCAAGGCTTTGAAACAAAGCATTTAAATGCATTGCCTCTAGTATATTTGCTGGCAGTTTTAACCACACTAAACAGGTCACCAGTTGTAGCCGTTGAGTAGAGACCTAAATCTCGATCAACCTGTGAAACTCCCATCATGCTGAATTTGCGCAGGTAGGTCGCTATGATGGGTAAGAGATCCTCTCCCATGGGCTGAACCATTACTTTGACCAGGGAACATATGTCGCAGGAACTTGACACACAGCTTATTTGCAATCTGTTAACACAGCCTCTCGAGTCCAGAAGTGAATGAAGGAGGCTGGGGACACAAGAGCAAAAATTGGGGGGAGTGCTCACCTGCCTTCAGATTGATATAAGGGAGAGAGGGGTGAATGACGATACTAAGTATACTTATGATGACTGGCATACTAGCAGTCAACAGAGGTGTACTATCATTTTGTCCCCTGCTGTTCTGGAAGTGAATAGAGATAGCTGGGGTAAATGAGTGAAAATACAGATGGGAAAGTAAAAAGGGAACAAAATAATGTATTGCTTTATTTACAAAGCAGGAAATCTAGCCAGAATGGATAATTAAAACAATACCAAATGTTGGCCTATAATTATTCAATCTGGACTGGGAAAAATACACGTGGGGTGTATTTTGCTCTGATTTGCGTAATTAATTGCAGATTAATTTCATACACAGAATAATTGGAACAGAAGGGCATGCATTACAAACAGGTTGTGTGCTTGCCTTTACAAAATTTCTTTCCAAATAATTTTGAGAAATCTAGTAAAACAATTACCTTTTTTATTTTTACAGAGATAATGAATTGTTTAATTATTCATATGTATGTATGTATTGTATGGTCTTTATAAATAATATGTGTGATATTTAATTTAAAGGGTTGACAAATTACTGTAATAAATACATCACAATATTGTATAATCAAATATAAAACAGGATAATTTTATTTAAATTGTTGTATACACTGTTGTCATATACTATATCCTTCTTATAATTATATATAAGCGTGAAGTGTTAAATTACCCCATGGTGAGATTTGTATGGGTCAGTAACAAATATTTGAGGAAAATTTGCAAATGAGTTTGAGATATGGTAGTTCATATGCTTTGACATGTTACACAGTGGTACAATACTTGTGACCTGGTGGCTCGGGTTCAAGTCTAGATTGAGTCATTTCCTGCTTCCACCCCCCTATCCTTTTCCAGTTTCATGTCACCTCTATCATTGTCTCTGAATAATTAAAGAGATAGCTCAACTTAAAATGAAAATTCTCTCACCCTTTACTCACCCTCATGTCATCCCAGATGTGTATGACTTTCTTTCTTCTGCAGAACACAAATTAAGATTTTTAGTGGAATATCTCAGCTCTGTAGGTCCATACAATGCAAATCCTAACAGAAAATGATTTTCTTACTGAGTATTTATGTCTTTTTTTGTGTAAAAAATGTCTTAACATTCTTAAAACAAGAAACAATTACTTGAGAAGCGAACGACATTAAGATATTAAGTTTTGTTTTCAGATAAATCTAACAAAACTGGTTGGGTCAACAGGGTCTTTAACTGAATTTAAACCAGATTGAATGCAGATCTTTAGCGATCAAACATTTACACTCCCATTCAAAATAACACTCAGAAAATTATGCACATTTCACAAGTTATTTTAAAATTCACTCAGTGAGCAGACACATAAATATGAAAAACTTAAACAATTAAGCCACAGACAGTTAAATAGTCTAGATGAATGCACTGGAACATCACAATATCATCACTCTAACTATTAAATATGTCCATTCAGAAAGAGATAGAGGAACATCGCTCGTATCTTTCTTTTACCTCACTGCAAAGAGATTTCTTCGTCCATGCAGGGAAAATTTCAAATGTCAAACTCCTTTTGTGGAGTCTTAGTTTAACTGGAATATTATTCCATAGATTGTCTGGGTTTCATCAGATAGTTCAGTTCTATTTCTAAGCTCTTTTCATGTGCGCTGATGGCGTCATTAATCCTATTTTATTTCGGAGGTAAATACAAGATCATATTTCTCATTGTCATGACAACAAACTTGCTCATAATATATATGTTGCAGATGCAGAACTTTTTAGTTTATTTGTTCCGTTTCTGGTTCAAAGAAAATAATGACTGTGTATAAAATGACAAATAACTCATTTAGATTCTTGCCCGCATTCCAAAACCAGGTTGGTGAAAAGAGTGACAGAATGTGAAATAAATGATCAGTACAGTGAAAATGAACTTTATGGAGTCTGTTGACAATACCTTAAGAACCATTTATCCTTCTTTGAGTCTACATAGATTTGCTATCAGATTACCCAAAGTATTTATTAAATACACCAGCACTTGAGCACAATATTGGAGATGTACTTGCGTGTCTTTGCGGTGTTTTCTTGCGTTCTTTGTGTTGCTTCGTTCTTGGCGCTTGGTCAAATGTTCATTCCGTCGATGTTTTGGACCTCTAAGATATTATAGTTATTGTCTGTATGAATGATGAGGTTGGCTTTGAAGTGAGGCCTTCTCATGGGTGTGTGAACCGTAGAGAGTGATGAGCTTCCTTGGGACGTCGAGTCCTTAGCTTCCTTGGTCCTCACATGGCATGGACCTGGTTCTGACGAGATCCCGAGAGGACCACAAGGGACGACTCAGAGCGAAGTCTGAGCAGTCAGCAGAGCGAGAGAGACGACTGAAGGGAAGGGACTGAAGAGAGGAAGAGAGAAGAGAGCATGTTCTTCCTGTTTGGAAACATTTGAACTGAAATTGGCCTCATCCCCAAAGGTGTCCTGCGCCAATCAGAAGTGACTTTTCAGAGTCACATGGTCAACTGGGCTGTCTTTCTGACAGTTGATTTATGGTCCATTGTTTCAGCTCAAAAATAGTGTATATTTAATCGTGAACTTATATATCTTGTTCACTCTCATACATTTTGGACTTTGAGCATTTCTTTGCATATGTTGTAGGATATAGGTAGCCTATTTTATTTATTTTGTTTTTTATTTTTACAAGCATTTTCATTCATCTCCTGTTCCTTTTGACATTTGCTGATAGAGAGAGTCTCATTGAGTGTGATGGCTGGCATACCTCCCATCTTCTGATACAAACCAATTTTGGTATGCACCGATCAATTACCCTGTCTTGGGGAATTTAGAAAAATGCTTGGTTTGCTTCAAAGTAAGTTCATAAACACTTACTTTTCACACTATATCTCACACAATGTTATCTTATGCAAGTCAACATGTGAGAAAAAGTGTCATAGAAGAACTATACTGTACTATACTGACTGCTTCAGCAATTGCTTGTTCATTTCACATTTGCTTTAATGACAAAATCAGTTAGGATTAGGTTTAAGGTTTAGGGCAGGGATGAAGGTTTTGATGAATAAAAAAGCATTAACTTTATCTGTTTTTCATCTCACAAGTGGTTCTCTTACGACAGGTTCTCTCGTATTGCGTAAGCTAGCTTACGCTACGGAAAGATTAATCTTTTCTGAGATATTGAAGCCAAAAAATGATCCTTAATTTTGTATCATTTGTCAACGCAGTGCAGCAACTGCAGACCTTGAGCGGGCTAGCTAGCGAGCTCATTGGTTGCTCTGCGGCAACTGCTGCAGCCTATAGACGAACTTGGACGAACTCAGCGTCCAATGAGAGGCGTCCAGCGCTACTGCATCAAAGCCCGCCAAAATGGGCGTGGCTAGAGTGCATATAAGCGTAGTTCGTGAGGCTGGAACCCTGATTTTCATCTCTTCAGCGAAGCTCTTCGCATCTCTGAACTGGAAGCCGCGTCGCCGTTCGAGGGGCATCTAGCAAGCTTGGACAGCGCTCGAAGAAGCCGGCCATCTCCGCCACCTTCAGCCATCCTGCGAGCTACGCCATCCGGCGACGTATTCTTTTTTAGAGCAAGCTAGTTCTTAACGAACTTCACAAAAGAGTAACGAGCGTCTTTTTTAAGATGCCTCGCACCACTTGCGCTTCATGCCGTGCCCCTCTCAGCGCCGGAGACCGCCACATCATCTGCGCTCTCTGCCTGGGACTGGGGCATGCAGAGCTCGCCCTCGGTGAAGGCGGATGCGACCTCTGCGAGGAGCTTCCGATGTCGACCCTGCGGGCTCGACTCGGCGCTCAGAACCGAAGCCGCGCGCCTTCCGTTCCGCCAGCGCAGGAAAAGCGCCGCTCCCAAAGGCTGCCAGAACCGGTGATAGAAGCGACTGCCTCGCCGGAGCCTCTCCCTCGAGCATCGCTCTCACCCTCCCCGCCCCCCCAGGACGCGCAGTTGCCGCCCAGCGGCCGCACTGCTGCCATCTCGGAGGACGAGGCGGAGGATAAGGGCTGTTCCATCATGGCTTCGGACAGCGAGGAGTGGTCAGGCTCCCCCGCGGCCCGGGCCGCTCCCTTCCTGCCGGAACTCCACACTCAAGGGCTACTCCTCCATCCCCCCGGTCGAGGATTCGGTAGCAGCACACATTTGCCCGCCCTCCGCGAGATGGCGGTCTAAGCCAGTGCTCCCTTCTAAGGCCTGCAGAGCGACTTCCGCAGAAGTCCAGAAAGCCACACAAGCCAGCTCAGACAGCCGCCACAGACCGCCGCCCCCCCGCGGGCCTCGGTCTAAGGTTGTGCTGAAACCTGAGCAACCGAAGTCCTCCTAGCCTTGTTGAAAAAACGATGGCTCAGTCCCGCCGCGGCCGGACCACCGTTAAAGCTTCGCCCCCTGTCAGTCCCCCTCTCTCAGGCTACTACAGTGGTGGATTCAGCAGCCAACAAGCCGGTGATACTGCCCGCTTGCCTGCACTCAAAGCCGTTTTCACGGCGACCCAAAGAAATCTTGTAAAGAGCAAACATGCCTTATGTGTAGAAAATGTGCCCACAATCCAGTGTTCACCCCTACACACAAGCATTACACTTCCCGTGTTCCTATCAGAGCCCACTCACATAAAGCGGACACAGCCCGCTCGAGTGTTAGAGTCAATAAACGCGCTCACGAATACGTGCGCGCGCCCATTCTCTGCCTGCTCTGTCACACGGCCAGCCTTATGTGTAGAAAATGTGCCCACAATCCAGTGTTCACCGCTACACACAAGCATTACACTTCCCGTGTCCCGATCAGAGCCCACTCACATAAAGCGGACACAACCCGCTCGAGTGTTAGAGTCAATAAACGCGCTCACGAATACGTGCGCGCGCCCATTCTCTGCCCGCTCTGTCACACGGCCAGCAAACACTTCTCTGTATGTAAGTCCCGTGCCCGTGGCAATGGGGACTCTTTCCCCATTCACCTCAATCGGGAAGTCACTCACAGAACAGCCTGTCCCTGCTGTCTGCTAGCAGTCATGCATAAGCACTGTGTGTGGCAATCAGGGCGATTTGGCCATTCACCCTCTAGCGTTACGCTTCAAAGCATGGGAAGCTATCCCAGGGATATCCAAATGGGTGTTAAGCACAATAAAACAGGGCTATTTGCTACAGTTCGATCGCCGCCCTCCCCGCTTCAGAGCGTGGCTCGAAACTATTGTGAACACGGAAGCAGCCTGCATTCTTCGTTCAGAAATAGCAAACCTTCTGTGCAAAAGGGCCATAGAGAAAGTGCCGCCTGCTGAGCTGAAGTCGGGTTTTACAGCCGTTATTTTCTTGTTCCCAAGAAAGACGGCGGCCTCAGACCAATATTAGATCTCAGGGGTTTGAACAAGGTGCTTGCAAAAGACCGCTCAAAATGCTTACAATCAGGAAACTCCTTGCGCATACGCGCCAGGGGGAAAGGTTTATCTCTCTCGATCTGAAAGATGCCTACTTTCAGATTCAGATAAATCCCCGTCACAGGCCATTCTTGAGATTCACCTTCGATGGCCAGGTTTATCAATACACCGTCCTTCCGTTCAGCCTGTCTTTAGCACCCCGTACTTTCACGAAGTGCATGGATGCGGCGCTCGCACCCCTGCGGAGTCAGGGCTTGCGAATTCTGCACTATTTGGACGACTGGCTGATTATGGCACAGTCACATACGGAGCTTCTGTCTCATAGAACAGTTCTCCTCAGCCATCTGAACAGTTTGGGTCTTGCAGTCAATTGGACCAAGAGCTCACTACAGCCCCGTCAGGCAATTTCCTTCCTTGGAATAGAACTAGACTCCGTGGCAATGAAGGCTCGCTTATCTACACAGCGCGTGCGCCGTGTTCAGCGACTAGCCGCGTCCTTTCAGATGAACAGCCTCACGCCTCTGAAAAAATTTCAGAGAGTGCTAGGTTACATGGCCTCAGCCGCAGCAGTACTTCAGCTGGGTTTACTGCGCATGCGTCCGCTTCAGCATTGGCTAAACACCAGCGTCTCGCCGGGCTTGGGCCACAGGCGCCAGCCGATCAAGGTGACTCAGACCTGTATTTCAGCTCTGCAGCCCTGGACAGTGGCCGAATGGTATCAGCGGGAGTGACGATGGGAGCTGTATCTCGCCGAAAAGTCATCTCGACAGACGCGTCCAACACGGTTTGGGGCGCGGTCTCGCGAGGGCTCTCCGGTTTTTGGCCTATGGTCAGTTCAGGAAAAGCTCCTTCACATAAATTGTCTGGAAATGATAGCGGTCGAGTACGCCGCATGCGCTTTCTCCCGGTCATTCAGGGTCACCACGTCCTGGTCCGTTCGGACAACAGATCTGTGGTATCCTACCTAAACCGTCAGGGCAGTGTCAGATCCAGGAACCTCTTCCATCTGACGAAATGCATACTGAGTTGGTCCCAGTGCCACCTGCGCTCGCTGAGGGCGACGCGCGTGCCAGGCCACCTGAACGACGGCCCAGACAGACTGTCCAGGACAATATTCCTCAGGGAATGGTCCTGCGCTCAAACAGTCCAGAATTTATGCGATATTCGCAGAGCAGAGATAGACCTTTGCGCCAGAAGAACTCTCACTGCCCAATATTTTCTCAGCGAGGACGCTGGCCCAGGACTGGCCCAACGCCGCTTACGCCTTCCCTCCCGCCTCGCTATTGCCACAGGTAATGCAGAGGATCAGGGAAACGCGTCACTCGGTGCTCCTCATAGCCCCGCATTGGGAGAATCAGACATGGTTCCCGGAGCTTACGCAGCTGTCACTGACAGCGCCGTGGCCCATCCCAGTGAAAGCAGATCTCCTCTCTCAAGCTCGCGGCACGATCTGGCATCCCCACCCAGAGCGCTGGGCGCTGCATATGTGGGTGATCAACAACTACCCATCGCTCTGCCAGAAGGGGTAATAAACACCATCATACACGCTAGAGCCCCTTCCACGAGAAGACTCTATGCGTCAAAATGGTCTGTGTTTTCAAAATAGTGCACCGACAGAGACCTGGACCCACGGACATGTGGGGTGTCGTCGCTGCTCGTGTTTTTACAAGAGCTGCTGGATAAGGGCAGATCCCCATCCATGCTCAAAGTGTATGTGGCGGCCATCGGCGTTCAGCTGAACCCCTGCACGGCCAGTCACTGGGAAAAACGAGCTGGTCATCCACTTCCTCAAGGGAGCTAGAAGGATGAACCCCCGCGCCTCCATCGGTTCCTATCTGGGATCTTTCTATAGTTCTCGAAACTATGAAAGCCCCCTTTCGAACCGCTTCAATCCGTGGATTTGAAATACCTTTCACTCAAAACCGTTTTCTGACTGCCCTGTCATCAGTCAAACGTGTGGGAGACCTTCACACGCTGTCTGTCAGCGCTGCGTGTCTTGAGTTTGGACCAAGTGACTCCAAGGTCATTTTAAAGCCTAGACACGGCTATGTTCCCAAGGTGATCGGTACTCCTTTCAGAGCACAGGTCATTTCCTCATCGGCGCTGCCAGCATCCGATAGCGAACACGATGCCAATCTCCTTTGCCCAGTCAGAGCACTGAGATTGTATACTGCGCGCTCCGCCTCTTTCAGACGCTCTGAGCAGCTTTCGTTTAGTTCGAGGGCGCACCAAAGGTCTCGCGCCTCGAAACAGACACTGTCTAGATGGATAGTGGACGCTATTGCTGCCGCATACGCGTCAAAGACCTGCCATGCCCGCTGGGCATTAGGGCTCACTCCACTAGAGGCATGGCCTCATCGTGGGCATGGTCCAGCGGGATTTCCATTCACGACATATGTGTGGCAGCGGCTGGGCTTCCCTCCACCTTTGTCAGATTTTACAATCTGGAAGTGCCCTCCCTGCAGGCAAAACTACTAGCGGTTTAATACGCTACAGCTCCCTGGTGAGCTGCACTGATGGGACTCATTCCACACAGACCGGCACCGCCGTCTGTCGCTTCCTTCCCACTATGTACTTATGTATTACACACACACTGGCCCGCACTCTTGCCGGCCAAATATTATTTCCCCACTCACAAGGGCTCCCCGGGTCCCCCACCCCGGGGCTCATGCAGTGGATGCTTGACGCCGACGGCGTTGACAATGGGTTCCGTGAGCGTAAGCTAGCTTACGCAATACGAGAGAACCTCTCGTGAAGAGAACGAATCGGTTACCTAACGTAACCTCGGTTCTCTCTAGATGAGGAACGAGTATTGCGTAGCCGGCCGTCTCTCGGCGACTTTCAGCTTCATTCAATGAAAACCAGGGTTCCAGCCTACGAACTACGCTTATATGCACTCTAGCCACACCCATTTTGGCGGGCTTTGATGCAGTAAGCACGCGGACGCCTCTCATTGGACGCGAGTTCGCCCAAGTTCGTCTATAGGCTGCAGCAGTTGCCGCAGAGCAACCAATGAGCTCGCTAGCTAGCCTGCTCAAGGTCTGCAGTTGCTGCACTGCGTTGACAAATGATACAAAATTAAGGATAATTTTTTGGCTTCAATATCTCAGAAAAGATGAATCTTTCCGTAGCGTAAGCTAGCTTACGCAATACTCGTTCCCTCATCTAGAGAGAACCGAGGTTACGTTAGGTAACCGATTCGTTTTTATGACACTATCGGTAAGGTTTAGGTGTTAGGTTTAGGGTATAAATGTAGATTTTGTTGATTAAAAACTCAATATAGAATTAACCTTAACCTCATCTGTTTGCCAGAAAATTTTACTCTCTCTTAGCTCCACACAGTGGACATTTCACCCCAAAACCGAGTGTAATTTTACAAAAATGTCGCCACAGTCATGTAATTTTAATTAGATAAGGCTGGATTTATTTCTTCTGGAACCCTTAAAAAATATGTTGAAGCAACCTAATTTGTCAGCTTTATTTAATCATATTAAATTATATTTTTGAATTAAATAAAACAAATTAATTTAGTATTTTTTTTTAGGTTACAAAACATGTTTAGTGTAGTTTGAGGCAGGCACACAATGCAGTTGCTAGCTAATACAGATAAAGACAATAAATAATTTGAACCATGTTTGGAAAAATGTGTTCTGATGTGTTTCTGATGTGATCTGTCTTCTGTACAAAGACATCAAATTGTTAATCGACTCATCACATGACCCACTTTCCTATAATTCCCCAGCAAAAGAGAAGTTATAAAATAAATATAGAGGATAATTTTTCTTGCGGCAAATGAGAGAGAAACTTATTTCCATTCCAAATGGGGATTGAGCTTGAACCAGGTGGTATTTTGTCAAGGTCATAACCAGAAGGAGAATTAATTGTCATCACGGCTCCCTGCAAACCACCTTGTGGGGTAGAAATGGCATTTTTAGAACCCATCAAAGACAGCCTATGGAGCACTATACTCATGTTGCAATCTTCCTTCTCTGGTTCCAGGTAGGCCGTACTCACACTAGGCCCAGTTGCCTTGTACTGTGCCCATGCATGATTGTCCCCACTCCCCCGCTGGCCCATCACTCACATTGCACTTAATGTTCTGGGCCTGAGCATGCTTACGCCATTATGATGCTACTTTTTATTTTGAAGAATCGCTCTTGCACAGCACAATGGAGTCCATCATTATAATGTTACTTACTTTGTGGCTTTTTTTGTTGTTGTTTGGGGCACGGTGACACACAGCCCTCTCACATGCCTAATTTTCGACAGCATTGTACCACTGGAATTTATCCTTTTCATCCAATGAGCTACCAGGTTTGCAGAGTGCATTGCGTACCTTCAGATACTGAACCCGCAGTTTTTTCAGCTTGTCACATCATTGCTCAATGGTTCTTTGGTATCTACAAACCAAATAGCTTGTAGTTCTTGTGTATTCTTGTGTGTTTTATCCAGTTGTTCCTGTATACTCTCATCAACCCAAATTTCCATTAAACACTAATTTGGATTTAAAGGTTTACACTAATTATGTCACCCCCCCCAGTCTGAACTCCATACTGAATATGCCAGTAAACCGAATGTCTCGGGTGTGTGATGAGGTAGAAAGATTCACCGGCTCTAGATGCTCTTCTTAGTTCTAGTGATGGGAAGATTGGATCATTTTACTGATTAGATCTTTGAGTCTCGCTCAGCAAAATGAACAAATCTTTATTCAAGTCATTTTGTTCATTTTAGCACAATTAAAGCTAATCCCCCCAACACATCTACTTATGCAAAATGTAATTATAGTCCCAATAAGGAACAAAATATATATAACGCAGCCAAGGACAAATTATGAGAAACAGAAAGATTAGTTCACCTTTTGAAATCCGAGTACTTCGTTCTTTTGTCACGTGAGTGCATAGCGTATACGGCTGTCATATGACAAGAGAAAAATCGACTTGGACCAGATGACTCGAGAGGTGAACTAATAATTTCTGTTTCCTGTGTGAGCAATGCATAGCATATCACATGGCATAAGAACGAACGACTTGGAGCAGATGACTTGAGAGGTAAACTAATAATTTCTGTTTCCTGTGTGAGCAGTACATAGTGTATACGACTGTCACATGACAAAAGAATGAACGACTCAGTCCAAAAGAGTTGAAAGGTGAACTAAATAATTTCTGTTTCCTGTACAGCACCAATGTGGTTTTCACGTAACGAATGGAGGTTGCGCAATGCGCATGCGTGTCCAACACAAAATGAATGAATCACACTCTGAGACTACTCATTCACATAAAAGTTCACGAACGACCCATAACTACTGAGTTCTCATTATCGGCAAAGCGAGAACACTGTTAGCACTCCTTCTGTTTATGAACTAATTTGAGTCATGTAAAAATATGCAGTTTGTGCTAGAGTTGTGTCAAAAACACACCAAAAGCATGTGCTCAACTTCTCTAGTTTGTGTTGATTTAATTTCCTGCTAACTCAATCTCAGTTCATTTGTATGCAGTAAACATGTTTTCGAAAGCCGTTTATTCTTTTAGGCATTTACTTATGAAGTTAATATAGTTTTCCTATGTATTCTTCTCTCTTTCTCCTTTTGTTTAATGTGGCCTTGTCTAATAGATGAAATAACTGATCCTCCTCAGTTCATACATATGAGATTTTTCTGGATTTATCTGCATATCCACACGAGGTCAAAACAAGCTTATTTGTTATGAAGATGAATGGTTTCAACAAAACTGTTAAGAATGCAGTAGCCAATTCCATCATAGCACCACTGCTTGGCTACAATATGCCTCTATGTCCATTTCTTATGAATTTTCTTTATTACACTAAAATGTAGAAAATGGACTAGCTCAAGAGTTCTTTCTAAAATACATAAAATCAGAATATATGGAAGAAATCAGATTATGTGACAAATATGATGATTTTGTTTTATGAAAATTACAAAATAAATGTCTATTTGCACTAAGTGTAAATAGCAACTAAAAGCATCTTTGCACTGAGTGCAAATAGTGTTAGATACTCTTTGCACTCCTAATTAAATACAAATGTACATTATCACTGCAGTGTGTTTATTTAGAGTCCCACAGACACTCTACACCATCCCCTACCCTTAAACCTAACCCTAACCTTACCTTACAAATATTTACCATGGTTTTACTGCAGAAACCATAGTATCATTGTAGTGTTTTTATGGAGAAAAAAGAGAGAGACACGGAGGTATAATGTACACCCTCTTGAACTTTTCTCAGCTTGACACTGATACAACACCCAGCGAATGTGCAATGAAAATACCGTAATACAAGTAACACAGATGCACCAACATACCACACTCCTGGTATTAGACTGGAACCTAACAAAAACCAAACTTAATATGGTCATGCCTAAAACACATGCATTATTTTTAAGTGACCAACAAATTTAACTCATGTTTTCTTGAACAATATTTATCTACTACTAAGACCTTAAGATTAATTCTTTGTGGTGCTTTATGTTGCCTTTGTGGATAGCGATGTTCTGGTTGAGCTTCCTGAATTTGATCAGTTTGACCATCAGGGTTTGACGTTCCAGCTCTCTGCATTCCACCAACTGGCAAGCAATCAAAGATGTCATCATTGATCCCTCACGCTGCTGTTCTGAAGACCTCGATGGTAGCATGTGATCGACATGCTCTTTAACTTGTTGATGGCCTACTTGCACACAGTAAGCCAGATGTCCTGTACACTGCTGAATAGTACCTGGTACCCAAAACTTCTTGAGATATTTGAAGTCTAGTACGAATACCGTCTCCCCTAAACTGAATGTCCTGAGTGACTTTGATTTCTTATCATGCACTTTCTGCTGTTGAATCTGGTGCTTGGACACAACATCCAACACATCAGACTTTATCAATGAAAGATGAATGCGTGGTTGCCATTTCAGGAACAACTGTGCTGGTGTGCGTTCTGTGACAGTGTGTGGTGCATTCCTGTATGTAAACAGGAAACAGGCTAGCTGCTGATTGGGAGACACTGACTGAGATTGCAGTTGAATTCATGCCTTCTTAAAGGTTTTGACAGCCCTTTCAGCTGCACCATTAGAAGCCGGATGGTATGGCGGTGAGAGGACATGGCGTACTCCATTTCCCTTAAGGAACTGGTCAAACTCAGGCACTGTAAATTGAGGTCCATTGTTTGAAACCAGAACTTTCAGCAGGCCATATGATGCAAACAGATTCCTGAGAAAGTTAGCTGTTTTTTCAGCTGTCATAGGTAGGACTTCAATCCATTTTGAATGGACGTCTATCACCACCAGGAAATGCTGCTTGTTGACCTCCGCATAATCCACATGTATGATTGCTTCTACTTTGTCTTCTGTAGGGTGTAAACCCTGTATATGTATGATCGGATAGTTATTGTTTGTAGGAATGATGAGGTTGGCTTTGAAGCGAGGCCTTCTCATGGACCATAGAGAGTGAGAGGCTTTCTAGGGACTTCGAGTCCTGAGCTTCCTTGGACCTCACATGGCAATGATCTGGTTCTGAAGAGATCTAGCGAAGACCTCGAGGGAAGAGTCAGAGCGAAATCTAAGCAGTCAGAAGAGCAGAAGAGATGAGACATGGTTGCATCACATGGTCGACTGGGCTGTCATGACTTGGAACTCGGGCTTGGGGGCCATGATGTGGGGCCAAGTCGTGGAAGGCAGAGCTGTGGGAGGCTTGAAACTAAGTGTCCTAGATGACTGGGAAAAGACCTCAGTGGTCGTGAACATGAGCAGAGTCTTGGGAGCGACCTCTGTGGTTGTGGGTATGGACTGAGTCTTAGAGATAACCTCTGCGGCCTTATACATGGGCAGAGACTCGTCGACCAAGACGTGGGACACTAGCTTATTGACCAAGATGTGGGACGCTAGCTCGTCGACCTTGATGTGAGATGCTGGCTAGTCGACCTTGATGTGAGACGCTGGCTCGTCGACCATGACATGAGACGCTGGCTCGTCGACCATGACGTGGGACGCTGGCTCGTCGACCATGACGTGGGACGCTGGCTCGTCGACCATGAAGTGGGACGCTGGCTTGTCGACCATGACGTGGGACGCTGGCTTGTCGACAATGACATGGGTCGCTGGCTCGTAGAACATGACGGGGGACCCTGGATCGCTATCTGCTGCCCCCACAGTGAAAGTTCGTGGCCAGGATGCAGAAGTCATCCACGTAGTCCTCTATAGAACGTCCTCCTTGATGCAGACACATTAGTAGATCTGCTAGGTGGGTCAGGTATTCTGTAACGATGTGCTGGCACTTTAAATGATGAAGACATGAACATGAAGAACCCAATTTATTTACATACATGGAATTCAGAAAATCTAATGCTAAACGTGAACAAAACATAAACTTGAACTAGACTAAACTAAACTTGACATGACTAGGTAAGATTATGAAACAAAACATAAACGTAAACATGACTTGACTAGACATGACTTGGCTTCACTTGAAACAAAACAACAAAGTTACAAACACAATACCTGACCAAGACAAAATGGAAAACACGAGGCTTTAGTACATGGACATGGGAAATATCAACCAATGAACAGTCTGAACTATAAACAAGATAACAAGACAATGACCATGAACCAATTACATAACATAACTAATAACAAGACTATGAAGCAATAGAAAACAAGACACATAAACATGGAGGGAAACAGGATGATCACATGTCCGGGGAACCACATGACATGAAACATGAACTAAACCTTACAAAATAAAAGACATAAACACAAAACAAGAACAAAAACACATCTAGACATGACAGCTTCTGCCAAAAAACATGGTTACTACAATATTACTATAGTAAATCCATGGTTAATTTTACCGGGATGAAACCAAACGCCCTGACCTACACCATAACCAAATAACTGCAAGGCAAAAAACCTTTATATTTTATATATTTTTAATTATTCTAAGAAATATTAAGAGTGGAAACAGGATGGGAAATAGTGGGACAAAAGGGGGATTCGAACTCTGGTCGTCCACATAAAAAAGCACATCCATACTATCTTTAAACACTATGACATTGCAGAAACACTTGGAGGTGCAATTTGTCTTCATTTTCTGTGTTTCCACCAGACTATTTGAGTGCTAACAGCTGCGCTGTGTGGGCAGATGCTATTTAGACCTAGTGCACATAGTCACTCTGAAAATAAACGGATTATGTACCATTTGTGAAAATTAGAAATTAAGTTACTGAATTTATATAGTTTAAAACAGTTAGGTCATCTAATCTAATTGGACAAGCAGTGTTCCATGAATCACTGAGATGCTTCACTGTTTGTATCATTCCAATCATTGTTCGTGGCATTCCTGAAAGTCACACAAATGTAAATGTAAAGTAAACAGCATTGTTTTTTTTATTAATCTTTAACTCACTGCCACAAATAAGTGCAACAGTGTAGTATAAGAGGACACAATCTGGCCATGCTTTTTAAATTAAATAGCAGCAAATTAAGCCATTAACTCCCTCTGTTAATTTGATCTTAATGACATTTTAGTGTCTGTCATGACCTTATGGCAGCTCTACTGTAAATTAATATCTAGTGGAAAGAAACTTAAAAGTTAAACATAATTTACTTTACCATCAAATGGTTAGTGTGCAGTTGTGATTATGTCCGTAAACCCATAACCTCAATCAAGGAAACCCACCGAGTATTGAATAAATCACTTGAACTTGCTCAATAACTGGTGCCTAAGCAAAATGTAGCTAATAAATAGTTTATTTGAGATGGAAATTCATTAGAAGAGCATCGGCAAATCTGGCTGATGCGAACTTTCTAAACTCCAAGGTGGACAAATAGCTGAGAAACAGACCAAGTGTGATTATGATAAGTCGAGGGCTAGGAGCCACGTCAACATCGGCGAGGCTTTTCATAGGTGGAGAGACCTCCGAGAGGTAAAAGGCTTGAAGATGGATGCAGAAGTTGCTCTTTTTCTTCTCAATACTGCCCTACAAAGGCAAAACGCCGTAACATCATGTTTGGTCAAAAATGAGTTAATGTCATTTTCGGGGTATTCAAGACCTCCTTTATCATGTGAATAAATATCGTGAGTCAATTTGATTGTTTTAACGAGAAATTAAAGGGCTATGACAACCGTAACATCCAAAACCATACGAGAAACCACAGCAGAATGCCGTAACAGTTGTTACGGCTCTTAGCCTTTGTTCCGGCACGCTGAATTTGAGTTTAAGGTGTTCTGACTTTGTTTCGCCGGGCATCAAGAGAGATGTTACGGTGCCGCTGTGATGTTACTGTACTCTGGCTTTGTCATACTGTCAAAGATTACCGCTCTTTTATTGTCACCAAACCGCGTAACATACACACGACACATCTTTGAAATAAAGTGTAGACTGCCGACTGCTTGTTTGTATTATTACTCTGTGATAGCGATGTGATAGGGCGATGGTTCAGATCTGTCAATGTCAGTGACAGCCCGGAGCTTGCTAAATTTAATCGGTGTCACGTAAATTAGCGCTAACGTTGACGCTGACACTCGCCTCACATCAGATGCTGAAAACCAAATATTAAATACAGAGGCATCCTACCTTTCCATGCCATCCGATATAATCCATAGAAGATATAATCCATAGCAATGCACGTCATTTGCTGTATCCACAACAATCCATACGTGTTTGAGCCATTCCTTCTTGCAGGTGTTCATGTCAGATTTTACAGCTCGTTATCGCTAACGTCCGTACAAAGTAGGCTAACCTAAATAGTAAAAGTAATTCCAACTTTTTTTCGGTATACTCTGTCTATATTATCTCAGAATTAAAAGTAGTAATCCAAGTCAAGTTCGTTGACTGAGCATCTTGAGCAGTTTGGACTTCAAAGTTTAACCCTTTAACTGTCACCCCTCCCCCTTTTTTCGCATAGACATGAAAATGACTATCCAAACTTAAATGGTTGTATTTCAAGAATGCTATGTCATATATACCTATTGACAAGTTGTGTTCCAAATTTTAGGTTGATATCTCAAAAAATTAGCTTTCAGTAAGATTTTATTTAGGCGCAGTAAAAAACTTGGAATGAGCAGTCTCTAATCTCTAATGTATTGGTCTAATGTTTAATTAATTATTACTCTATATCTTGCATTTAAATACATATACCTTTGTATTCAATTATAATTAAATTATCTTTATTGTGAAAATATTTATTGTATTTATTCATACTGTACATACTGTACTGCAAAGTAACTTATCTGTTATACTGTTTAACTGTGTTAGTGTTGCCGCACTATCCTGATCATTATAGCACTAAATAGGAACAACCAAAGGTCTTCTATATAATTTAAAACAAATACCATGATGACTAGACCTTGGTTAGGTGTTCTTATAATGGATGTAAGTATGGTGAACAGCAAGTAAATATTGATTATATGTCAGTTACGGCCTTTTGCCTTTGCATGACTCCTGATTTTTGGCACATGATACAAAGGCAGAGTACATTAACTGCCAAACAAGGGTCAAAGGTCAATTTTGAGCTCAAGATTTTTTGCATACAAACATTTCTTCTGTATAGCAACTAGTTGTGAAATTTTGGGAGTCCTACCAATAATACTTTTGTCTGGACAAAACAGAAACTTTAAAGTCATTTTTCTCAGTTTCACACTCTAGTGAGTTAAGGTCTTTTGCTTTTGCAGGGCAGAATAGGTGGGTGACATAAATTTTGCTATGTTTTACAGAAACCATATATGCTGTTGTTGTGATGTTAGATTTAGTAGCAGGAGAGTTGTGAGTGTTTGGAGCTGGTGTACATAAAACCGTCTTCTCTGCAAGTTATCTTAGCAGCAGCAACTTCCTGCAGAAACAGTTTGCTAACCCACTGTTATGCTTGAGTAACGAGGCAGACGAGGAGATGCGGATCCAAATGCAGTTTGAACTTTATTACGTGAACCAAACAGGAAAACACAAAGGAACAACCCACGATGGGGAAATGAAACATAAAATAGCGAATTAAACACGAGGTAAGCAACAGGGGACTCGAGGAGGAAACACACACCAGGTTGACATCAAACGACGATCGACGAAGACTGAACAAAGACACGGGGTATAAATACACAAACATGGGAAAAGGGGCCAATGAAAGAACAGAACTCAAACAAGATAACAAGGTGATTAACAGAAACCAAAGGCAAATTAACAAGGGCAGGTGCAAACAATGAACAGTGAACACAAGACTATGGAGGTACAAGCGTGACAAAAGTGAAAACTAAGGAATACCAAAAGTGACAAAATCACAAACAAAGGGCAACAGTGAGACAAGACCGTTACATAGCCCCCCCCCCCCCTCAAGGATCGGATACCAGACGATCCTTGACCACAAACAACAAAAGACAAAAATCCACAAGAACAACATGAGGGCACCAGGGGCAAACAGACAGTACAAGTGGGCACATGGGCAGACAGGCAGACCAGGGGGGCACACTGGGCAGGCAGGAAGTCCGGGGGGCACAGAGGGCAAGACAGGCAGGTCCGGGAGGTGCCAGGGGCAGATAGGAAGTCCGGGGGGGAAATGAGACAGTCCACGAGGGCACGAATGAAGGTGAGACAGTCCACGGGGGCACAGGTGGAGATGAGGGTTAGGGGGCCAGGGAGGTATCGACCGGGCAGGGACAGGTTTTGATGGTCTGGGAGCTGGCCACCGGGCAAGGACAGGTTTGGGGAACCTGGGAGGAGGCCACTGGACGGGGACTGGGTCAGGAGGCCAGGAGGGAGGACTCAGGACGGGAACAGGGTCAGGAGGCCTGGGTGGAGGCCACAGGTCAGGGACCGGATCAGGGGGCCTGGGAAGAGGCCACGGGACTGGGGCTGGGTCAGGAGGTCTGGGGAGAAGCCACAGGACAGGGACTGGGTCAGGGGGCCTGGGAAGAGGCCACAGGACGGGAACAGGGTCAGAAGCCCTGGGAGGAGGCCACAAGACAGGGACCGGGTCAGGAGGCCTGGGAGGAGGCCACAAGATAGAGGCCGGCTTCGGTGGCCTGGGAGGTGGTCGTGGGCCAAGGGCTGGTTCAGGGGACCTGGGAGATGACCACAGGACAGAGGCCGGTTTTGGTGGCCTAGGAGATGGAGTGGCCACAGGGGAGGCCGGCGGAGCCGCGTGAGGCGGAGCCAAGGAGGACCTCTGAGGCGGAGCCGAGGGAGGTGATGGCTCAGAAGGCCCAGAAGGCGGAGCTGAGGGAGGCTCAGGAGGTGGACCCGAAGGAGGCTCAGGAGGCGGAGCCGGGGTAGGCGCCGCCGTGGGAGGCTCTAGGAACGGAGACCAGGAAGACTCTGGAGTCTCTGGGGGCAGAGACATAGGAGGCTCAGAGGGTGGAGCCATCGAAGGCTTGAGTGGCTTGAGAGGCGGTGCCGGAGGAGGCTCGGGAGGCGGAGCCATAGGAGGCTCGGGAGGCTCTGAGGGCGGAGCCGTCGAAGGCTTGAGTGGCTCGAGCGGCGGAGTCGTGGGAGGCTCAGGAGGCTCGGAGGGCGGTGCCGTCGAAGGCTTGAGTGGCTCGAGAGGCGGAGCCGTGGGAGGCTCGGGAGGCTCTGAGGGCGGAGCCGTCGAAGGCTTGAGTGGCTCGAGCGGCGGAGTCGTAGGAGGCTCAGGAGGCTCGGAGGGCGGTGCCGTCGAAGGCTTGAGTGGCTCGAGAGGTGGAGCCATGGGAGGCTCGGGAGGCTCTGAGGGCGGAGCCGTCGAAGGCTTGAGTGGCTCGAGAGGCAGAGCCGTAGGAGGCTCAAGAGGCTCTGGGGCGGAGCCGTCAAAGGCTTGAGTGGATCGAGAGGCGGAGCAATAGGAGGCTCTGGAGGCGGAGCCGTAGGAGGCTCTGGGGCGGAGCCACAGGAGGCCCCGTAGGCGGAGCTGCAGGAGGCTCGAGAGGCCCTGGGGCGGAGCCGTAGGAGGCTCAAGAGGCTCTGGGGGCGGAGCCGTAGGAGGCTCAAGAGGCTCTGGGGGCGGAGCCCTGGAAGGCTCGAGAGGCGGAGCCCTGGAAGGCTCGAGAGGTTCAAGAGGCGTAGCCCTGGGAGGCTCGAGAGGCTTGAGGGGCGGAGCCCTGGCAGGCTCGAGAGGCTTGAGGGGCGGAGCCCTGGAAGGCTTGAGAGGTGGAGCTCTGGGAAGCTCAGAGGGCGGAGCTCTGGAAAGCTTGGGAGGCTTGAGAGACGGAGCCCTGGAAGACTCGAGAGACTTGAGAGGCGGAGCCCTGGAAGGCTCGAGGGGCTTGAGGGGCAGAGCCCTGGTAAGATCGGAGGGCGGAGCTCTGGAAAGCTTGGGAGGCTTGAGAGACGGAGCCCTGGAAGACTCGAGAAAGGGAGTGGTCTCTGTGCTCCAGCCTCCGCCTGCCAAAGAAGGCCACCAAGGCTGAGACTCTCTGGAAAGCTCGGGAAACTCGGAAGGCGGAGCTCTGGAAAGCTCGGGAGACTCGGATGGCGGAGCTCTGGAAAGCTCGGGAGACTCGGATGGCGGAGCTCTGGAAAGCTCGGGAAACTCGGATGGCGGAGCTCTGGAAAGCTTCGGGAAACTTCGGATGGCGGAGCTCTGGAAAGCTCGGAAGCTTCGGATGGCGGAGCTCTGGAAAGCTCGGAAACTTCGGATGGCAGAGCTCTGGAAAGCTTCGGGAGGAGGAGCCCTGGGAGACTCGAGAGGTGCTGGCTCTTGGACGATCGAGGCTTCTGGTGCTGGCTCTTGGACAGTCATGGCTACTGGCACTGGCTCTTGGGCGGTCATGGCTACTGGCACTGGCTCGTGGGCGGTCATGGCTACTGGCACTGGCTCGTGGACGGTCATGGCTACTGGCACTGGCTCAGGGACGGTCGAGGCTACTGGCTCTGGCTCAGGGACGGTCGACGGCTACTGGCACTGGCTCAGGGACGGTCGAGGCTACAGGCGCTGGCTCAGGGACGGTCGAGGCTACAGGCGCTGGCTCAGGGACGGTCGAGGCTACAGGCGCTGGCTCAGGGACGGTCGAGGCTACAGGCGCTGGCTCAGGGACGGTCGAGGCTAGCGGCGCTGGCTCACTGACGTCTGAGGCTAACGGCACTGGCTCACTGACGTCTGAGGCTACTGGCTCTGGCTGGGTTACCGTGGTATGTGCCGGCTTAGGTTCGCCGGGCGCTGAGGGCAGAGTCAAGGGGGGTTTAGGGCATGGGGCTGCGGCAGGCAGAGGCTGGAGCACAGAGACCACTCCCTTTCTCCTCTTCCTCCGGGCTGATGCGACTGGCGAGGCTGGGATGCTGTTCCTGGTCAGCGTGGGTTCAGGCTCGCTGGCCGTGGTTGACGATGACTCAGGCTTGCTGATGGTAGAGGCCGTAGGCGCTGGTTCGCTCACTGTGACATACGTGGCCGCTGGCTCGCTCACTGTGACATACGTGGCCGCTGGCTCACTCACTGTGACATGCGTGGCTGCTGGCTCGCTCACTGTGACATGCGTGGCTGCTGGCTCGCTCACTGTGACATGCGTGGCAGCTGGCTCGCTCACTGTGACAGGCGTGGGCCCTGGCTTGCAGACCGGGGCAGGCGTGGGTTCTGGCTCGCAGACCGGGGCAGGCGTGGGCTCTGGCTTGCAGACTGGGGTAGGTGTGACAGGGGGCCCCGGACAGCTGAAGGGTCTCCACAGTGGGTGGAGGGGTAGGGTCCTCCTCCACGGCGCCCACGGTGAGCTGTGAGCCGCAAACTAGTAGGGTCGCCTCCAGGAAGTCGCAGAGCGTCCAGCCGTGCGTTGCCTGTGGCAACCGCTCCCTCAGCGCCGCGTTCAGATTGCCCCTAAAGAAGGCCACCAAGGCTGAGTCCGGGAAGTCTGAGACACTCGCCAGGTTCAGGAAATCGTGGATGTGGTCTTCAATGGGGCGGTCCTCTTGCTTTAAGCAGAGCAGATGGTAGTTCGCACGTTGGACTGCTGGATCCATGGGTGGGTCGATCGTTCTGTTATGCTTGAGTAACGAGGCAGACGAGGAGATGCGGATCCAAACGCAGTTTGAACTTTATTACGTGAACCAAACAGGAAAACACAAAGGAACAACCCACGATGGGGAAATGAAACATAAAATAGCGAATTAAACACGAGGTAAGCAACAGGGGACTCGAGAAGGAAACACACACCAGGTTGACATCAAACGACGATCGACGAAGACTGAACAAAGACACGGGGTATAAATACACAAACATGGGAAAAGGGGCCAATGAAAGAACAGAACTCAAACAAGATAACAAGGTGATTAACAGAAACCAAAGGCAAATTAACAAGGGCAGGTGCAAACAATGAACAGTGAACACAAGACTATGGAGGTACAAGCGTGACAAAAGTGAAAACTAAGGAATACCAAAAGTGACACAATCACAAACAAAGGGCAACAGTGAGACAAGACCGTTACACCCACTACATAGCTAACTTTATTTATATTACTTGCTGTGTTGTTGTTCGCTCTAATCGTCTAACGGTATTTGTCCACACAATGTTTGCAAAGGGTCCACTAAGATTTAAAAACATGTTTTGTAGCACTCTCTTCGGTTACTGTGGTTTTGTATGTGTTACTGTAAAAATCAAACTAAACAACTAACTCTCACTTGTTCTAGTTGCAGTGTTTTGTATGCTGTTTCTTTTTAACTGTTTCTTTATGCTGTTTCTTTTTATTATTTACAATACACATATTTTAATGATATTTTAGGGGGGGACAACCCTCAGATGGGGGGTCCTGACCCCCACGACACCCCCCACCACCCCCGCAACTTAGATTATTAATTTGCTTCGCTTCAGCTATGAGAAAGAGACCTCCACTTCCACTTATAAGCCCTAAGAGTCTAAACTATCTCCACCATCCGTGTCAAGCATTGGTTCTCAGTCTTTGTCCAAAAGGTGAGGTAAAATGTTTGCTTAGATATTTGGCTTTTGATACCTCTTTTGGTAACCTGTTTACAAATGTGTTTCTTTTTGCAAACCGAATTGTTACTGTCGTTCCCATGGCAACGCGCATGCATGAATTTGGGAAGCGGAGCTTCCAAAGGAGAACTGAAGGGAGGGGTCTGTGTGTTTTGGCAGTTGAGTTAGAATATCAACAGTGTTTCTCAGGAATTTCTGAGTGCATCTTTAAATAATTTTTGGAGATTCAAATTTCTGGTCACCATTCACTTGCATTGTGTAGACCTAGAGACCTAAGATATTTTTCTAAAAATATTTCTTTGTGGTCTGCATAAGAAAGAAAGTCATATACATCTGGCATGGCTTGAGGGTGAGTACATGATAAGAGTATTTACATTTTTGGGTGAACTGACCCTTTCAGCAATGAAAAGGGTAATTAATTGAGGGGTTCTCCTTTCTTATATTTAATGTGAAAATATAATAAAAATCATGATTGTGTAAAAGCCCAGAACATATTGCTTGTCAGCACTTGAACAGTAGTAGCATCACTTTAGTGTTGGCAAAACTTAAGTAAGCATGGTTGGTTATGTGCACGATTCAGTTCACTTGACATTACGACTATGGGGAATTACTTCACCGATGACTAGTTGAAGCCCTTATACAATAACGGCAATCTTGTGATCGGCAATGTTGATTAAGCCCGCCCCGACACCAGTAACCCCGATGCTACAAATTTAAAATAATCCATTAATGTAGAACTCTATCCATTTAAGAACATCAGCCTCCATCATTTTGCTCTATTGGAACATTTCTATTTAAATGGATAATTCTATAAAAATAAAAAAATTATTTCATTATTTACTCTCCCTAATGTTGTTCCAAACCTATCGACGTTCTTCTGTGTGACAGCCTCAGTCACCATTCACTTTCATTGCATCTTTTTTTCCCCATACAATGAAAGTGAAAGGTGACTGAGGCTGCTGATCATCTCCTTTTGTGTAATATGGGTTTGAAACAACATAAAGGTGAGTTAATGGTGGCAGAATGAAACAATTTGTGTGAACTATCCATTTTATACTGGAAAACACTGAAAAAAAAAACATTAGACCTTAGCAGTCTACAAATTCCGTTTAATAAATATTTCAAAGACAATTAAATTATCTTGATGTGTGTTTCGGCAAAACAAACCTCTGAATGCAATATGTAATTGAGTATGAAATCGTCAGTAATGACTGGAATTATTTGAGAAGTGTAATGTAATTTGTAAATTATTCCACTAGAAAAGGGGGATTGTAGGATTAGACAGAGCTGAGAGTAAATTAAAAGGAGAGTGGAGGCTTAATGTCATATGACTAAAACACTGAAACCCTCTCCCTAGAGGTATGATTCTTTAAAGGATAAACACAAAATGTTTGAGATAATCAAACTGAGACCTTGCTATTGTGTGTTCCTGGTTTGTATTGACTGAGTGGTCTAATGAATTTATGAAACATTTGTAATAATAAATTCTTGGACTTTGTCAAATGATTATCCCTGCTTAGCAAAATGTGTCCCCAGTTTACAAATTAAATCACTGCAAATCATTTTCTGAATCAGTATTTTTGTCTTATTTTCCAGTATCTGAAATCATACATATTCTTAAGATAAAAATGTGTGAAATAATAAGATATTAAATTTGTCCATGAGATTTCTTGCATTACTTAAAACCTTGACCCAAACATGTAATATTTTCCTCCTGATTGTTGAGAATAGTTATTAGCAACTCGCTTGATACAACAACCAAGTGACAAAAGAACCTGCTCAGTATAAAAATTAATTCAATTAGTTGGAATACTTTATATAGGTGTCATATTCTGCAGCAGCTAAAGGGCAAATTAAGCTCATTATGCACATTCAAATTAAATTTACGGTTCAAGTACAGTTCACCCCCCTGACAGTGTCACGACATGTGTCAGAAAAGTCATTTTCTTGCACTTCTTTTCCTTCTCTTCACAACAACCACAAATCTTCCACAGACAAGGAGAGCCAAATGTCACTGTCACCTAAGCAGTGAAGCAGGTGCATTAAACTGATTATCCTACTGGGATCCATTAGTTCTCCAAGCAATTCATGAATTAATTGAATTTTAGATTAGACTTTAGAATTGTGAGCGACTCATACTGTTACGAGGACAAATTACTCTGCTGTAATGGATATAATGAAAAAATGGTGAATTACAGTAAGCAGAATAAGTGGGGATGCAGAGGGAGAATTCATTTGTGACTCAATTTATTTTCCATGTTATGAGATATATTTTGCAGATAGCTTACCTTGCTAGTTAGATTTTTACATTAAAGCTAACACATAAAGATACAAATATCTTCCAATACACCAGATTTACGTTAAGCAGAGAAACTTCAATGTATTTCATACACAGTGGCATGCATGTTCAAGCTAGAACTTGTGTTGGTTTTTGTGCTAGACAATGCAAGTTCTTGCATAAACATGCAAACCACTGACCAAGCTTCTCTCAGAGCGCTCATGAAAATGCAACATATATCAAATTGTTTATAGAAAAAGAAACGTAAATTTGTCATACTCATATATCTTCAGAAGACATGAAAAATTACATATGAGCCACAAGGACTATTATTATGATACTTTTGGGTCCTCTTCTGCAGTTTTATTGAAAAGACTGAACAAGTGCTTTGAAATTTGCAGACAAATCAGACGTGTTTCATTTTGATAATTTATTAATACTTTTAATAAGGTTAATAAGGGCGGGACATATGTGGTTTTGATGCACACTTCTCAAGACCAGTGGAGATACTTGTTAAACAGAGAGCCTGATTAAACATATTTTCACTGGTCATTTCGATGCACAATTCAAATAATAGGAGGAGGTCATTCGGTGCATTCCGTCTATGGTAAAATGTAAAAATTTCCAAAAGTGGAGATATGTGCTTTTCATTGGACAGTGATGTTATGTACATTTATTATGTTTTATTTGTTTGTGGAGGCTTTTGGACACTAGGATAAATTATATTTGTAATGCGATAACTTTTTATTGCTTTGTTGTATCAACACAAAGCGTTACTCATTTACAGGTGACATGATTGTCAAAACAAAAACAGTTTTTTGGAGCTACATTATTTACACCCTGAGATATATAATGTCAAATCAGATTTTTTTCCACCAGTCTCTCATATTTTATCATAATCTATATCATTACAAAAAATGTAAAAGTTTTATTTTAAATGATACCAAACAATTGACCCTCTTTGGCTTACTCTAAGAGTTAAAATACTTTAATTTTGGGCATGCCACTGCAACAGGAAATCTTTAAAAACACCTTAAGAGCTTAAAGGGTTTTAATTTTCAGTATGGTTCCATCTGTGATACAATCATGAACAGCACTATTCCAGTAGTTCATTGTTTGGTTTAACCCAGATACAAATTTGACAGTTACACCACATTTTACTGAAATTTTTTTTTTAAACTTCTCTGAAATGTATTCCAATATGACAGTGCTGGCAATAGATCAATACTTGCTGTCAGCCTGACCGCATCCTCTGGTCTTATTTCTTCAATTTATTTGAACTTTTATTGAAATTTAATTGAAAGACTGAAGTCAGTAAATCAAAGAGGGACTTGAGATTTGCTTGAGTTTAGCTTTTTAAGCTATTAAAAACACTGGAGCTCACCATTTGTCCTAAATGATTAAACCAATTTGTAGGTTACTATTATTAATTTAGTACAGTGGTGACTATTGTGACTCCTTCCTGCTCACTGTAAACTTATGCTATTTAATCAGTCAATTATGGCATGCATGGTGTTACACGTTTATATGGAGACAACAGAATAGCACTTGTGTCTGACATATATTGCAGAGATCTAGGCTGGGTAATTGTAATCACAATGCTGAGTTTGACCTAAAGAGGTGGATTTCAGGAAGTACTTGTCTGAAGTACTGGTTAAAATACATTGGAGTTAATATACTTAAAAGGATTGTTGAGCTTTCAACACCTGCCATTACATCATAATGTGAATCAGAAACAATTGTAATTTAGCAGCACTTTCAAAGAAATATTACCTTTAATTAGTGGACGGTGTAGACAACACATACAGTTTACAATTTTTCCAAACAAGTAGCATACAGATTGATTCCATAATTACTAATAAATGCCAAAATCAGTTTATGTGGAGTTAAAAATCATCCTGGTTACTACCGTAACCTCCATTCCCTGATGCAGGGAACGAGAAGTTGTGTCGATGTAGTGACACTAGGGGTCACACTTGGGAGCCCGAGACACCTCTGATCTTTGGTAAAAGGCCAATGGGAATTGGCGAGTGGTATTTGCATGCCACTCCCCCGGATATACGGGTAAAAAGGAGGGGGTGTGCATACCGCTCAATCAAGTTTTGTGCTGAGGAGCCGAGAATAAGGTCTCGGCCATTTCAGTGGGTAGTTCAGCGTTGTGGCAGGAGGGATGCAGCGTCTCGTTCCCTCCATCAAGGAACGGAGGTTACTGAAGTAAACAGGATGTTCCCTGTCTGTCACTCACTCAATTGACATTGTGTCAATGTAGTGACACTAGGGGTCCCCTACAAAAACGGCACAACTAGCTGAACTGTGTTACGTGGATGGATGGTGCGAGACGGGCAGACTACTGTGTGCCGCATAGCCAGCGCACCAGGCCGGCACGTAACCTCCCCTACGCTAGTATGAGTGTGAAATAGACCTTTGGGGACGAGTCAACTGCCCAAAGGATAGGGACAGGCTTTCTATCCAGAAAAAGAGAGAAATCGTTAACCGACCGAGACACCAGTGTCTACGTCGGGGGGGGGGGTGGGTGGGGGGGGTGGTGTCACTCCAAAGGGGAAGACACCGCGGAGACCCAAACCCCACCCAGAGAGATGAAGGTGTATTTCTAGTGGAGATACGTCACATGGTCTTGCCAAGTCTAGTCGGAAGTATGTCATGTGGAGAAGTCCCATGGTAGGTCCTACCCAATAGGGCATGGTGTCTGGGGCAGAGGGGCTTCTGCCCAAGGAAGATGCAGTTTACCAACAGGGTAACATTTTCAGTGTAAATATACGTTGCAAGGGGTTACCTACGGAGAACAAGCGCATGCAGAGCACCTGTACAGTATGGGGGATAATTAGCACATGTACTGTGCTGGCAGCAAGTTTCTCTGCAAACTTGCCTGCCACAGGGTTAGGAGGAAGTCAACCAGGGAACACATTTATGAACGTTACTGGGAATCAACAATGCACATCTTCAGCTCAAGGGAGGTGAAAGGTGCAACGTGCAAGCGATATAACCCGGCCAGCTGACCCGTACTTACCTGTTTGTTCCTGCTAAGACACGGGACGAAACCGGCTCAACACGTGCTGAGCTTGGTAAGCATAGCATAGTTATGCATCAATGATCCAGTGGGCGATCCTCTGCTTGGAGACAGCTCTTCCTTTCCACTGTCCACCAAAGCAGACAAAGACCTGCTCAGAGACACTAAAGCTGTGCGTGCGATCCAAATAGATGTGTGAAGCGTGCACTGGACACAGCAATGCTAAGGCTGGGTCTGCCTCCTCCTGGGCCAATGCTTGCAGGTTCAGCCACTTGATCCCTAAATGGGGGTCGTGGGAACCCCCTGGCACATAGCTTGGTCAGGGTCTCAGGATCACATGAGAATAGCCCGGACCGAGCTTCAGGCACGTTTCGCTGACAGAGAATGCTTGCAGGTCCCCTACCCTCTTGATGTAGGTGAGCGGCGTCAGGTGGCCAGTCTTCATGGAGAGTTCCATAATCTCTGCTGACTCTAAGGGCTCAAAGGGAGCCCCTAATTGGCCTTGCAGGACTACAGAGAGGTCCCACAAGGGAACAAGGCGTGGTCTGGAGAGATTCAACCTCCTGGTGCCTCTCAGGAACCTGATGATCAGGTCGTGCTTCCCTGCATCCACTGTGTCATTGTGTGCAGCTATAGCAGCTACGTACACCTTCAAGATGGAGGGGGACAGCCTTCTCTCCAACCTCTCCTGCAGAAAGGAAAGCACTGAGCTGACTGCGCATCTCAGGGGGTCTTCGCGTCGGGAAGTACGCCACTTCAAGTCATACAGTCACCTCAAAGAGGGGGCCCTAGCCTGAGTGATGGTGTCTACCATGGCAGGTGTTAGGTCACTGAGGTCTTCCGCGTCCCATCCAGGGGTCAGACATGGAGGTTCCAGAGCTCCGGTTGCGGGTGCCAGATGGTGCCCCGTCCATGAGAAAGAATGTCCTTCCTCAGGGGAATTTCCCAGGGAGGGGCTGACGCGAGGAGTGTGAGGTCCAAGAACCATGTCTGGGTGGGCCAGAAGGGTGCTATTAGGATAACCTGCTCCTCGTCCTCCCTGACCTTGCACAGGGTCTGTGCAAGCAGGCTCACAGAGGGGAATGCATACTTGCGTAGTCCAGGCTGCCAACTGTGTGCCAGTGCGTCTATACCGAGGGGCGCCTCGGTCAGGGCGTACCAGAGCACGCAGTGGGAGGATTCTGTGGAGGCGAACAGTTCTATCTGTGCCTGCCCGTATCGACTCCAGATCAGCTAGACCACCTGAGGGTGGAGTCTCCACTCTCCCTTATGGGTGACCTGCCTTGTCAGCATGTCTGCCGCGGTGTTGAGGTTGCCCGTGATGTGAGTGGCTCACAGTGACTTGAGGTGCTGCTGACTCCAGAGGAGGAGACGGCGGGTGAGTTGTGACATGCGAGGGGAACGTAAATCACCTTGGCGGTTGATATATGCTACCTTAGCCATGTTGTCTGTCCGACCAGCACATGCTTGCCCTGGATCAATGGCCGGAACCTCCGCAGGGTGAGCAGTATTGCCAACAACTCGAGGCACGTAGCTGTGGGCCCATCCATGAGCCGGCGGCTGCGTGCCCGTGGCATACAGCACCCCAGCCCATCTTGGAGGCTTCGATCGTAACCACGACACGCCTCGAGACATGTTCTAGGGGAACACATACCTGTAAAAATGCAAGGTTGTTCCAAGGGCTGAAAAGGTGACTCGAGAACAGAGCCATTTCTGAAGTGGTCTCATATGCATCAACCCGAGCAGTGTGGCCACTGCCGAGGATGCCATATGCCACAGGAACTTCTGAAATAGTTTCAGTGGAACCGCTGTCTTCTGTCTGAACGCCTTCAAACAGGTCAGCACAGACTGGGTGCGCTCGTTCATGGAGTCCAACTCCAGACCGAGAAAAGAGATGCTCTGAACTGGGAGGAGCTTGCTCTTTTCCCAGTTTACCCGAAGCCCTAGCTGGCTGAGGTATTAGAGCACCAGGTCCCTTTGCGCACACAACACATCTCGAGAGTGTGCTATGATTAGCCAGTCATCGAGGTAGGTGAGAATGCAAACACCCACTTCTCTTAACGGGGCAAGGGCGGCCTCTGTGACCTTCGTGAAGACGCAAGGGGACAAGGACAGGCCGAAAGGGAGAAGTTGTACTGGTACGCCAGACCATCGAATGCAAACCGAAGGAAGGGTCTGTGAGGTAGAATCGAGACTAGGAAGTATGCGTCCTTCAGGTCTACAGCCGCGAACCAATCTTGATGCCGGACACTCGCTAAAATGTGCCTTTGTGTCAGCATTTTGAACAGGATTCTGTGTAAAGCCCGGTTCAGTACTCGCAGGTTCAAGATTGGCCGCAACACACCACCTTTTTTCAGTACAGTGAAGTAAGGGCTGTAAAACCCATTCTTCATTTCGGGTGGAGGGACAGGCTCTATTGCATGCTTCCGCAGAAGGGTGTTGATTTCTGCGCGCAATGTGGTGGCGTTCTCGCCCTTCACTGAGGTGAAGTGTATGCCACTGACCCTGGGCAGGTGCCTGGCAAACTGAATCGCATTGCCGAGTCGGACAGTTCGGGTCAGCCATCGCAACAGGGGGACCAAGGGGACAATCTCGTCAGACATAACGGTGGGTGGGGCCTCACGGCAGGGCGTAGCCAGAGAGGCCTTATTGATGGGGCTTGAGCCTGGTGGCGGTGCTGAGTCGAGAGACATCGAAGCACTTACACAACTCCTGATACTCACCAGCGGATCGGTTGAGGAAGGAGGAGGAAGTGTTTTGTCCTCACGGTCCATCGAAACCATGCAGGGTTTAGCATGTTGGAGCCACAGATTGGTGCTCAGGGGCTGGGAAACTGCCGCGGTGGAGCTGGACATGCCAAAGAGAAATGGTGTATGGTGGTCTGGGTGATAGAAGCACACACCGGTTATTTGACCCATGGAATGAGGAAACTGCTCTTTTGTTGAGTGTTTGGGTATCACAGCTACTTGAGCGTGTGGCAAAACAAAATAAAAATGGAACAAAATATTCTCCTCCCGGCCCTCCACCGGGGTATTCTCCTCCCAGCCCTCCACCGGGGTACCAGCTCCAGGACAGCAGGTCTTCTGTGAGTGGCGCCGCGACCCCAGATACCAATCGTCGTGCCATGAGGGTTCAGGGGAGGGCGAAGGTTTCCACTCTAGCCCGACGTTCATTTGGCCCTGGAAAGCATGTCCATCATTTCAGCGTCCAACTGTGACAGGGTAATCATGCCTGAAGGGGGAAACCCAGCGGAGGTTTCCGCATTTGACTGGACAAGCCAGCTGAACTAGCCCTGGGATGAGCCGGCGCACTCATCTGAGCACCTAACTGGAGAAAATGAGCATGCCGGGGAATGGGAGGTCCGTGGGGATTTACCCGGTGAGATTTACCCATGCTCACCGCGATGGCCTCATACCTGTAGGTAGAAAGACCGAGGCAGGGAGCCGCTGGGGTGTTGTGCTTTCTGACGAAAGGGAGCCCCGACCACAACGTTGCCGTGGTCATGTCCTCGCAATGAGGACATGACGCATCCACGAAAGATGTCTCGCGAGGGCGGCACAAAAGACAACGATTGTGGCTTTCTGAAGGCGAAATATATCGACCGAATCCAGGAATAACACAAGGTCTAAAAAGATAGGTCTTTAAAAAGACGTTCCGATGTGTGCCGCTCTTTTAGAATATATTCTAGTAGATCTGCCAAAGTGCCCAGGGGCGATCTCTGCAGTGCACCCATGCAAAGAGGGGAGAAAAATGCTGTAATGCGCCATAAGGATCCAGCAGAGGTGAAATGGAAGCCGTGGGAAATTAAGCTCACTGAATCATCGACCACTTGGGTCTGAAGAGAAAATCTTAATGAGCGGTATGCACGCCCCCTCCTTTTATACCCGTATGTCCGGGGGTTAGGCGTGAAAATACCACTTGACAATTCCCATTGGCTTTTATCAAAGATCAGAGGTGTCTCGGGCTCCCAAGTGTGACCACTAGTTTCACTACATCAACACAACGTCGAGTGAGTGAAAGATAGTGTACTGAAATCTAAACATGTCTTTGTGTGAACAATTCAATTTATGTATGTGTTTACCCAATAATCATAATATGGTAAACAGTGAAACTATTCTAATGGACTACTTGCACTACTGCTTCCACATTCTAAGTAGTGTGGCTCAGGCATTTCCGGTTAGAGCATTCAGCATGCTACATGCAGAGATTTATTCATGGAAAGGGAGAACGTTTTTTTTTCTTTTAGGGCTGTCCGTTGATTAAATCAATAAATCATATTTCTGGTGCTAATGTGATATCTCAGTTTTATAATTTGCTGAAATATGCCTCTAAATATATTTTTTTCCTTTCCAAATGTAGCTAAACTCAGCTCCTGAATAATAAATAAAACATGTATAACCTGTATTGAATTTTTCATTTATTGATAATATTTCATACCAGTTGAGATTCAACAATACATTCTGCCATACAACAATTGCAAATGACTTCTCTTTGGATAAATGTCCCAGATGTATTTATTTATAAATAAATTAGCTGTTATTTTATGCTGACCATGCTTTAAAAATCACTCAGAACAGAATGAAGCAGATGTATTATCTATTAATTCAATAACTGTAGATACTCCTACCTTGCACTACATTACAATTTGCACATTTACAAATACCATTCTGTTATATGTCCTATTATTTGTATGTCTATTTATACTCTTACCTTGTTTTATATTCTGTGTCTCACTGTAATATTCTGTGTGCACTTGTTTCTCCTATCACCCAAAAAAAAAAGAAGTTATTGTGTACGTGAGAACACTTGACAATAAAGCTCATTCTGATTCTGAAAACAGTTCTTCCACTGAATTTTGAAAAAGTTGTACACAGTAATGTTCAGAATGTTTCTTCTCCTATATCTGAAAAGATCTATATTTTAAAATACTCTTTCGAACACTCGTTTTAAGTGATGTTTCTGGAACTAGGCAACTACGGCGCATGTAAACACATTTAACCGGAAACTAGCGGGCTGCACTATTCAAAGCAAAAGTACATCATGAGGCTCAGTGCAAGTAGTCCATTATGCTACACTGAAAAAATTGTATCCTAAAAAATTTTCTTCATGTAGTAACATCTAAGATAACTAATCTGATTCAAGTCAAAATATTGTTTAACCTGTCTGAATCAACCTGAATTAGGTTACATCAACAAAACAAGTTACCACATTTTGCAGAGTGTTCACTAGGATTGTGCAGCAAAGCCATTATCTGTATCTAATCTGTAGCAATGGCAAGCTTATCTTTATCTGTATTCAGATATAGAACTATTTATTTGTTTTTAAGTCATTATTCGTGCGATTAAGGTATTCGGTTACTGGACACAACTCTAGTCTTTTGGCACTATTACAATAGATTAAGTTACTGTTTACAAACAAATGCACTACTCCACCACTTCCGGGTTCTTTTGGCATCCCAGAAAAGAGCTGCGTTCAATGGGTGCTTTGCACAAATTGAGCTGAAGAATTCTAAAAAACTCCCCATGCCTTGCAAGAAGTCCCCCCCTAAATATATTTGTCAGAAAATATTCTACAAATGTGCAAATTTGGATGAATTCACATACTGATTTGCGGATGAGCAAAATCTGTACGTGACTTCACATTTTTTGATGCGGGTGTGTGAATGTGTTTTGCACCATATTTACTGAAACAACTGCAGCAAAAATGTGAGCATATAAGTTTCTTAATTTGTGATTCGTAGAAAAGGATGTGTTTGTGGGAGAGAAAAAAATCTATAAGCTTGCAACTCTTAAAATAAATTTCTCTGTGACTTCAAATTTACTGATACACAAGTGTGGCTAATCTCTACAACTACAAATAACACTGTCACAGATGCTCATTTGATTTGCTCCAATAATATCTTCGTACATAGTGATCTTGCATGTAGTGATATGTCTTCTCCAAGTAGTGGACAAACTGAGCTGACTTTGGCTTCTTTAAGTTTCCATCAGGATCCTTGGATCAGGAAAAACTCAGTATTTGACATAAATCATGATATTTCGCGGATGTCTGTCATTGTTATTGATTGTTAGATGTCATTAGACTCAACTGGCCAGCAGCTGCTGTTGGTGGATTTGAACTTTTCACTAAGAATTTGCACAAACTCCCATCACAAATAACTTTTTAAAATTTCCATAGTGCAATTGCTGTGACTGATATGAGGTCAAATATGCTCTTATATCATCAAACCCATGGAAGGTCTAATGGGACGGTCTCCTCTGTCGCAGGCATTTGTTACTTTTTAAGAAAGGATATTTGGGTAAAAATAATATCTCACTGCTAAAACAATGTCTTTGCATTTATTTTTAATAAAGTAACAATTGTTAAATTGTAAATGGCTGTTAAGTTTGAACATGGACTATGATAATATTGAAGTCAAATATTATTTACTGTATGTGGGTTAATAATTCCAGCATTAAAGAGACTTATTGCATGCCTAATGGCAGTTTTTTTTTCATTTGCCACATTTTGTCACAAGTGTGTTAAGCATGTGATGATGTATATTACCAACCTGTTACATGTTCGATATAATCACACAGGCCTATTATATCAAGTTAAAATTGTTATAACAATGCAGAGTAGACAGAATTGAAGAGATCAAGAACATGGTCTATATAGCAACTGTTTTCATAACACTTTCATTTCTTGAATTCTCTGTGTACAGAACAGAGTACTTTCTTTGCTAGCAAGATTCAAAACCATTCTAAGCACATCATTTTTGCCACAACAAGACTTTTTATTGTGCATCTCTGTTAATTGGACATGCAAGATTGTTATCGTTGGCAAGCGCATGCCCCAGATGAGTCCTCAAATCTCAGCAGAACTGCTTAAACAGCATGTGGGAGTGTCTCACTTTTCAGATTTCCTCCCTCAGCTTTATCATTTGGGGAGCATGCACAGACAGGAGACTGCTGAAGCTGCGAAAAAGCTGTTTTTTGAGCTGCAATGAAGCACACAATTTAGAATGTATTGCGTTTGAGAAATTATTTTTGAAAAGCTTTGTGTAAGCTTGATCTGTTTGTAATTTGTTTTCTGATTTGGTAACTAGTACATTTGTATTAGCCACTTTTAAAAAGATGTCATATGCAATAGATTACAGAGTCATTTTCTTATAGTCCTTTGTTCTATCTATTGGTAGATTTTTTTATTTTATTTACCAAATTAAAACAGTACATTCAAAATGAAAACATCCAAACAGGAAAAAAAAGAACACAAATGTACACTTATATACATCCAGAGACGTAACACATTGCATTAAAATCTTACTACATGCTGGACATATCTGGTGAAGGAGTAAACGCTTCGCCAATAATCACACTCAAACCAGGAGGATACTACTAAACGTTACAAATGATTAAACCAGGTTTATTTTTTGAGGACTTTGGGATGGAAATATTCCTTTAATTTAACATTTATTTAATGGCTCATAACATACCTGGAGATTATAGTAAAATGTACTGAAAAGAAATGAATGCAATGAGATCATTATTATTGCCCATAATCTGTACATATTTACTCGTAATATAAATTTTTTACATATACCCCTCTCTTGTTCCAATGCTCTACAATTTGCTCTATGTGCACTTGTTTGTAATATAGTCTGTTTCTCTAATTAAAACAAAATGATACTCTGCAAAGTGCTGCCTACTCACACATGTACTCCCCTTTAAGATCATAAGATGCATCAAGATCATTTAATTTAGGACTATATAAACATAGTTTTTCTTCTTTTCATTATCCCTGAGTAATAATTGGAAAATTGAAATTAAAATTGTTTTAATTTAAAATTAGTCCAAGTATGGAGAAAAGTCACCCCCGTAGAGCCCTTCCAGCTGGCGGAGGTCCACCAGTCCCTCGCTACTCTACATCAAAGCCACCAACAATCCCTGCTTGAGCTACGGCAGGACCAGGATCGATGATTCTTCGAGATCATGCAGGCTCAAGCAGAGGACCGTCACGCCATCCGGAGCCTCCTCAGCCAGGAGGCTGCTTCAGCTGCAGCCGCGACCCCGGACACTTGCGTCACGCTGCCCCCGCCCGCGTTACAGAAGATGGGGGTGGCAGACGATCCAGAGGCGTTCCTCGATCTTTTTGAGCGCACAGCGGAAATTAGGGGTTGGCTGCATGACCAATGGGCGTCATCGAGGGACTTGTCGACCAGGTGGTACTGGAGCAATTCATCCTACACTTACCCAGGAGAACGGCGGAGTGGGTCCAGTGCCACCGCCCGGCGTCGCTGGAGGCAGCCGTCCAACTTGCGGAGGACCACATGGCGGCAATACTGAGGGCGGATGAGCTCTCTCTCTCTCTCTCTCTCTCTCTCTCACTCTGCTCTCTCCCCAGGGCCCGTTCCTGCCCCGCGCAGGTGAGGACTATCACCGAGACAAGCTTTTTGGACGTGGGAGAATGCACCTACCCCTTCCCCTTCCTTCAGTCACTCTCCCCCTCAGGTGGGGGTGCCCGCCAACACGGGTATGGGTGTGACGTCTGGGCTGGCCTGTTGGAGGTGCGGGGACCCGGACCACTTCCGGGATCAGTGTCCGCTGATGGAGGTGGGGATGGTGTTGCGGGTCTCCGATGTCCCACAGGCCGCCCCCGATCGGGCTGGAGCATTCCGGAATCCGGTAAGGATCAAGGGGGGTACTTACCAAGCATTGTTGGATACGGGCTGTAATCAGACCACCATCCACCAACGTTTGGTTCAACCCGGGGCTTTGGGTTCAGCTAAATTGGTGAGGTTGAGGTGTGTGCACGGGGATGTTCACAGGTATCCCATGGTGACTTTGGCAATCAAATTCCAGGAGGAAGTTCCGCAATTGTTGATCCCACGGAACCGTCAGGAAAGGATTTTCCAGGCAGCTCACTGTAATCCTATGGCCCGTCACCTAGGGGAAAGGAAGACACTTCTCCGTCTAATAGCCCGTTTCTATTGGCCGGGCATTGTGGCGACGTCCGCAGGTGTTGTGCGGCGTGCCGCAAATGTCAGCTGGTAAACCCACCGGCCACCCCAAAAGCGCCATTGCGCCCCCTGCCATTGATCGAGGTCCCCTTTGAAAGAATTGGGATGGACCTCGTCGGGCCATTAGAACGGACAGCACGCAGACATCGCTTTGTGTTAGTCCTAGTGGATTACGCAACGCGATATCCGGAAGCAGTGCCTCTGAGCAACATCTCCGCACGTAGTGTTGCAGGAGCACTTTTCAAGATAATCAAGGTTCAAGGTCCCGCAAGCCTCCACGGGGTTCTCCTTTAAATAGCAAAAATGAAATTCAGTACATTCTCGATCTTAGAGCAAAACTCCACAAACTGGGGCAACTAACACAGGAGAATTTGCTCCAGGCTCAAGAACGTCAACGCCGGCTGTATGACAGGGATACTCAGCTAAGGGAATTTGCAACGGGAGATAAAGTACTTGTATTACTCCCAACATCGAGCTCTAAATTACTCGCCAAGTGGCAAGGACCCTTTGAGGTCACACGACGAGTAGGAGATCTTGATTATGAGGTTAAACGTACCGATAGAGGGGGCGCACGTCAAATTTACCACCTCAACCTCCTGAAATTGTGGAGGGAAGAAGCGGCCTCTGTAACGTTGGCTACGGTAGTTCCGGAGAGGGTGGAGCTCGGACCGGAGGTAAACAAAAACCCCAATCTTAACACCCCAGTTATTTGTGGAGATCACCTCTCACCGCGCCAACTCGCAGAGGTTTCAGAATTACAAAAATAATTAGCAAATGTGTTTTCCCCTCTACTGGGCCATACAGCTCTCATACAGCACCACATCGAGACCGAGCCGGGAGTGGTGGTTCGTATCCGCCCCTATCACTTACCGGAACATAAAAAGAAAATAGTTCGGAGGAATTGGAGGCAATGCTTGAATTGGGAGTAATAGAAGAGTCCCACAGTGATTGGTCCAGCCCGGTTATTCTTGTTCCCAAGAGCGACGGGTCTGTACGATTCTGTGTGGATTATAGAAAAGTCAACGCGGTGTATAAATTTGACACATACCAATGCCCTGTGTTGATGAACTGCTTGATCAGTTGGGCACCGCTCGTTTTTATTCGACCTTGGATCTAACGAAGGGTTATTGTCAGATCCCCTTGACACCAATGTCCCATGAGAAAACAGCCTTCTCTACGCCGTTTTGATTACACCAATTTGTGACACTTCTTTACGGTTTGTTTGGGGCACCGGCCACATTTCAGCGTCTCATGGATCGGATCCTCAGACCTCACACCGCTTACGCTGCTGCTTATTTAGATTATATCATCATTTATAGCAATGACTGGCAGTGGCACATGCAACATCTGAGGGCCGTCCTGAGATCACAGCAAATCCTAAGAAGTGTGTGATTGGCCGTGTGGAGGTACGGTATCTGGGGTTCCACTTGGGTCATGGCCAGGTGCGACCCCAAATTGACAAAACCGCGGCGATTCCGACTTGCCCTAGACCCAAGACCAAAAAGGGGGTGAGGCAGTTCCTGGGGCTGGCTGGCTATTATAGGAGGTTTGTGCCTATTTATTCGGATGTCACCAGCCCGCTAACTGACCTCACTAAAAAGGGGGCTCCAGATCCGCTCCAATGGTCGGAGCAGTGCCAACAGGCGTTTATACAGATTAAAGCCGCACTTTGTGTGGGGCCGCTTCTGCATGCACCTGACTTCTCTCTCCCTTTTGTATTGCAGACGGACGCTTCAGACGGGGGCTGGGGTGGAGGGGGAGGAGCGTCCAGTGCTGTTCATCAGCCAGAAGCTCTCCTTGAGGGAGACCAAGTACAGCACCGTAGAGAAGGAGTGTCTGGCCATCAAGTGGGCGGTCCTCATGCTCCGATACTACCTGCTGGGGCGGGCCTTCACCCTCTGCTCGGATCACGCCCCACTCCAGTGGCTTCACCGCATGAAGGATACTAATGCCTGGATCACACGTTGGTATCTGGCCCTGCAGCCTTTTAAGTTCAAGGTGGTGCAGATGGCTGCTGCTGACTTTCTCTCCAGAAATGATGCCCCGGCCTGAGTCGGGCGGTGGGGGTATGTGGCAGCGGGGGCGTGGTCAAGTGCCCGTCCGGGAGAGAAAAGCAGTAAGGGCGCTTACACTTGAGCTAAATTATGTCTAACACCTGTGACTAATTTCAGTAAGCATGGGGAGGGCGGCATAAAAAGGCAGCAGCCACAGAGCCTCGAGAGAGAGTATCGTACACCAAGGCCAACAGAACAAGCCGACAAATCTTTGTATTGTTTACGATATGTGTGAAAATTAAAAGTCTCACTTTGAACTTGAAGAAGCTGTTCACGTGTCATCCTTGGGCAGACTCTTACAACTGTAAATACAATATATGTGTATATTTTAGATGTGTAAATTGTGTTGTGTAAATCTGATGTTTATTGTTAATTTGTATATGTCCCATCACTGTCATGACTGCTTGGAACCGCAACCGAGACTTTCACCCACTTTTACACTTGTGCATATGGTTGAGTGACAATAAATTTATTTGATTTGATAAATAGACCATAAAAATGCTGTACTATGGGCACTGCCATTGATATAGAAGTAGTTCTGCAGAAGTTGAGAACATTGTTTTGTGAACGTGGAACGTGGAGGAGCTGGTCAGCGGTCAGCTCAGCGCCGCGGCAGGAGGGACACAACGTCTCGTTCCCTCCATAGGGGAACAGAGGTTACATCTGTAACCAAGACATTCCCTGTCTGTCATTCACTCAACGTTGTGTCAATGTAGTGACACTAGGGCTACCTCTACGAAATGTTGCAGGTGCTGAGCCGTGTCACGAAGTACAGAGGAGCGGACACAGGCGTCTCCCTGATCCTGTTAAGAGTGGGAGGAGGCACTTACCCAAGGAGGATACAGACTGTGGCTTTGCTGATTTTTGTTTCAAGCCCTTTCCTGCCGAGCACCTGCTAGAATAGTGCTGGGGAAGCACTCTTCCCTCTCCAGGAGGGAGAGCACTACGGACTCGACGATGGTGAAGTTCACCTATGGAGTGAAGCCACTGGGAGGACCCTACCTATGGAGAGGGTACACAGCAACAGTGGCCGAGGCAGAGCTAAGCTCTGTCGAGGTGAAACACAGGGTTCACCTAAGGGGAAACTGAACAGTGGAAACGGATCATACGTGATTACCAAAGGGGAATCACCACATATGGGTCACTGAGCCAAATAACGCTGGCTCATCTGAAAAGGGGCATACCACGAGTACTGGGCCTGGCAGCACTCCTCCGCTGAGTTCGCCACTGAATAGTGCTTAAGATATCAAAGAGTCGTCCAGTGTTCACCAGTTACGGGGAACTGTTTGTGGACAAATAGCGCACATTATCACCTGGAAAGGTGAAAGGTGCAAGTGAAAGTGATACATCCGACCGGCTGCCTGGCCTGCCTGCTGTTACTCCAACCCGCTGCTCTGCACATGTCCGCTAGAGATGTGCCCCTAGATACTGCCCAGGAGGATGCAACACCTCTTGTGGAGTGTGCCCGGATTCTCAAGGGTCAGGACAGGTTTTTGGATTGGTAAGCCAAGAAAATGGCCTCCACAATACAATGGGCCAGCCTCTGTTTGGAGACAGCTTTCCCCTTCTGCTGACCTCCAAAGCAGACAAAGAGCTATTTTGAGCGTCTAAATCTCAGCGTGTGGTCCATCAGTCGCTGGTGACAGAGAGCACATGAAGGTCCCCAACTCTCTTGATAGAAGTGAGCACCACCAAGAGGGCCGTCTACAGAGACATAGTGCTGAGATCGGCCTGCTCCAGGCGCTGGTAGGTAGGACAAAAGAGAGATCCCAAGAGGGAATTAGGCGCAACCTAGGAGGATTTAATCTCCTCGCGCCCTTGAGGAACCTGGTGATCAAGTCGTGCTGTGAGTGATAAGCTGCTAAGGCAGGTAGGACAAAAGAGAGATCCCAAGAGGGAATTAGGCGCAACCTAGGAGGATTTAATCTCCTCGCGCCCTTGAGGAACCTGGTGATCAAGTCGTGCTGTGAGTGATAAGCTGCTATGGCAGCCACGTACCCTTTCAGGGTAGAGGGAGAGAGCCGTCTCTCCAGCCCCTCCTGTATGAAGGACAGCACAGACCCAACCGCACATCTCAGTGGATCTTCCCCAAGGGAATAACACCAGTTTATGAAGAGATGAAATTTCAGAGCATACAGCTGTCTCGTAGAGGGGGCTCTGGCCTGATTTATTGTGTCTATCACCACTGGTTAAAGGCCTGCTAGGTCTTCTGCGTTCCATCCAAGAGCTGGACATGGAGTTTCCAGAGGTCTTGCCGCGGGTGCCAGAGCATGCCCTGGCCCTGTGTGAGAAGGTCCTGCCTCAGGAGAGAATGCACCAGGGAGGGGTTACTGCCAGGAACATCGTGTCTGAGAATCAAGTCCAGTCGGGCCAGTATGACGCAACCATTAGTCCTCGATGCCCATCCTCCCTGAATTTGAACAATGTCTGTGCAACAAGGCTCACAGGGGGAAACGCATACTTGCACAGCCCCCGAGGCCAGGGTATCCATGCAGAGGGAGTACCAAAGGGGGCAATGAGAAGACTCTCAGGAGGCAACAGGTCCACCTGTGCCTCCACGAATCATGCATGGGGATGGAGTATCCACTCTCCACGAGCATTACCTGTCGTGAGAGCGCATCCACTGCACAGTTGAGGATACCCGGGATGTGAGTGGCTTGCAGAGACTTCAACATCTACTGACTCCAAAGGAGGAGGCGACGGGCGAGTTGAACATGCGACGTGAGAGTACACTGCAGTGTCACTGTTTTGTCCGTCCGTATCAACACATGCTTTCCCTGGATCGACGGCCGAAGCCTCCGCAGGGCCAGCGATATTGGTGGCCATCTGACAGGCATGTGGTGCTGCTTTCCTACGAGAAGTTCTCTTTCTCAGCGACCAGCGCACAGGCTCTGGTGGTGGGGGAGCCTGGGCTGATGCGGCAAGGGGACGGCCTTGGCAAGCGGCAGATGAGTCGCAGGACCTCGTAGTCCTATGGGTGGCCGAGTTGCGCCGTGGAAGGACGTGATTGATAGCCTCCATCTGCTTCTTCACCGTAGAAAACTGAAGTCTGAAGTCCTCGATTGTGACACCGAAATGCCCCCCTTGTGAGCTGGGTGCATCGAGAAAGCGAGCCTTCTCAGCGTCACACATCTCAGCAAGGTTGAGCCAGTGGTGCTGCTCTTGGATCACCATAGTGGACATCATCTGGCCCAGGGCGCACACCGTGACCTTTGTCACCCGGAGAGTGAGGCCGGTCACGGTGCACAGTTCCTGCATTAGCCCTGGGTCAGCACTACCCCTTGTGCAAATCTTTGAGTGCCTTGGCCTGGTGGACCTGCAGGATGGCCATGGTGTGCAGGGCAGAGGCGGCCTGGCCCCGCTGCATTTTAAGCCTTCGCCACTACTGTCTAAGAAAACTTACAATCTTTGGAAGGGAGCCTTTGTCATTTCCTCCAGGTGGCTGCACCCTGCTGGCATAAATGCAACCGGCGAAGCGGGTACGGGCAGGGAAAGATGGCTTCCATGACTTTGCGAGCTCCTCATGCAATTCTGGGGGCTGGGCTCCAAGCCCAGAAACCAGTCATCTTAACACAAACGCTCAGGGCAGGGTGGAGGGTTCCACTTGAGCCCAATATTCACAGCTGCCCAGGCAAGCATGGCTGCCATCTCAGTGTCTGCCTCATCCTGAGCTTGAGGGTCAGGAGCTCAAGAGATTCGTCTGCTTCCAATAGCAGCAGCCCACTTTCCGATGCTGCGACTGAAATCTCATCCTCAGCACGAGCCCCGAACGAGACATTAAATCTGCCCGGAGGTTGACCGCCTTCCCTGCTCGTAAACTCTACCGGGAAGAATGAGCATGTTGGAGGGTGGGAGGACCGTGGGGATTGACCCGGCAAAAAGCACAAAGGCAAAAGGACATCTTTAAAAAGACGCCAGCCGTTTGTGTGAGCTCTTTTAGAAGGAAATATACTCTTTTTGAAAATATACTCTTTCTCTTAACACCTGTGTACTCAGTCGGCGAAGCGCCCAGGGGAAGCACAACACTTGTCCATGCGAGGGTGACTGTAATGCACCGTAGATCTAGCTTACAGCAAGGTGAGAGGACGAACACACACACACACACACATGTGCTCGGCTCTGAATGAGTTATGCACACCGTATACTTTTATACCCATGTGTCCGGGGGCGGAGAGTGGCATGCAAATTCATATAAAGCAAAGGTGATGGAGCTCTCATGATCAAACCCCTAGTGTCACTACATCGATACAACGTCGAGTGAGTGACAGACAGACAGGAAAGAGTCAATATATTAATCAATAAGCAGAGTAGACCATCCCCATATTCTACATTCAATAGAAACAAACTAGAAGACAGACCAGTCTGCACAAAGTGCAGACCTGAACCCCTGTTAAACATCTTTGGGATATATTGGAATGCAGACAATGAACCAGGCCCCATCGCCCAAAAACAGAGCCTGACCACACTGGTGCAATTTAGTTTTGTTGAACATTTTATTATAACAGCTTCCAATCTTCTGGGATAACTTTCTACTAGATGTTTGACCATGGCTGCAGGGGTTTGGTCTCATTCAGACACAAGGGCATCAGTGAGGTCAGACTGCTGTTTGGCGATGGGGCCTGGCTCTCAGTCAGCGATCAAATTTACCCCAAATATGTTCAGTTGGGATCAGGTCTGGGCTTTGTGTAGCCCAGACAAGTTCTTCAGTAAATCAGTCCTTCATGGACGTCACTTTGTGCATAGAGTTTTTGTGAAGCTGTAATTGAAAATACAATCCCCAAAATGTTGCAACAAAGTTGAAAGCACAAAATTCTTTCAAATGCCATTGGATTGCATAGCATTAATATTTTTACTCACATAAATAACTGGAATAGCCAAACCTATGAATTAGAATGAGGTGTCAGCATACTTGTTGCCCTATAATGTATATTTATTTAGCTGGTTGTTCATGACTGGAACAAATGTGTAGAAACATATATATGTGAACCCAATGAGATCTATGTGCCCTGTAAGCAACATTTAATTGTCTGTGGCATGTAAAATTACACAAAATGCAATCCACTTTTCTCCTCCGCTCCATTGCAATTCTTCTTTCTACATCAGCCATGGCCCCAAATCAGAGTCTGATGAATTATTGAACACTTCAGTGGGAAACAAGGCAGGTTTTGATTGATTGAAAATTCTATGGGCAAAAGAGAAGGAAGAGCTCGACCTAGAAATATTGCCTTTCCTGCACATAAGGAGGAATGAAAAAAGACACAGCCTTGAAGCAAGAAACAGCTAGAATTTTAGGAGTTATAGACAAAGTCGGGCCTAGTGTATTTATAAGAAGGGCAACAAAATGAAACCAGTCTGTCAAAATTATTTGAGGTTGTGGAGTGGAGCCTGCAAACAGAGCCTGCGATGGATGGAAATGAAGTCAAATGAATGCACAGGAGCATGTAAAGTGTACAAAGCTTAAATTAATAATGTTACAAACTCAGATCATAATTGGAATGACAGCTTTAATAAAGATTGAACAAAATGATAATACAAGAAATATGACACAGTCGATGATGGTAAAACATATTTAGAAAAGCACTGGGGCTTTTTATGGAAAAAATATTGTAATCCTCCTGTTATGTTTAAAAGTTAAAAACAGTGAAAAATATTAATCTTGTATTTTGTCAAAATACCTTTGGTATTAATTCTTCAAGACAGTTAATAGAATAAGTAAAAAAAAGTATAGAATTTTATGATTATTGTCTACATTAATTTGGGTGATTACAAGAGCTTTACTAGGTTATTGCCAGGGCATTACCAAATGATTGCAAGATGGTTGCTTACTGGCCCTATAGACCATCCCCAAGCCTCTATTATATCCTGATCCCTAGATATGTTGGGATACCTTTTCAGTGGAAGTCTATAGGAGTTTTTTCCCACTAATTTTTGTTTCACTAACATGTTTATATTCTGAAATAAAAACCATGAGTCTGTATTTGTTTCAAACTGATATCATTTTTAAGTATTCTAATTATCACCTTTTTTAGTCAACATGAAGGGTTTACTGCAAAATAATAGTACCACCATTGAAATATAAGTGCAGCTCTTTCCAGATGAAATAATAACGATGCTGCTATTGTGACAGGGCGGAGGGCAGGTCCGGGTGGTGATTCTACACACCCAGTCCCTTATCGGGCTAATCAAGCCTCCGAGAGGGATAAAGGCCAACTGCAGAAGGTGGTGCAGGAGAGAGAGAGAGATCGTTTATGGCAGCTGACCGTCGTGTGTTTATGTTTGTGTCTTTTGTTTAAGTTTATCATTGAAATTATTATTTATATCGTCAAGCCAGTTCTCGCCTCTTCTTTTCCATTATTCCCTTTACACTGGTGCCGAAGACCAGGAAGGAGCAGGGATAAGCCATAGTAGTTCTCGCCGCTACCATCCACCCCAACGGAGCAGCTGCGGCCGTCTGCCAGGGGCAGAGGAGTCCCCTACCAGCCGCTGAAACTTGGTGGGGTCTGAGACCAAATGCACCTAGCCCCTACTTAACCTCCCCCAACACCCAGGAGTGAAGGCACCTCGCACCCTGATGACAAGACAAACTCATAGTGAGGGCAGGCCGTGGAAAATCATTCAAAAATGGAAAATCATTCAGCTGGGGCCATATGCGTCCACGTCGGGGGGAGGGGGGCGTGTCCTTTCCCAAGGGGAAAATCACCATGAAGAACACACCCTGCCCGAAGAGGAGGTAACATGTGGAGAATACATCACGTGGACTACCGACCGGCAGTATCGCATGTGGAAGAAGTCCCACGGTAGGCCCTACCTGGATGGGGAGGAGCTCTAACAAACATGGTGACTGGTGGCAGAGGGAGCTCTGCCCAAAGAAGACGTGGATTAACCAACAGGCAACCAGCACATGTGCAGCACCTACCCCAGTGCAGGACATACTAGTGCACGTACTGATCCAGCATCGAATTTCTCTGCCAAATTCACCTGCCACAGGGCTGAGGAGGAAAGTCATCCAGGGTTCACTGACTCGTGAACTTGCATAATACACAAGCGGTACACCTGGCCAGCTACCACGAATACTTACCTGTTCGTACCTGACAACACACTGGATGAAATCGGCTCAACCATGAGATTATAGGTATTGGGTGTTTCCCAGCCCGCTGCTCTATAGATGTCACCAAGAGAGACGTTGTTGGTCAAGGCCCAGGAGGCTCACTTCTAGTGGAGTGTGCTCGTAGTACCAAAGGGGGCGGCACATCCTGGGCCTGGTACGCCAAAGTGATGGCATCCACGACCCAGTGAGCGATCCTCTGTTTGGAGACACCACTCCCTTTCTGCTGTCCTCCAAAGCAGACAAAGTGCTGCTCAGAGCATCTAAAGCTCTGCATGCAGTCCAAGTAGATGCGCAAAGCGAGCACCAGACACAACAATGACAAGCATTGGTCTGCCTCCTCCTGGGGCAGTTCTTGCAGGCTCACCACCAGATCCCTAAAAGGGGTCATGGGAACCTTGGGCAAATAGCCCGGTCGGGGCCTAAAGATCATGTGAGAGTACAAGGGACTGAACTCCAGGCAGGTGTCGATGAAGAGAATGCCTGCAGTTCCCCAACCCTCTTGATGGATGTGAGTGCAGTCAGGAGAGTTTCTTAAATGAGAGAGCCTTTAGCTCAACTGACTCTAAGGGCTAATGAGGAGCGGCCTAGGAGGATTAAACCTCCTCACACCTCTAAGGAACCTGATGATCAGGTCTGCTTTCCGAGGGACTAACCGTCCACCAGTGGTGTGCTTCTATAATGGCCACATACACCTTCAAGGTGGAGGGGGACAGCTGCCCCTCCAACCTCTCTTGCAGGATCTGGGGGTCTTCACCTCTTCGTCTGGTGGTAGGCCACTTAGCTCCAGGGGCCAGACATGGAGATTACCTCCAATCTCAGAGCGAGGGGCACCAAGGGGACAATCGTGACTGACAAACCTGCGGGCGGGGCCTCGCAGTGGGGCTGAGCAGGAGTTACCACGTCGAGGAGCCTTGCGCCCTGAGCTTGTGGCTGTGCTAACAGAAAGGTAAAAGCATTTACCTCCCTCTGCGTTCCAACCATAGGAACGGTCAGCGACGGGGGAGGAGGGTGAATGTCCTCGTGACTCGTCACAACTGCCTGAGAGTGGGTGTGTGTGTGCCGCAGCTGGGCGCGCGAAGGTGGGGAACCCAGTTCCGTAGCACCATGCCTGACATTAACTTTCTGTGTCCTTGAACACCGGCTGTGTGACCCAGAAAATGTGTAAACCACTCTTTCTTTGAAAATGTGGGTGCCGCAGCCCCTTGGAAAGAGATTCAAAGATTATCCTCCTGGCCCCCCACAGGGGGATGGAGTGGTTTGTCCACCACCTCTAAGCTTACAGAGGGTCTCCTCATCCCTGGGTCACCTGCCCAGGGGCATTCTCTGCACTTGTCCATGTACGAGGGGGAGAAATCGCTGAAATGTGCCATATATCCAACAGCATACGCAGAGGTGAATGGAACGACAGTGGAATTCAATGAATGAAAACCGCTCGGCTCTGAAGAAAATTAATGAGAAAAAAAATACTTCCTCCAAAGTAAACCGTCAATACAACAAATGTTGCTGAAAAGGAAGAAAGGTGTGATTGGTTGATGTCCTCCTAATGTCTGTCTTATCAAGATAAATGGAATGCCTCACCCTCCTTAAATGACCAACAGTTTAAATGAAGTGGAAAGGTTTGAGAGGCAGCAATGTTATGTAGGTGTATCTAGGTAAGACACGAGCGAGAAAGGGAGAGAGTGATCAAGAGAGAGACTCAGACTGTAAAGCAGTGAGCTTAAGATGTAATATGGATTTAAAGTGTTTGCTTAAGGCTCAAACCTGGTTAAGAAACAAATTCCTAATCTCAACTCTTATAGCCAGAGATAATAATTCCTGTTCATGTCTATCTCTGTTGGAAATCCCTCAAGGATAAGAAATTATGAATGAAATGTACTCTATACTAAAGAAACCCTTCCTTTGGACTTCCTTGGTGTACTCAGTAATATTTGACTGCACTGAACTGGCTGATAAGCAATAGTTTGCAATTACCACTGTTTCTGTTGCCACTAATACTACTGTAGACAAAAAAGTATACTACTCACAATTAGCCATGATTCATTTATGCTAATATTAAGGGAATTATTAAAATAAAGTCAGTAGTATTCAGCAGGTCATGTTATCTCAACAGAGTGGCCTCCTTGAAGCCCTCAAGCCCATGTTAGATAAAACAACTTTCACTGAAATGAAAGAGTCTTTATTTCATGTGAGTGGTCATGATTTTAACATATTTTGGAAAAATACTTTTTTTAATGTGGAAGAATATACTGAATATGATTCAATGTACTGGATAAGGTAAATAGCATTACACAAATCTCTGTTGTATTTGACAGAGTACCCATTGAGCTGTTTCATTGAAAAATGTAATTGACAACCCTGCCTTAAAATCGATTGCCTTCGTATCAGTTAGCAACTGTATGTGCAATACATGCCATATATTAAGTAATCTGATTAGATTTTGTTGTAGACAATGTTTAAAATGAAAGGATATTGATTGAACTGTAAGATTAATGATGATGATATTATTATGGATGACGCTTGTTCAGCGCATCACTGTGTGTTGACGCGAAAGCTGATTTGAATCTGGAAGCTTGTAAGTTAGTGCTGTTGCAGAAACACATATGTGTGATGCTATTCTGCAGCGGCCAGTTATTAACGGTTTCATACCTATGTGTGATGGTAAGTATGAAATGGTTAAAAATGCATCCCATATTGGCTGCGGAAGTGCACATTGATGCAGTGTCTTATGCTGTTTGGGTGGTAAAGACTTTAGTTGGCATAAATGTATTGTGTATGTATTTAATTTTAACAGAAGTGATGTAAGCAGTGGTCAGAAAGAGTGTTACTCGCTGTTCAATTGGATTGCAGTTAATATCTGTTAATTCACTATGTAGTCCATCCTAGGACCGATGAAGCCTGTGAAATATCCCTCACTTAACAGAAGAAAGGTTTGTTTGGTTGATGGCCTCCTAATGTCTGTCCTATTAAGATTAAAGGAATGTATCTCCTTCCTTTAATGGCTAACCGTTTAAATGAAGTGGAAAGGTTTGTGAGGCAGCTATGTTAGGTAGGTAAGTCACGAGTGAGAAAGGGAGCGAGCGAGCGAGAGAAAGACTCAGGCTGTAAAACAGTGAGCTTAAGATATAATATGGATTTCAAGCATTTGTTTAAAGCTCAAACCCAACAAATTCATGATTAAATGATGTCAAGCACTAGGAAGTGTAATCAAGCTTGAAATCATGATAGCCAAGGAGAATGCATGTGTCCAGCAGAAGAAAAAAAGGCATGCACATCTGTGATGGCATGAGAGTGAGTAAATGATGTGCACCGTTAATCAAATAAATTCCCATGGGTTTAATTAGCTGTTCTATAATTTATGCAATTTACTTGCACTTTTGATACTTAAGTAAATTTAAAATCAGTTACTTCAATGCTTGTACATAAGTATTTTTCTCACAAGCTAGTTTAACTATTCAACGAGTCAATTTTCATGAAGGTATCTTTATTTTCACTTCAGTATAACAAATTGATTTATACAACATTGTATTTAATTAATGTAAAGTTGAAGTTCCTAAGAAAAGAACTAGTCATTTTGCAAGTAATTTACTCGCCAAAGCCAATTTTTCATTGCGTTTTTTCATCAATTTTGGACCCTGGTTGTATTATTTACAAAAATACAATAGAGAGATCCACATAAAATACACATTTGAAGATCTCTCATTGAGCAGGAACACACTACCCCTTGGAAAAACTAGTGCATTCCAATGTTTGAGAATGATGACCAAACATTTTTAATCCTATAAGGATCTGACAACATTAAAAATAAAGCATTTCATGGTTAGATCGAGAGTGAGACAGAGACCAAATAGCAAAAGAACAGTTCAAAGGATTTTTTTAACACCAAATATCAACATATATTGTACTGGTGAATTATTAGAATCCCAGCAGCAGCTGCAGTTGCAAGAGATGAAAAATGAGTCTGTCAATTTCAATGTAAATTTTATTTATATAGCACCATTAAAGGGCACCTATTATGGAATTTTGAAAATTACCTTTCATGTAGTGTGTAACATAGATTTAAGTGAACAAAAACATCCTGCAAAGTTTTATATATGAAAGTTCACCGTAAAAAAAGTTATTGTCTCTCAAAAGTAGGAGTCGACTCTGAGTCAATGTAATGAATCGTTTTTCCAACGAGTCATTTTCCTTTTCGTTGTGACGTCAAGACGAAAAATTATCAAATTGTACGCACCCACTCATTGCGCGCGCAGACACCAGGGAAAACTTGAAAATATCATGTCGACTGTCGACAACAAGACGTTGTGTTCTGAAGTGCATATCAAAAGCGACCTTTTTTTCACTGCCCAGGGAGGAGCATGTGAAGAATCAGTGGCTAGAGTTTATATTTACAACTATACCACACAAGTATAGCCTGAACCTTGTGCTGTGTTCGCGTCATTTTAATGACGATTGCTTTACGAACATGAATGCTTTCAAGTGTGGATTCGCGAGCCAGTTGATACTGAAGGAAGGTTCAGTACCAAGTTTATTTGGATCAGCTTCCTCCTCCGAATCACAACCTGTAAGTATTATTAATAATTGTTGCTTTTATGTGTTTTTTAGCATGCTTAATAAGTATTTGTGTGTGTTGTGTAAGTTATGCTCAGCACAGCTTCTAGGTCTCCAATGTCAGTTTTTTTGAAATATGTGAAATGTTTGTCAATGTTATTGGAGTTGTCATAAAAAATAGAGCAACAACTTGTAGTAATGCAGTGCTTTACCAATATGTTTATGCGTTGGGCTAACGCAAACTATAACTGATTGGGTGTTTACCACCGAACTTTGGGCTATGATCGCTAACATAAATCAACTCAAATTCCTTCTCTGATTTAGATTTTTTTTACTACAAAGAGGTGATGGGCGTTCTGTTTCCGACAATCTCTGCACAGAGTATGATCGCTAACATAAATCAACTCAAATTCCTTCTCTAATTTAGATTTTTTTTACTACAAAGCGGTGACGGGCGTTCCGTTTCCGACAATCTCTGCACAGAGTATACCAATCACAACTGACTGGGTCATCTGACCAATCACCGCAGATTAGCGTCACGCAAAGGAGGGGTTTGGAAAAATGAGTCGTTGAACGAATCATTTGGGAGTCGGTGAGCAAATCAGGTAAACATAAATGCATATTATAAGACAACAAAAGTGTTTTTTGTCATTGCATGCATGTAAAACTGTTGTTGGGGACTCCCAAAACAATATTAGGAACATTTTAAATGCCATAATAGGTGCCCTTTAAACAAAACCAGGTTTGACCAATGTGCTGCACAATAAAGAACAGTAAAATTATACAATACAGTATATTACTAAAATGCAGTGCAATAAAACTTATTCATTGGTTATATGCCACCACAACGTGATCTCGTTTTTTAGTTCTAGTTAAAAGTCTTGCAGCTGCATTTTGACCTATCTGCAAGAGAGATAAAGCTGATTTTCTAATCCCGAAATACTGTGAGTTACAGTAATCCAGCCTCGATGTAAGAAAGGCATGAATTACTTTTTCAAGTTTTTTACTAGACAGAATAGGTTTAACTTTTGCTAGTAGTCGAAGCTGAAAGAAACATGATTTAACCACTGTGTTTATCTGTTTGTCAAATTCTGTTTGGCCGCACAGTGGGCAAAGGAGGAGCTTGTTTGTAGACAGGTATATGCGTTGTGGGGTGCAAATTGGAACGAAAAACTGGTTTTAATTTTGAGACGTGGAAAACAGGATGAATACGTTTGAGGTGAGGTGGTAATTTGAGGCGGACCACCACCAGAATAATGACTTTGGCGATGGGAAATGACCCAATACATTTTGGACCCAGCTTATGTGAGAACAATCAGAGCAGAATATCCTTGAAGGACAACCAAACCTTTAGCCCGCATGTAAGCTGAGGGCTTAGACATGTGTCGGTCCACTGACTTCTTGACATGAGCACCAGTCCATACGAGGGCTTCTCTGGCGGCTTTCCAGGTGCATCGGCACCACTGCAAAAAGGCGTATAGTGACGGGACCTGAACATCGGGCTCTTGAGTGTGGAACAGAGGCCAGTTACAAAATTCATGGCTATGTGTGACCAGGGTCTCGAAAGGACAGACAGCGGTTTGAGGGGGGTTAAAGGAGGTTGCGCAAATGGGGCAAGCGGTAACAAATTGGTATACATCCCACTTAAGCGATGACCACCAGAAACGCTGTCTAATGAGTGCCTGGATGGCAAGCAATGTTGGATGAATGACCCCAATGTAGGACGTGCATCCGAACTGATCGATGCATAAATAACTTGCTCGCTGGGCGGGGGGCATGGTGTTTCATAGCACACAGACTCAAGCCTCCACCTCCCAGGATACCATGCCCACTACTTGAGAGGCGGGTAGAATGGTATCCAGTGGGATGGTAGAGGTCTCGATTTTGAAACATTGAGACAGGGAGTCAGGATTTACATTCTTAGAGCCCGGGCGATATGAAAGGGTAAAATTAAACTGAATGAAAAATAATGCAGAGTGAGCCTGTCTAGAGTTGAGCCATTTAGCACTACGGATGTACTTTAAATTCTTAAGGTCAGTCCAGACCACGAAAGTTATTGCCGAACCCTCTAAGGACATTTGGATGCTAAGTCGATGTCAATGAAGCTCCCTTCGGCTCCAGAATCCACCTGAGATGAAACCATGTGACTAGCAGAGACATATTGCAGAGCATAATGCCGGGAGAAGAGTACAAATTCCAGGGGCTTTGGTCAATGGTGTTGCTCTGTCTTTTAATGAGCTGGCAGAAGAGAAATGGTCTGGCCGGGCACAAGAAAAGCAAAGTTCCTTAATACACTACTTCATTACTTGAATTCATCTTAACCAGCCTTTGAGTAGCAATTCACTTCTTCATTAGAAGATACCTTTAATTTTTTATTTTCTTAATTTATCCCCAATTTGGAATGCCCAATACTCAATGCGCTCTAAGTCCTTTGGTGGTGTAGTGACACACATCGATCTGGGTGGCAGAGGATGAACCTCAGTTGCCTCCACGTCTGTGACTGTCAATCCTCGCATCTTATCATGTGGCTTGTTGAACATGTTAACGTGGAGACATAGCTTGTGAGGAAGGCTTCATGCTATTCTCCACGGTATCCACGCACAACTCACCATGCGCCCGACCGAGAGCGAACCACATTATAGCGACCACGAGGAGATTAACCCATGTGACTCTAACCTCCCTAGCTCCGTTCTGCATAACGCAACGGCTAATTTTAGCTTATTGAGGCCCATTCAGCACGTTTCGTGGCCGACCCACTGGCCCGCTAGGTTCTCCCGATGGCCATTCGGCCCCTGATTGGCCCCAAAGTGTGTCGGCCAACCGGAAAATGCCGGTATGCCAGATTACCATTCTAGCCCTGGTGATATTCAGCATCTTTACTCGCTGAGCTACCCAGGCCCTCACAGAAGGAGCCTTTCATTAACAGATATGTGAAATTTTGGGCAGCCATTATGTGGATATTTCTTGTATTCAATACCAAACTCAATCTGGCACAGCACCAAGTCACTCTAATATGGTTTACTCACCAATACCTGTGGCAGCTAAATTTGATTTAACAGAAATCAAATTTAACTTAACAGAAGTTTGGACTTGGCACAGGTGGAAAAAAATATGCAAATGCTCTTTCATTTCAGTGGTTTTGAATATCAGAGCATAAATCAACAAATGTCTAGACTTCACAAACTTTCAGAAATACAGAAATTTAGCCTCAAATAACAAACAACACATACTGCAACAGATGGCACTTTATTCATTATTTATGGAGCAAAAAGTAGGACAAATTTTATGTAAATAAATTAATAAATAAACATATGGGAAAAGTTAAGCACTCTCTTACTGCCTCCAAATGAATTAAGAAGGTAATTAGTAGCTAAGTAATAAATAATAAAATGCACATAATTATTAGATGACCAAAGTGATCATGTTTCAAAAGTAACCTCTTTAATACTTGTACAAGTTGTGTTGTCTGCAGAATTCAGGTGTATGTTAATACCATGCTAAGGGTTAAAGATATCAGAAATGAAATGTAAAAGGCAATTATTTTTGCTCATCAACATGGGAAGGGATATGAGGCCATTTCAAAACAATTTGAAGTCTACATTGAACATTTGTGTTAAATATATTTTATTTAAGATTTATTTGTTGTATTGTTTATTGTTTTATCTGTTTAGTTTGTTATTCAAGTTATTCAATATAAATCAGTTCTATCGGGAAGACACACAGGCTTGAGTGAAGTTTAAGATGCCATTTATTTGATAAATGTAAAACAAAGTAATGTCTCTCTATTTGGCGTAGGCCCCGTCCGGCGGTCCAAGGGAGTTGTGCCCGGAACCGTCATATCCTGCCGGAGATAGGAGGCAGGGGCGAGGAGCCTACCCCCGTGCGGGACAGGGCTCAGCTGGTGGTGGTGGGGTGGCGGAGGTTGCCTGTATTTTAGCGCACTGAAACAGCAATGATAGATTGTGAGCAGACTTATAAAGCAATGGCTTACATGCGATTGGCTAGGAATTACCCCGCTAATGAAGTGATGATGTACAGCTGCTAGTCTTCCCGCTAGAACTACGCTGCACTACGTTGCACTTCCATTTCTATCGGGAAGACACGCAGGCTTGAGTGAAGTTTAAGATGCCATTTATTTGATAAATGTAAAACAAAGTAATGTCTCTCTCTTTGGCGTAGGCCCCGTCCGGCGGTCCGAGGGAGTTGTGCCCGGAACCGTCATATCCTGTCGGAGATAGGAGGCAGAGGCGAGGAGCCTACCCCCAAAAAGAGAGCAAGTAGTATACTACCCCCAAAAGAGATGATCCTGTTTGGTACTAACCGGGCCTTGTGTTGGGCGTTCATTCTGGAGAAGAAAAATAGAGATGTGAGCATCAGAATGACATGAAATTTGTGATATCTCTGGTATGGTTGTGTGAAGCCTTTGCAATGGGAAGGTTTTTTTATTTTTATTTTGGTGTGTTTTTGGGCTCTCCGTTGAGGCCCCTGGTTGTGCGGAATCTGCCTAGGGTGAGCAGCGTGGTATGCGGCCCTGCGTTAGGCCAGCGTTGCTGTGCAGTCCCTTCGTTGAAGACATTTGATATGAAAACCCTCCGGCGAGGGAAAGTTGTTTGGGGTATCTTTGGCGAAGGTGGGCAACATGTATAAAGCCATACGATAATGGCAACATTGCGTGCAGTCCCTTCGTTGAAAGACATTTGATATGAAATCCCTCCGACAAGGGGAAGTTGTTTGAGGTATCTTTGCCGAAGGTGGGCAACGTGTATAAAGCCATACGATAATGGCAACGTTGCGTGCAGTCCCTTCGTTGAAAGACATTTGATATGAAAACCCTCCGACGAGGGAAAGTTGTTTGAGGTATCTTTGCCGAAGGTGGGCAACGTGTATAAAGCCATACGATAATGGCAACGTTGCGTGCAGTCCCGTCGTTGAAAGACATCTGATATGAAAACCCTCCGACGAGGGAAGTTGTTTGAGGCATCTTTGCCGTGGGTGGGCAACGTGGACAACCATACGATAATGGCGACGTTGCGTGCAGTCCCTTCGTTGAAATACATTTGATATGAAAGCCCTCCGGCGGGGGAATGATTGTTTGGGTATCTTGGTTGAAAGAGGTGGGTGACGTGCATAGCCATACGATAATGGAGACGTTGCGTGCAATCCCTTTGCTGAAAGGAAACGTTTAACTATGAAACCCTCCGAAAGTATTGATAAAATGTGTGTTTTAAAAAAAAAAACATTTATATAACCTGCCAGGGTTATGGCATACATGGGGCCGTATGATAATGAGGATGTTGTCGTGAAATGCCCTACAAGGGATGTCCCATTATAGTGCTAGCATTCTGGTGAGGGCGGCTGGTTTGTGTAATACCTAGCAGAGGAGCCATGCTTGAGACTATGGAGCCCTGGCGAGGAGGGTGGACGTAGTATGCGCCGTTCTTGAGAGCAGTGGGTTAAATCATGGTGAGTGAGGGATGTGATGGAAGTGGCCACCGACCACCACCAGATAGGTATGAAACTTACGGCTGATGGAGTGTTGGGCTTGTTTGATGATTTGGGTGTTAGGTCGAATATACTTCAGGTAGGAGGAGGAAGACCAGCGGCTGAACATCTTGATAGTGGTTTCTGGAATTCCTTGATGAGCAGCGGTAGTAGCTGCTCCGATGCGAAATGAGTGCCCAGAGAAGACATGATGGGAGAGACCGCAGTGTTTGAGGGTTGTGGTGAGGTGGCTTCTGAACCAGTAGCGTGACATGGAGTCTAGGGATGGAGTGATGAAGAGGGGGGAGTCGGCAGTGAAGTGTGACCGGGTTTGCAGGTATTTAACCATGGAGGTGAAGGGGCAAAATGGGCTGGGGATTTTTGAAATGGTAATTTTCTGGCCGCACCCGGATTGGTCTGATTTTGAGTGTTTGAGTAATAGGAAGAAGGAATATGGGGAAAAGCGAATGTCGGAGAAGGAAAGGTCATGAGAAGGTGAGAAGGAGAGCGAGCTAGTGGTGAATTCTCCGCACCTCATGAACCCATAAAAAGCTAAAAGAAATGTTGCTTCTAGGAGGATGTCGATGTGGCCTGTGAAGAGGCCTGATCTGAGAGAGGAAATCATGAGGTGAAGGATGTCCAAGGTGATGGGGAGCCTCTTGTCGGGGAGGGAGGGGTAGGATTTTTGGACTCCTTTAAGAAGAAGTTGAATGGAAGGATTGGAGAAGATGCTGGGGGTGTCGGGGGAGTGGCATCTGGCATGAAATTGAATACCGGCTACCATTTTTTTGATGGAGGAGATTTTTTGGTGTCTAGAGTGAAAGCAGAAGGAAATGAATGCGCAGACTGTGGAGATTTGGATGGGAAATAGAGGGGTACTGTGTGATTGGCAGAAGGAGGAAAAGTGAGCCCAGGCAGAGTTGTAGGAGGTTAGTGTGGACCGGGCAAGTCCTTTCTGCATGAGAGTTGTGGCTGAATTAAGAAGGGGAAGTAGGGAGGGGCTTAATCCAACAGGAGGTCTGAGAGGGGTAGGCAGGTAGTGGGTTTGATGCTGGCGGAGGGGCAAAAATTGTGGAACTCCTGGTAACTAAAACGAGAGAGGGAGTCAGCAATGACGTTAAAAACGCCTGGAATGTGTCTGGCTGAGATGATAAAATTGCAGGAAATGCTCTGCCATGTTAGGCGTCTCATGAGGGACATGATGAGGCTGGAGGAAGAATGGCCTTTGTTAATTATGGTGACGGCTGCGGAGTTGTCGCAAAAGACTATGACATGTTTGCGTGCCCAGAGGGGGCCCCATATGATGCTGGCCATGACGATGGGATAGATTTCGAAGAGAGCGGATGAGGGAGTGTTGGAAGTGTCGAGGAATTCCTCTGGCCATTTCCCTGCAAACCATGCTCCTTGAAAATAACCCCCAAATCCTGCCGAGGGAGCTGCGTCTGTGAAGAAGGACATGTCATCCGGGGAGTCGTATTTTGTGTTTTGTGTAGGAAATGCCGTTCCAGTGATTTAGGAGCTGTGACCAGAAGAGGAGGTCCGAACGGCAGCCATCGTCGATTATTATGATATCGGAGAGTTTGTCTGTGGAATGGGCCAGCGCGAGGAGGCGGGAGATGAAGGAGCGGCCTTCATCTCCCGAATATTTGAATATTTGCGAGTGGCTAGGCCGATAGGATTTATCCTGAAAGGGCAGAAGGGGGAGACCTGAAAGGGCCTATGAGATATCCTCTGCTTAGTTCTTTAGCCAGTAATGCGGACACGACTACAGGTTCTGCCAGTGCTGACTGGAGATTTTTTAATACATGCGTATGTGATAGAGGGGAGAGGACGCCGACCCGAAATCCCTGTGTCAGACCGCTTAGCAGAAAGTCAACGAATATGTGATCGGGATGCGTGGAAAGATAATGCGAGAGAACCGAGACGTTGACTGGGGTGGAGGGGTGTAGGGTAAGAATTTCTTTGAAGAAGCCAGTTGATTTATTTGGGGGGGGCGAAAGCGGCGTGGGCACACAGATTTCGGGTGCAGGTCCTTGCAGGAACTACAGATGTGAGAGAAAGCACAGTTAGGAAAAGCACACACGGATTCATTGAAACTGTTACAAATGGGCTTGCCGTGAGCATAGTCAATGGTGCGACCCAGAGCGTCGCTGCACCATGGTGATCGGTCTCTTGGCTCTACCTTGGGTATTGAGGCAGTGGGGACGGTTTTAGGGCACATGGAGGACGAGTGTCCGTGAGAGCTGCATATGGCGCAGGTGAGCGCACGGTGCCCCCCGAAATGTCTGATGAGCAGCTCGGTGTCAGAGATTGACCAGATAATTCTTAAGTTATACTGGGACATGTACATGGCGGATTTAGCTGAAAATGAATTGTGGTATTCGTAGAAAAGTGTGCCGCCATATTGCTGATTGAAATCGGCGATCAAAGCGAGGTAAGCGTCTAGTTCTTCTCTGCGCTCGGGGAAGGCGCTGCAGAGAATGTCTCTATAAACGCTAAAGGCGATGACGAATTCGTGGAAGGGGAGGTTGCGCAACAGTCTGGGATCTGAAGATTTGAGAGCCACTGACACGTCCCCGCAGTCCACGATTTGGCGATCGCATGCGGGAGAGGGAATTAGAAGAGACGCTAAATTTCTGTCTTTTCCTTTGATTATTTGGGCTCTGAGCGCTGACGAGACTTTTACTGCAGCGGGAGAAACGAAACTCCTACCTGACGTGTGGGCGGGGGAGGAGCTAGCCAGGGAAAAATCTGGAGCGGCGTGCGAGAGGGGAGGGATAGTTGAAGCGGCTGCGGGGTGAGAAGCTATCTGTGCTGGAGCTGGAGAAGAGGGCAGCTGTGAAGATTCGAGGAGTGAAAGTCTGGAATCGATGTTTTTAACTGACTCGGCGATTGATCTCATGGCTTCTAGTACCGGGTCGAGAATTCCGGACGTGGATGTAGAGGCTTCGCCTGAAGGACATCTCCGGCATGACTGCAGGATGACCGGGGTTCCGGATTTAGCAGAGCGCTTACGCCCCGCTATTTTTGGATCAGGGGCAGAGATTTGAGGAGGCGTGGCTGCGTCGGGAGGAAGAGAAGGAGCAGGTCCCAAGATGTCGAAAGCCAGCTGATTCACCTGGGACCTAGAGAGATCGGGATCGATGGAAATGCCTTTGTCGGCGAGCATTTCTAGGATTTTACTGAGCGTGCAACGATCCATTGAAGCTCTTGTGTACGCATGCTTGATCCTGGATCTGAGGTAAGGAGCGTGGAATGAAATCTATGTCTTGAGCGGGTAATGGCTCGTCGTGAAGCGAAACAAGGTCGTCGTTATCGGACATGGTGCTGCTGAAGATTGCCTGTATTTTAGCGCACTGAAACAGCAATGTGATAGATTGTGAGCAGACTTATAAAGCAATGGCTTACATGCGATTGGCTAGGAATTACCCCGCTAATGAAGTGATGATGTACAGCTGCTAGTCTTCCCGCTAGAACTATGCTGCACTATGTTGCACTTCCATTTATTGCACTAAAGTCAGTTGTTGAACTTTTGTCTCCTTTGTGTACCCTAGAAATCTTCTGATTGGCCCAAATCTTTGCCGCTCCGGGTGCCATCACACATGCTAAACACGCTACATATTGCTAAGTAAATTTTTTAATAAATGCTTTAAGAAGTGACTGCTAAGTTTACTCTGTAGCCTTTCCTTCTAAATCTTTAAAGGTTTTATTGCAGTATCTGTGCTGTGCTGTGTTTTGATCTGAGCAAATGTTGTACAATTTATTTTACAAGTTTACATTTATAGTGACAGTGCATATTAATACATATTTATGTAAATGTTGCAGTTTAGCTATTACAACACATTTTTTAACTGTATTCCCTGGGCAGGTATTTCAAGGTTTTTCAAACTGCACTGCTCTGGTGGAAATATCCTTGGACATTAGGCTGCCACCTCTCCCTGTTACAGTAGCTATTGTTCTGTCAATAAATAAATAAATAAATAAATAGTCACACCTGTCCTGCTCTAAAACCTGCTGTTGGTTTAACTGCCAGTCATAAAGTTAACAGAATTCATAGTCTGTGCTTAACACTGAAGGGCATACAGATGAATGAGTGACATTTGCCACAAACAGCAAATACGTAAAGCTTGGAGAGAGTCAGTGCGATTTACTTCTCGGGAGAATTTCAGTGCGATTTACATCTCCGCTGAATATCAAGAGAAAATGTAAATAATTTAAAAATTTGCACAGCATGAAGAAACACTGCTGCTGCCACGGAAGTTTGAGGTTACTGCTGGAAAAAATAACAGAATATATAGTGTAATTGTATTTCTATAGGTTCACAATACGAATATACAGGCTTTTTATTTTTAAAAGCATACAAATCTATATATTTAAAATGTTAAAGCTTTTATATTCATTTCAAATAAAACCATAATATATTTTAATGAAGTGCAAACCATGTCACTTTGTTTGATAGTCTACAATATAATTTTACCAGTATAGTTGTTGAGGTGGAAAGACTCATCACACAATAAATGCGTGACACCTGAAACATGTCAAACCTTGAGGTGAATGGGCTACAACAGCAGAAAACCATGTTGTGTTCGAAATCTATCAGCCAAAAACAGAAAGTTGAGGCTGCAGCTGGCACGTTCACTAAAACTGAACGGTTTAAGACTGGAAAGCTGCATGTGAACATTAACTGAAACTCCTGACCCCTATCTGCATGATTTTATGCATAGCGCTGTGTTTCCACACAATTGGCTGATTAGATAATCTCATGAATAAGTAGGTGTGCAGGTTTACCTAATAAAGTATCTACATAAATGAATGTTACCAATATTTATCTTATGCAGAGAATTGAATATACCAAATGCCAACTTAATTCAGAAACAACACCCACAGTCTTGTTGGGATGCTGCTTTTCAGCACTCATGCGTAGCATATCTGTGCACATAAAAGAATAGCACTTGCGACTGCTGCCATGTCAAAATAGTCTAAAAGTTCAAAATGCCTGTCTTGGTGAGATTTTAGAAACTATTTTGAGAGTTGGTTCATCCAGATGCAGTGCGTAACAAATATCAATATAAATCTCAAAATAATGAGTAATATACACAGATGTGATAGAGAAATTTGCAAACTTTGTCACGAACTAGGACATTTGAATTATTTTTTATTAAGACACGATGAACCTCACAAACTTCAGCTCAGCACTTCTAGCAGTTTATTTTTTCTTTTTCTCATAAACACCTATTTTAGCCTATATACTGCCTGCTATCCTCCAAACAATAATAGTCGTCAAAACTGTGAAACTTTCACAATGTTCATAAAACTACAGAAAAACAAAAGGGACAAAAGTAGTGTCTCTTTTAAAGCACATTTTAAAGTACATAAACTTGTTAAAAGCACACAACACACTTTGAGTGCATCTGAAGCTGAGACAAAATTTAGTGGGACCTTTTAGTTTTAGTTTCAGTAATATTTAAAGATTTACTTTATAAATGACACCCCATACATTTTATATTTAATATAATGCACTATATTAAGATATATCATCAAAGGATGGTTACACAGGTATCCACAGAGGTCTAGGCAAAGCACGAACTATCCACTGAACCTAGAACCACCCCTGTTCTGCTTTCTGTCAGTACACAGTTTTAGTGCATTCAGTGGGTATGCTTATGTAATGTAAATTTTACAGTATGACTGCGGCCCGTTTTTGGTGTTGTTGAAATTTTGCAGTATATTAACCTACATATTTAATTCAGTAGATGCTATACTGTGGTACAGGCCCACAATGTATAATTGAGCATTTTGACAATTAAGTAAACATTTGCATACACAATACCACACTGACCCATGTGCAATTACCATGCTTACTGTAATTACAAATCATTTTACTACAAGAATGTGAGGCACATTGCACTATTTTAAAACAAAATTTTTAAAGAACCTTTCAAATATTTAATGAAAATAAGTGTTTTTTTATCTCTAAAATTGGACTAATTAGTACTGCAGATTAATATTCAATCAGATTAGGAACTTTCTGCAAACCTTGGACTTTTCACATCAGTCATTGTGGTGGATTAATATTTACAGAGTAAATCTCGGGTTAGCGGAACGAGATGCTGCGCTGAATTAGCGCTTTGGGAACAACTTTAGGTATGATCAGCTGTGAATATGTGTGCAACATGTCAATGAAAATTGACTGGAATTTATAGCCTCTGCCGGTGACATCATTGGATGCACCTGTAGCAGGGCTACAAATAGATGCGTCACAGGTGCATCGTCAGGTATTTTGTCTGAAGAGCAATCCCGGGGCATCCCAGTGTGGCAATGAAGCGCAGCATCTCATTCCACTTTTATCAGGGAACAAGGGTTACAGTCAAGTAACCCGAGACATTCCCTTACAAAAAGCTACACTTATGATGCTGCGCTGAGTTAGCACTTTGGGAATGAGAATACCCACGCCGCCGCACTGTGGATGTCCGGACCCCTTACGGTTGTGTAGTGTGCTCACAAGAGCGTGAGAGGTCTCAGACATGAGCTTGTGATGTCGACTCAAGGACATAAGAGCCTGGAGTGGCATGAACATCCAAACTATAAAATCTAATGAACGTGTTCGGAGAGGACCAGCCTGCCGCATCACAAACATGCTGCAGAGGGACACCTCTAGCCAAGGCTTTAGAGGAGGTGACACCTCTGGTAGAGTGAGCCCTGATACCAACTGGCGAAGCTTGACCGCACGCCTCGTAGGCCAGGGTAATAGTGTCCCTCACCAAATGCGACATAGTCTGCTTGGTGGCTGCCGCCCCCCTGTTGCGGCCCCCATGGCAAATGAATAGTTGCCCTGACTTACACCACTGGCTAGTGCGGTGGACATAAGTCTGAAGGGCACGGACTGGACAAAGTCTGTGAAGTCTTTCCTGCTCCGATGTTGTAAACAGCGGGGAGCAGAAGGCTTCGAGAGTGACCGGATGTGAGGTCGAGAAAGGCACCTTAGGCAGGTAGTCAGGATGAGGGTACAAAATTGCTTTAATTCCTGGGGCAAAATCTAAGCAGGCTGGCAAGACAGACAGAGCCTGTAAATACCCAATTCGCTTTAGAGAGGTAATCGCCATAAGAAAAAACATCTTGAGAGTCAGAAGTTTATCAGACGCTGACTCTAGAGGTTCGAAGGGGGTCTCAACCAGACCCTCAAGGACTATCGCTAAGTCCCATGAAGTGGTCCTTGTCCTAGCAGGAGGCCTCAGTCACATGGCTCCACGAATGAAGCGAGTGAGTAGAGGATGTCTCCCCAAAGGCACCCCGTCCATCAAGACGTGGCAAGCCGAAATGGCAGCCATATAGACCCTGAGAGTGGCGGGGCATATGCCTGCTGACAATTTTTCCTGCAGAAAGTCCAGAACTGCCAGCAATCTGGCAGTTAACTGGATCTGCATTATGCGCACTGCACCCTCTTTCAAAGACACCCCACTTATTGGCGTAAATTCTTCTGGTAGAGGGAGCTCTAGCACTTAAAATGGCCTCGATAACATCAGGTGAAAACCCAGTGTCCCTGAAGGTTCCACAGCTCGGGCCGGGGATGAAATATTGTCCCCTGTGCCTGAGACAGAAGGTCTCTCCTGTCCGGAATCACCCAAGGCGAGCCGTCGAGGAGAGACATTATCTCCGAGAACCATACCCTGTTCAGCCAGCATGGCGCTATCTGTAAGAGGCAGGACCCTTGCTGGAGAACTCTGGCCAAGACGGGGGAAACGCATACAGACACATTCTGGGCCATGTATGCGCCATCGCTTCCAGACCCAGGGAGGCTGGGTGTCTCAGAGAGAAGTAGAGGGGACATTGCGCTGTCTGTTGAGAGGCGAAGAGGTCCACTTCTTCCCAGTAAATCTCACCCAGATTTGTTCCACTACCTCGGGGTGGAGTTTTTCAGTCTGGACAGTAAATCTGCCCCCACATTCAGACATCCAGGGATATAAACTGCCCTGAGTGACAGGAGCTTGCCCTGGGCCCAAAAGAGAACCGACCTGCCAGAGTATTTGATGATCTATGTAGGAGACTGCTGTCCACCTGCACCAGGACATGGCAGCCTCTCAAATGTTGGAGGAAGTATTTCAGGGCCATAAATACTGCCATCAACTCGAGGCAGTTAATGTGCCAATCGAGCTAATGACCCTCCCATTCCCCTTGAGCTGGACAACCACTTAAGACCGCTCCCCAGCCCATCAGGGAGGCTTCTGTCATTAGCAACCTGCGATCCTGGGTAAGAAACCAGGGTCTGAACCACACAGAAAGGGAACGAAGCGCACGGCACGTAACCATTATTTGCCTTAGGGGACTGGCCCTTGGATGAAATACCCTGGCTTTTAGCAGTCTCATGTGCAGAAGGCCCAAAGGGATCACCGTGGACGCAGATGCCATGAGACCTTGTATTCGTTGATACTGACGAACAGTGCAACCTTGATCTAGCCTGACTTTGCTCAGAGTGTTCTGAATGGACATGATTCGAGCGGGAGACAGTTGTGCCTGCATCGTGATCGAATTCCATTTAACTCCCAGATAGGTAATTCCCTGGGTGGGAGAGAGAACGCTCTTTTTGACGTTGAGTCTCAGACCCAGAGAAACCAGATGAGATAAGACAATATCCCTGTGCTGAAACGCCAGTTCTTGAGACTGTGCTAGTATCAGCCAGTCGGCTATGTAATTCAGAATGCGGATGTCCAGGAGTCGCAAAGGAGCCAGTGCTGCATCCATGCATTTCGTGAATGTGCGGGGTGATAGTGCTAGGCCGAACAGAAGAACCAGATATTGGAAAGCTTCGCCCCCGAAAGCGAACCTCAGGAACTTCCTGTGCTGTGGCAGAATTTCTATATGAAAGTATGCGTCCATGAGATCGATCATGACCAGCCAATCATGATGTTGGATTTGTAACACGACCGTCTTGATAATTAGCATATTGAACTTGAACGCCCTGACTGAGCGATTCAAGCCTCGAAGATCTATGATCGGACGCAATCCCCCACCCCTCTTGGGAACAGGAAGTATTTGCTGTAAAAACCTGACTCATGTTCTATGGCCCCTTTGACCAAGAGATTTTGCAGTTCTTTCCACTGTAGACATGCCTGCTCCGGTTGCGTGGTAGTGGAAACCACGCCGTTGAAATGCGGAGGGCGGTGAGCGAATTGAATTCTGTAGCCATTTTCTACTGTTCTTAGGACCCACATAGAAAAGAAGTTTCCATGCTGCCAGGTTCTCTGAGATGGGTATTAATTTTGACACTTCCTATGGAGGGGATGTCGAGTGTTCCACGTCCTGGACTAAGGCAGGAAGCAGCAGTACACCAAATATTATGCTGGAAGCCTCTAACAAAGTGGATGCTACCCCCACAAAGCTGGGCACAAGACCATCAGGGTTTTCTCTTTTTAGAAATTACTCCCCTGAGGTCTTGCTTTGGGGGCTGCTGAGGGCGACGAGCCTGTCCCCAGTCTTTACGAGGGGGAGCACGACTTGCCTCGTTTTGTTTCTGAGCCTCCCTTTTAGCTGGACCAGGGCGGGTCTGGGTGGCCGACGGCCCCGCCCCCTGAGTGCGGCGAGGAAGAAACTGCTCAAATGCTTCCTCGTGATTTTACGCCTCCTGGAACCTGGTGATAAGTATATTCATAGCGTCCCCAAATAAGCCAGAAAGCGAAACCGGGGCATCAAGAAGGAAAACTTTGTCCTTATCTCTGATGCCCGATAGGTTGAGGCATAAGTGTGGCATATCTATAAGATAGATCCGTGGTTCGACGAAGCTCGGAGAAAGCCTCCTCATCGAGCGAGGTACCCGCACTCAGTTCCTTCAGCAGATCAGCCTGGCATGCCTGTAACACTGCCATAGTGTGCAGGGCAGCACCAGCATGATCCGCTGCCTGATAAGCCTTCCCTACTAGCGTGGAGGTAGTCCTGCATGGCTTTGTGGGGAGAGATGGTCTTTTTAACGATGATGCCGAACCCAGCGAGAGATAACCCTCAAGTGTGGACTGATGAGGCATTCCCTTCCCCTGGCCACCAGACAGAAATCTGTCCTCCAACTTGGAGCGTTTGGGGGTCTCTTGTTCGCGTGGCCAGTCTAATTGAAGCCTGGCCACCGCACGAGTAATCACCTCGAGTAATTCCTCCAATTATTTATTATCATGCCCGGAATGCTCGGTGGTGGGTAACTCAAAGTCTGCAGACTCAAGAGATTCAAGGTCTCCCTCATGAACCGAAGAGGCGCCGGAGCACGCTTCAGGTTCACAGGAAGGACCAGCTGGGTCTGGGGAGAGAGCAAGCACTCCTCAGCCAGATCCATACCAGAGCCCAACGATTGAAGTGTGGGCGCCAACTCTCGGAAGTAAGCGAGACGAGCGCGAAGCATTTTAGCCGAGAACAGATCTCATTGCTCGCACCCCCAAACATACAAAGCAAAACTGATGTGTGTCCCTCTCAGCCATAGAGCGTAGACAAGGGAACACACACCGCTTGCTCTGTCTTTCAGTCATTTATTTTTATTTTTAGAGAAAGAAGAGAAAGGTATCTGCGCACTGCCTAACAAAATCTAACACCTAGCAGAGGAAAGTAGAAAAGTTTCTGACAGGCCCATGAAGCACCCACACACAGAGTGATCTGAAGACAAAAGATCTGACGATGCACCTGTGACGCATCTATTTATAGCCCTGCTAAAGGTGCATCCAGTGATGTCACTGGCAGAGGCTATAAATTCTGGTCAATGTTCATTGACATGTTGCACACATGTTCATAGCTGGTCACACCTAAAGTTGTTCCCAAAGCGCTAACTCAGCGCAGCATCATAAGTGTAGCTTTTTGAAAGGGAACCACTTTACTCTCACATGCTGTATGATTTTATTTTAATTTTTTTTATGGAAAGGGGCCCCTGTGTCTAACCTGATTCTATCTCAAAAGAACATGAGCTCTCATTAGAGGAACAAGGAGTCATCTGCCTCCTGAATATTTTTGGATTTCTATTTGTATTTAACCTTGAATGGCTATATCACAATGGTTTCATTATGCTGTCTGTTAGAATACAAAATGAAAGAGCGTCCTCAGTCTGGCCATCCTCTGTGCTGTGAGGCATTGCAATGTCTGAATATATAGCATTGCTTATGGTTATTTACTTTACAGATGTGTGCATCAGCTGAATCAGTGATTCACTGCAACTATTAAAAGATGTAACAATAGTATTGTCCTCTGGGATTTCTCTGTAGTTTAGAGGGATTTGATGTGTGTGTGTGTGTGTGTGTGTGTGTGTGTGTGTGTGTGTGTGTGTGTGTGTGTGTGTGTGCCTGTGCCTGTTTGTGTGTGTGTGTGTGTGTGTGTGTGTGTGTGTGTGTGTGTGTGTGTGTGTGTGTGTGTGTGTGTGTGTGTGTGAAATAATAGGCAGATTCCTGCAGAGCATAGACCTGTGGGGTTGAATGATTTGGTAAACAAACATTTTGAAATTCCATTCAGACCCAAGTGAGATTTTGACAGTTGCCTCAAGCTCAAATATGGGGCATAAGTATTCAATGGCCTGACTGTTCTTGACAGACTTTTTGAACCCTTTTCCTCATCATTTAGCCTCTGTCCATTGCTAACAAAAACTTTACTTAAACTTTGCATTTGTGTTGAAGATTGAAATCTAAAATTTAGAAATCTTAATGTGGTGATGGGGGTGTGGCCAAGTGACATCTGTGGAGAACAAGGCCATGAGAGGAAGAACTGTAAGGATTGACACGTGTGGGAAATTATGTCTAACAGCTGTTTGTATTTGCAGTGAGAGCTGAGAGGGATATAAAGGAGTAGTCCAGTCTGCCGGAGGAGAGAGAGACAAATGATAGTGTTCTGTGTGTTTTGTGTTGTGCTGAAAAGCAAACCTCGTTGTGTTAGACGAGAAAGTTTTTAAAATAAAAGACTTGTGTTGAACTTTTACCCGGCAATCGATTCCTCCTTGAGAAAAAAGTCAGAGACCTTGCCACAGCGGTGCTGAAACCTGGGATTTGGAGGAAGTTACACCATCATCCTCGCCCTTCGCCGAGCTGATCAAGACTCTCTCCAGCATCGACCAAATGCAACATCATCCTGTGCTTGAACTGTAGCAGGAACAGGATCAGCGATTCCAGGTCATCCTTCAAGCTCAAGCAGAGGACCGGAAGGTGCTACTGAGCTCGATACCCCAGGGGGCTTCCACTGGCACTACCTTGGCTGCCGCCCCCCACCATGACCCACTTCACGCTTGCCAAGTTGTGGCCAGAGGACGATCCGGAGGCATTCATGGAGCTGTTTGAGTTTGCAGCGGAAGTCATGGAGAAGTGCATCTAGCAGCCCAACAACTACCTGTTGCCAACCTCCTGGGGTATCAGAACTTAAAATGTGCCATCTTCAACGGGTCGTAACACTGCCTGCGCTGACGCTTGGTGCGCACGGCCGCCCGTTTTCCTTTACCCAACAGCTCCGTGACTCCTGCCGGCGGTGGCTGTTGACAGCAGAACACAACACTGTGGCTGAGGGCCAGTCGACGGCATGTCCGGGGCCGACAAGCCCGTCTCTCCTCTCTCTCTCCTCTATCTGCTTTCTCATCTCTCTCTCTATTCTCTCCCCTCCCCCTCTCCCTCGTCCTGTTCCCATAGGGGGTATGTGAGGAGTAGGGCGGGGCTGAGCAAGGCCAGGAAGATAAGTGGTGAATGAGGTCCACCTGTGTGCCACACCGGTCTCGCGTTCCAGTGAGGGCCGGTGGGAGTATTTAAGACAGTGGCAGAGAAAGAGAGATGCATGAAGTTGTCTGTCTGCATGTCACTGTTATGCTGAAAAGTGCCACATTAAAGTGTCTTATGTGTTTGTCAAGCCGATCCCAGCTTCATCCTTGCCCATCTTGTGAACTTTGTTAGAGTGTGTAATATGCATCAGACAGCTAGTGCATGGATGTGGGTGAGGTGGGGTTAGTTATTATACAACACTGCAGAACATATATTATTATTATACATATACATATATATATACATATATATATATATATATATATATATATATATATATATATATATATATATATATATATATTCTGTTCTATTAGGCTTTACAAGAACATCATTGTTGTACGGAGATTTTTTTTTACACCCGAAGAGGTCACTGATTCCAAGAAAAAATTGTCATACTATAAACTGCAGAAAACCATTGCTCTTTCCATAGTGCAATGACAATAACCTACTTTAGAGTTTTCCCAGTAGGTTACAGCTAACATGGCCATTCAATCCTTATTCTTATGACAGTGCTTCAAAACTCTTCTGAACAACAAACAAAGAAATTCTCAAGTGTCTTTCCCCAATCTGTCTTAGCCAGCCGAAGGGTAAATTTGATGCAATACAATACTAATTAATCATATGTTAGATGAAAACAAAGCTGGTCTTTGAAACTACAGTTGCTGCTTAGTGAAGGCTAAGCGAATAAATTATACCCTTAAGGAAGCTTCTGTAAGCAGGGCAGGCAAGAAAAATAAAGGTGAACTAAATTCAGAGACACCAAGAGATGTGACAATCCTCAAAGTTATGCATTTGAAATTATTATAAAACGGTATTCATAAGTTCCAAGTTGAGGAGTTAACAAGGACAATTTGTTCCTTTTACATGATGAGGAACATTCTTTCTGTTTGTGTTTTTAAGAGTGTTTAACTACTCCAGTAAAATTATGCCAATTATGACTACTGGCCACAAAGCTTTCCTATTGGGCATAACAGTATTACCAAGACATTCACTCACTGATCACTTTATTAGGAACACTATGTCCTAATAAAGTGTCAGACATGGTCTTCTACTGTTGCAACCCATCTGCCTCAAGGTTTGATTTGTTGTGCATTCTGAGATGCTATTCTGCTTACTACTATTGGATTGAATGGCTATCTGAGTTACCATAGCGTTTCTGTCAGCTCAATCCAGTCAGGCCATTCTCCATTGACATCTCTCATCAACAAGGCGTTTCTGTCCGCAGAACTGCCGCTCACTGGATGTTTTTTGTTTTTTCCACAATTCAGAGTAAACTCTAGATACTGTTGTGCACGAAAATCAGCAGTTACAAAAATACTCATACCACCACGTCTGGCACCAACAATCATGCCACGGTCGAAATCACTAAGATCACATTTCCCCCTATTTTGATGGTTGATGTGAACATTAACTGAAGCTCCTGACACGTATCTGAATGATGTTATGCATTGCACTGCTGTCATAAGTTTGGCTGATTAGATCATTGCAAGTGTTCCTAATGAAGTGCTTAGTGAGTGTACAACATGCCCATACAGGAATATGGAGGATTTACACCATGATATATTTTTTATATATATATATTTGATATATTTGTAATTATTATTGTAATTATTTATTTATTTGTATTATTTTACCACCATGAAATAGGTCTATATATTAAAAAATATATAAGGCTAAAAGCAAAACATTCTGATTCCCCTACCACCCCCACCCCCTCCCCTTTCCCCCTCTCTCAACCATACTTACTATTCTATTACTCTTTCCTTGCTTAGGCAGTGTGGGGGAAACTATTACCTGCTGGCACTGTTCAGGAAACCCCTCTGCTTGCTCCTGACATTGGGTTGTGACATTTTTCCCTTTAGTTCCCTGCAGATATACAGACGGCACTGGCTGCTCAGCAGGCCACTCTATAAATACGTCTCCTCTCAATTACTGCAGCCACCTGCCAGCTAGGGTGTGTGTGTCTTCATCCCACGGGTCTTGGTGCTGTAGATCAGGGGCCCAGACCTGCAACTGCAAACATGTTATCAATCTCTGTTATAGCCTCTCTATGGCGGCCCACGGCTGACATTTTCGCTCACCTGATTTGTGGGCATAGTGATTACTGAAGAATATCAAAACATAGGGAGGGTGTTTTTGCACATGTTTTATGTGTGTGAGTGTGTGCGTTTCAGGTTGCTGAAGGCCTACACAAGTATGAGGTGATCACTAGAGGTGCTTGCTAAATGTGTCAGCTTGTTTAGAAAAGCCAAGGTCTTTCATAGTGGAAAATGTCTTGAAAGAGGCATGAGGATGATACACAATGCAATGAATGCGGAACGCATGAATGTCTGCCATTCAGAAAACAGAGTTTGTTTGCCTGCCTCAAAGCCTCAACATAGCAAATTAATAATTTTTTGTACAATAACAAACACAGAAAACATCTTGGTTACAGATGTAACCTCTGTTCCCTGATGGAGGGAATGAGATCAATGTAGTGACAGTAGGGATATGCTCTTGAGAGCCCAAATCACCTTTGCTTTATTCCGAAAAGGCCAATGAAAATTGGAGAGTGGAATTTGCATGCTGCTCTCCACACCGAACATACGGGTATTAAAGCAGATGGCATGCACCACTCATTCAGATTTGTGCTGAGGAGCCAAGAGAGAGTCCCGGCCATGTCAACGGTCGGTTCAGTGCCACGGCAGGAGGGAAACAACGTCTTGTTCCCTCCATCAGGGAACAGAGGTTACATCTGTAACCAAGACGTTTACTGTCTGTCACTTACTCTACATTGTGTCAATGTAGTGCTAGTAAGGTTTCCTATATGAAACGCCGCAGGCGCTGAGCTGTGTCACGAATTATGGAGGAGAAGACACAGGCAAGCTGCTGTGTGCCTCGCAGCGAGCGATTGACCACGTTGTGACCTTCCAGCGAGTTAGGTAAGGCATCTCCTTGGTCCCGTTATGGGTGGGGGGAGGCACTTACCCGAGGAGGCTACAGGCGGTGGCCTATCCTGATTTTTGTATTAAGCAATTTCCTGCTGAGCACCTACTAGAATAGCGCTGGGGATGTGCTCTTCCCTCTCCAGGAGAGAGAGCACTATGGATGTTAACATGTGGAGAATACCTCACATGCACGGGGAAGTACACATATGGAATGAAGCCACTGGGAGGACCCTATCTATGGAGAGGGTACACAGCAACAGTGGCCGAGGCAGAGCAAAGCTCTGTCATGGGGAAACACAGGGTTCACCTGAGGGGAAACCGAATGGTGGGAACGCATCATAAGGGATTACTGAAGGGGGAATCACCATGTATGGAGCACTGAGCCTCTGAGAGGTTGTAGAACCACGCAAAAGTATTGGCTGTAGCCCAACCCGCTGCTCCGGATATTTCTGCTAGGGGGGCACCCAGGGTCAGAAGTGGAGCCTGTGCTCTCACCTGGGTCAGGTCAGTCAGTTGCCTCATCCCTGGGTCGCCTGTCACAGGGCTGCTTCAAAGCCTGTCTGGGGTTCTTGCTGGCCGGCTGATGGGCAGGTGGTGCTGCCTTCCTGTGGGAGGATCTTCTTCTCAGAGACCGCGTTTTATGGACTCCATCTGCTTCTTCACCATTGAGAACTGATGGGCGAAGTCCTCAACAGTGTCGCCAAAGAGCCCCCTTGGGAGAAAAAAGCTAACCTTCTCGGCATCACGCATCTCCGCAAGGTTGAGCCACAGGTGCCGCTCTTGGACCACCAACATGGATCTTGTCCGGCCTAGGGCACACACCATGACTTTTGTCGCACATAGAGCGAGGTTGATCGCGGTGCTCAGTTCCTGCAAAAGCCTTGAGTCGTTCCTACCCTTGTGCAGATCTTTAAGTGCCTTGGCCTGGTGGACCTGCAGGATAGCCATGGTGTGCAGGGCGGAGGCGGCCTGACCCGCGGCATTGTAAGCCTTCACCACTAATGATGAAGGAACCGTACATGCCTTGGAACGGAGCCTTGGTCTGTTTCTCAAGTTGGCTGCACCCTGCAGGCATAGAGGAAACACAACAGCACACTCTAACTGAGGAAGCTCGACTTATCCCTTAGCCACTCTGCCGTCGAGGGTAGTTAGGGTGGAGAAGCCTGCGAACCGTTTACGGGTAGAGAAAAGTGCCTTACAAATGAGACATTAAATCCGCACTGAGGCGGACCACCTGCATCGCTCGTGAACTCTACCGAGCAGAACGAGCATGCTGGAGGGTGGGAGGACCGCGGAGACTGAGCCGGCCACATCCAGATGCCCGCGGTGCTCGATGACCCCGCCATATGAGTTTCAACCCAAGACGGACCGGGTAGGGAAGCGGTTGCTCTGCTTCACAAAGAAGGAAGAGAGTCACGACCGTACGTTCTCATGGGCATGTTCTCGCAGTGAGAACATGACCCCTCCACAAAAGTTGCCTCGGCGTGCTGGCAACCCAAGCACTCAAGACTTCGTGGCCATCCAGTGGGAAGAGATAACAGCCACACCCAGTAGCATAAAGGCGAAAGGACACCTTTAAATAGATGCCAATCATTTATGCAAGCTATTTTAGAGGAAATATAATCTTTTAGAATAAACTCTTTTACACCTCTGGACTCAGCCGCCGAAGCACCCAGGGGAAGCAAAACACTTGACCGCGTGAGGGTGACCGCTGATATGCGCCATAATTCCAGCTGACAAGGTGATGGGATGTACACACAAATGCGCTCGGCTCTGAAGAACAAATCTGAATGAGTGGTGCACGCCATCTCCTTTTATACTCATTTGTCCAGGGCAGAGAGCAACATGCAAATTCCACACGCCGATTTTCATTGGCCTTTTCTGAATAAAGCAAAGGTGATTGGGGCTCTCAAGCTCGAACCACTACTGTCACTACATCAACACAACGTCCAAATCGCTTTTGAGTTAGATCTTTTCCATGAAAAGATTGATCCACTTCGCAAAACTGGTATAGTTGATTTGTTGAACAACCTTGGTGATACTTTTATGGTTTATTTTGGAACTTGACAGCCTTGTTCACTTTCATTTTATGTGCACAAATCTCTCTCTCTCTCTCTCTCTCTCTCTCTCTCTCTCTGTCTCTCTCTCTCTCTCTCTCTCTATATATATATATATTATAAAAAATGTTTGTGCTTTTTTGTTCCATGGAAGAAAAGAAGACATAGAGGTTTGGAACAACTTGAGGCTGTCTAAATACTGACCGAATTGTCATTTGAGCTATTCCTTTAAAACAATGACCATTACAATGTAACAAGATGCATGATTTTGAAGACAATTTTTTTGTGTAAAGATCTCAGAACACATTCCGCTCTGTTTTATTCCAGTTTACATTTTCTTGGGTTTCACAAGTCATTATTGAACTCATTGTTGTGGGAATCTAGACTATACAACCCAAAACCATCACAACTCCAGTAATTGCTTATCATTCCTTTGTGGATGTGTTAAGCTTTTGTATCGATAGCAAACATAGGCTTTCTGCCCAACTTAAACTTGACTAACAAACAGAGCCAATTAAAGGATTTTCTTTGGCTTTTTCAATTGTACCCCACTGCAAATAAGATTAACCATAGCTCCATGAAATCAACTGCCGCTAGGGAGTACATAATTGCTGCCAGTGGGCTGTAAGCAGTCCTCTTTAAATCATATTAAACTTTTCTACATTTTCGTTCATGTTGTGAACAAATTAAAGCTTGTTGGAGGAAGGTTCAAGTAGTATTCATTTCTGATATGCTCTCATTTTTATTCTCAAGATTTCCCTGTTTCTACAAGTACATTTAAGCACTTTGGAATACCAGATATTGATGTAACAGTGAAATCTAACAGTGAGTCTAACAATCCACAGAAGCAAAGCTGGTGCACACATCTGGAAATCCAAGATCTTGATATTGTCTGATTATTAAAAGCTCCACAGTGACACAGTCTGTGAAATCCCGGCTAAAGTCACATAATCTAATTATAAGATTAAGAGCATCACATTTGTCATAGCCATAAAAATGACGAAAATTGGTAATGTGTGTTTATTGCTTTAAATGATTTATTATACCAAGGGATTTGAGATACAACACTCAAAATTCAAATTTATAACATGATAAATACTGAAATTAATGATTTTATTGACACTACATTTTATAATTTTGCGCAAACAAATACAGGACGTTGGCTTCATAAACATTGAATTCAATCGTCTCTGGGTTTATTTCGGCACAAAAATACCTGATGATTCATGGATCATTAGGTTCAGGAACTTCTTTTATACCATTAGAAAGTGTAAATAGACCATAATATCAATCTGCATGAGCGGCAATCTGGTCAACACCAGTTAAGGCAAAAAAATGCGACTTAAGCCGGGTTCCGATGTCTCTGGGAATTTTTTCGTGTCATCGCCGATATATTAAGAACAGCTTATTTGCTTTGTAGCTCAACCTTCTGTCAATAATAATCAGCTTATTTGACTGCTACATGTCAAAACAATTTGTTTTCTGGATGCTGACGCATCAGGTTGATGAGTTAACTATCTTACATGGCACCTATGAAGTGTGAGCAAGAACAGAAAATAGCTGATTGCTTAAACAGCTTGTACATACTCCCATGACAATCACTTAAAAGTTCAAAGTTCAAAGTACCTTTATTGTCCCACAAGGGGAAATTGAATTTGCAGCAATGCTCAACATAAAACACATAACATACAACAACACTCACCAACAAAACCAACCAGCAAAGAAGGAATTCACATTAGCGCCCAATATACATAATGTATAATAAATAAATAAGTAAAATACAGGACACCGTCAAGTGCAAAAATGCAACTTGTGCAAGTTAATATGAAGTGCTAATTGCCATTAAGGTGCCTCACAGCTGCCGAAATGAAAGATATGTGCATCCTCTTTGTTCTGCATCTAGGAACTCGATAACGCCGCTCAGAGGGCAAAAGCTCAAACTCTGTTCTAAGGGGATGATCCTGTGAATGAGCTATAGCTCTAACTTTCCTCTGTACCTGTTTTATGTATAACTCCCTGGTTGAGCCTGACTTCCCTGGAAATCTTGCTCGCCACTTTGACCAGACTACCAAGTCTGTTTTTATTTGTCAGGAGAGGCTTCCAAACCCAGCAGATATGCAGAAAGATAAAACCAATTCAATAAAAGCACGATAAAACAGAATCATCATGTCTGACTGAAACATTAAAAGTATTCATTTTCCTAAGAAAGTACATTCTTTGTTGGAATTTCTTTGAGACAGCATCAACCAACGGTTCAAAACACAGTTTGTTATCTAGAATGACTCCAAGATATTTGTATGTCTCCACGGGCTCAATATCCATGCCCTTAATAACCGTGACTGTAGGGGAAGGTGGTGACCTCGCGAAAGTCAATGATCATATCCTTAGTTTTAGATACATTCAGCTGTAAAGATGAACTATCACACCACTCTACAAAGTCAGCTAAGGACTGGCCCATGGTCCCGCTCATTCCCTGATAGCAAGCTGACAATAACAGAATCATCAGCAAACTTAAGTATGTATCTATCTTGGTACAAACTGCGACACTGGTTTGTATACAGGATGTACAGGAGAGGAGACAGACAGCATCCTTGGGGGGAACCAGTAGATGTAAAAGTGACTTCAGATAGGGTGCTGTTTGCCCTCACCCGCTGAGATCTATCTGTTAAAAAATCCAATAACCAGCCCACCAAATTCAAATCCAGGTTAAAATCTGCAATCAGTCTCTCAGCGAGCAAAAGGGGCTGAATAGTGTTAAAAGCAGAAGTAAAATCAACAAATAAAAGTCTGACATGAGTTTTTGCTCTATCCAGATGGCTAAAAATAAAGTGCAGTAGTGTGATCACAGCATCCTCCACACCCCTGCCAGACCTATATGCAAACTGCAGTGGATCTAACTGATCTCCAACCTGCAGTAAGACAGCCTCTTTGATAATTTTCTCAAAGCTTTTCATGACCAATGAGGTCAAGGCTACAGGTCTAAAATCATTCAAGGATTTTGGGGAGCTGCACTTGGCTAAAGGCACAATAATAGAATGCTTCCAACTTCTAGGAACTCTTTGTTGTGATAAGGACAAATTAAAAATGTACTGGAAGATAAGACAGAGTTGATCTGCACATGTTCTTAATAATTGCCAACAAATCTCATCTGGCCCCGGACTTTTTGATCTGGTGCGCCTAAATATGTTAGCCACAGTACTACTGTCCACAGTAATTGATGGAGCTGCCTGTGTAATAGCCCTTAAACCCTCCATTTCATCATCATAATCCAATTTGTTAAATCGCGAGTAGAATACATTGAATTCATCAGCCAAATGTTTATCAGATGAAAAGCCATCCAGGACAACTCTGTTAGCTTTATCATTAGACCCAATCAGTGTTTTCATACCATTCCAGGTTTTCTTTAAATTATTACTTCTCAAATCTGCCTCAATTTTTTCCTTATACCTTAATTTAGCCTTATTAATTTCAGCCCTAATCTCTTTTTTCACAGCCCTCTCTCCATACACATCACCTTCATTAAAAACAGTTTTTTCGTTTGATTAGTAAATCCTTAATGTCCTTAGAGAACCACTGTTTGTTGTTTGGAAACACCTTAACTTCCCTACTCGGGAGAACAGAGTCTTTGCAAAAAGAGATGTAACTACAGACAACTTCAGTAAGTTCATCAATATCAGAATAGGAGTCCTGAAACACTGTCCAGTCTGTGCACTCAAAGCAGGCTTGTAGCGCTGAAGAGCTGTCCTCCGTCCAGACCTTCACCTGTTTTCTAACAGGTTTCTCCATCCTCAACAACGAGGTGTAGGTGGGTAAGAGGTGGACAGAGTTGTGGTCAGAGGAACCCAGCTGGCCCCGCCTTGGACGTATATATGCCTTTAATGGAGCCGTAGCACAGGTCTAGAGTATTGTTACGACGTGTGGGACATTTTACATACTGATAAAAACTGTACAGTGTTTTCTTTAGGTTACAATGATTAAAATCGCCAAGAATAAAATTAGGAGCACCAGGGAAATAGACTGAAGTTTGTTTACGGTTTTAAAAACAATGTCCATGGCGGACTTGGCGTCAGCTTTGGGGTGGATATAAGCCACAGTCACAAAAATCTGTGGGAACTCTCTGGGGAGGTAGTACGGCCGTAGTGACACAGACAACAGTTCGATGTCAGAGTGACAAATCCGCTCTCTCACAGTAACATTGCTACACCATCTCCGATTTATGTATAGACAGACCCCTCCACCCATCGTTTTATGTGTCACCTCACTGTCCCGATCCAGGCGTAGAGGGGCTCCAAAGCCGCTGATATCCAGTGCCGAGTCTGAATCCGACTCCGTGAGCCAAGTCTCTGTAAAAGCCATAAGACACGCATCCCTGTAGTCCCACAGATAGCAGTGAGCAAGTATTATATTTCTAATTTGAATACTAATTTTAGACTTTTTAATGCCAAAATTGACATACTTTTGTGAGCAGAATCCCTGATATTATCAAATATTTTGCATCTAGGCAATTTTAGAATGTGTATACAAAGTTTGAGACTGACCTGTTAAAGGGATAGTTTACCCAAAAATGAAAATTATGTCATTATTTTTCTCACCCTCATGTTGTTTCAAACCTGTATGAGTTGCTTTCTTCTGTTGAACACAAAAGAAGATATTTTAAAGAATGTTGGTAACCAGACTGTTTGATTACCAACATTCTAAAGAGTAAATTATGACAAAACTTTCATTTTTGGATGAACTATCCCTTGAACAGGTTTTTTTTATCCAAATTTACTCTAAATGTTACACAGTAGCCCAGTAAGAGAATTAGATTTTATACCGAAATTGTATATATTAATTCATGTATATATTAATTACATTTTTTACTGATATTTAATTTTACTAATAAAGTTATACAAATCATTCCACTGAATTGACTTGGTAATTGTTGTTACAATCAATCTCTTTTGGTACCCCCATTTGTTGAAATGTTTTTATGCTTTTTGGACATTTATACATCATAATGTATAACGTTTGGTTACGTATGTAACCTCCGTTCCCCTTCTGTCGCTCTCTCCACGTTGTGTCGGAGAAGCGACACTAGGGGTCTCTCTTGAGCGCCGATATTCACCTCTGACCTATTGAAAAGGGCCAATGAGAGTTGGCAGTCAGTATTTTCATACCCCGCCCCCGCATATGGGTATTTAAGCGGGGCAAATACGGAAGTTTAGTCAGGATTTTTCTGAGGAGCCGGAAATGGTCCGGCCACAACAGTGGCTAGGTTCAGCGACATGGCGGAGGAAAGACACAACGTGTCGTTCCCTCCCTCGGGGAACGGAGGTTACATACGTAACCAAACGTTCCCCTTCTGTCGCTGTCTCCACGTTGTGTCGGAGAAGTGACACTAGGGGACCCATTCCAATCTTGCCATGCGCTGAACCGTGTACGTGAACCGCTGATACAGAGGCGGGCAGGGATTTCATCCAGTGCCGCACATCGTCTGTACCTGGCTGCACGTACCCTTCCCCAATGCCCCATAAGAACATCGGAATCCTTCTAGTTACCCTAGGGGGGGAACAAGGTGATGTTTGCCAACATGGGAACGGGCCGGCCTGGCTGGGCCTCTTTTCTCTCTATGTTTCTCGCATAGAGCAATCACGGCCGGGGCCCTTACACGCATATAGGGAAGGGTGTCTTGGGAGACCACACCTGCCCTTTTTCTCGGGGAGGAAAAGTGGTAGACACGTCACACGGCCGTCTTAGGGCTTGTGTGGAAAGTATGGTGCGGTGGTAGATCCAGCCTCGAAAGGGGGAAGTTGCTACAGCACGGCGACCGGGGCAGCTGTAACTGCCTAAGGGAGACACGGGGGTCCGCTCGTAAGGGGACAGAACTGTGGAATTACACACAGGGGGAGTCCGCGCAGGAGGCCTTACCTGTGGAGCACCTACACCAGTACAGGGTAGCCATCAGGGTACCCGCAGTGGCCTGGGTCGGCGAGTTCCTCCGCTGAACCGCGGACCCGGAGGGCTGGGGAGGAATCGACCAGGGTCTCGACTCGGAGTGGGGCGCCCTGGGAAGAAGGCGCACTACTTTACCTTGACGTCAGGAAAAGTGCGCTGGGCGCAAGCGATCCACCCGGCCGGTCAGTCTACATGTTACCGAGTTCTACGGGCTCGGACCTGACAAAACACGAGCGCTAACCGACTCAACGCGGAGGTTGTAAAACCTCGCGAATGTGTTGGGTGTTGCCCAACCCGCGGCTCTACAGATGTCTGCTAGGGAGGTGCCCTTGGCCAGTGCCCACGAGGACGCAACACCCCTTGTTGAGTGAGCTCGGACCCGCAAGGGTAGGGGCACGGCCTGGGTGTGATAAGCCAGTGTGATGGCGTCGACAACCCAGTGGGCGAGCCTCTGTTTGGAGACAGCATTCCCTTTCTGCCATCCCCCAAAGCAGACAAAGAGCTGCTCAGAGCGTCTGGAGCTCTGTGTGTGGTCAAGGTAAATGCGCAGGGCGCGCACTGGACAGCAACGAAAGGGCTGGGTCTGCCTCCTCCCAGGGCAGCGTTTGCAGGTTCACTACCTGATCTCGGAAGGGTGTGGTAGGAACCTTGGGCACATAGCCCGGTCACGGTCTTAGGATCACAGACGTATCTGCCGGACCGAACTCCAGGCAAGTGTCGCTGACAGAGAACGCTTGCAGGTCCCCGACCCTCTTGATAGAGGCGAGCGCGATCAGCAGGGCCGTCTTAAGAGAGAGGGCCCTGAGTCCAATTGATTCAAGCGGCTCGAAGGGAGGTTTCTGGAGTCCTGCCAAGACTACCGAGAGATCCCAGGAGGGAACTAGGCCTGGCCAGGAGGGATTCAACCTCCAGCGCCTCTCAGGAACCTGAGGATCAAGTCGTGCTTATCCAAAGACTTGCCGTCTACAGGATCGTGGTGGGCGGCAACATACACCTTGAGGGTGGACGGGGACAGCCTCCTGTCCAGCCTCTCCTGTAGGAACAGGAGCACTGACTTGATTGCGCATCTCTGCGGGTCTTCAGTTCGGGAAGAACACCAATCTGCGAACAAGCGCCACTTTAGGGCATAAAGTGCCTGGTAGAGGGGGCTCTGGCTTGGTTGATTGTATTCACAACGGTCGCCGGTAAGCCGGCTAGCTCTTCCGCATCCCGTCCAGGGACCAGGCGTGGAGGTTCCAGAGGTCTGGGCGTGGGTGCCAGAGCGTGCCCGTCCCTGAGAGAGGAGGTCCTTTCTCAGGGGAATTTGCCAGGGAGGAGCTGTCACGAGAAGTCTGAGTTCCGAGAACCAAGTCCAAGTGGGCCAGTAGGGGGCCACTAATGTGACTTGCTCCTCGTCCTCCCTGACCTTGCACAGCACCGGTGCAAGAAGGCTCACTGGGGGAAATGCGTACTTGCGCAGCCCCGAGGGCCAGCTGTGTGCCAGCGCGTCTTTCCCGAGGGGAGCCTCTGTTAGGGCGTACCAGAGCGGGCAGTGGGAGGTTTCCTGGGAGGCAAACAGGTCTACCTGGGCCTTGCCAAACCGTTCCCAAATCAGCTGGAGCGACTGGGGGTGAAGCCTCCACTCCCCGCCGGGCAGGCGTTGTCGTGATAGCGCGTCTGCTACGACATTGAGCTTGCCGGGGATGTGACTTGAGTCACTGCTGGCTCCATAGGAGGAGACGGCGGGCGAGTTGTTACATGTGGCGGGAGCATACGCCGCCTTGGCGATTTATGTACGCCACCTCTGTGGTGCTGTCCAATGTCACGAGGACGTGTTTGTCCCGAACTAATGGGAGGAACTTCCTGAGAGCAAGAAGGACTGTCAGCAACTCCAGGCAGTTGATGTGCCAACGCAGCGGGGCCCCTTTCCAACGGCCCGCTGCTGCGTGCACACGGCACCCCACCCGGACCGGGAGGCGTCGGTTGTGACCAGAACGCGTCGGGACACCTGCTGCAGGGGCACTCCTGCCCGTAAAAAGCAGAGGTCTGTCCAGGGTCGGAGTGTTTTGAGGCAGGCGGGGGTGATCCTTACCCGATGCGTGCCGTGGTGCCATGCTTGTCTCGGGACTCCAGTCTGGAGCCAGTGCTGGAGTTGTCTCATATGCATCAACCCCAGCGGCGCGACCGCCGCGGAGGATGCCATATACCCCAGGAGCCTCTGGAAAAGTTTTAGAGGGACCACTGTGCCTGGCTTGAAGGAAGCGAGGCAGTCCAGCACCGACTGAGCACGCTCGCTCGTGAGACGTGCTGTCATTGAGACTGAGTCTAACTCCAGCCCGAGAAAAGAGATGCTCTGAACCGGAGTGAGCTTGCTCTTTTCCCAGTTGACCTGAAGCCCCAAGCAGCTGAGGTGCCAGAGCACCTGATCTCTGTGTGTGCATAGTAACTCTCGAGAGTGTGCTAGGATGAGCCAGTCGTCGAGGTAGTTGAGAATGCGGATGCCGGCTACTCGTAGCAGGGCAAGGGCCGCCTCTGCGACCTTTGTGAAGACGTGAGGGGACAGAGACAGGCCGAAGGGGAGGACTTTGTACCGAAATGCCTGGCTGTCGAACGCGAACAGTAAGAAGGGTCGGTGTCGTGGCAGAATTGAGACGTGGAAGTACGCGTCCTTCAGGTCTACCGCTGCGAACCAATCTAGATGCTGAACGCCAGCCAGAATATTTCTCTGCGTGAGCATTTTGAACGGGAGTTTTAACAAGGCCCGATTGAAAACTCACAGGTCCAGGATTGGTCGTAAGCCGCCGCCTTTCTTGGGTACAATGAAGTAAGGGCTGTAGAAACCCTTCCTCATTTCGGTTGGAGGGACGGGCTCCACCGCGCCCTTGGCTAAGAGGGTCACGATTTCCGTGCACAGGGAACTGGCATGCTCGCCGTGTACTGCGGAAAAGCGGACGCCCCTGAAGGGGGGCGGTAGCCGGGCAAACTGAATTGCGTAACCGAGTTGAATGGTCCGGTGCAGCCAGCGTGATGCGTTGGGAAGCAAAAGCCACGCTTCCCAGCTCTGCGCTAGGGGCACCAAAGGGACGAGTATTTTGGATGTACCCGGCGGGGCCTCGCAGCGGGGCGGAACAGGTAGTGCAGCGTCGGGCAGCTTCGTTGCGGCCTGAGGCTGAGGTGCTGAGAATAGACTCAAAGCACTTACCTTGCTCCGCGCACCCAGCAGGGGGCGGGTTTGTGACTGAGGAGGAGGTCTGATGCTGGCGTCCTCTGGACTCGTCTGAACCGGCCGGCCTGGGGACAGTCGTGGGCAGGCGGAAGGCGGGATCTTCGCGTCTGGTGTGCCGGGACTGTCGTAATCTGAAAGCAGATTGCCGTGAGAACGGCATTTGCGGGCCAGGTGACCCAGAGGCAAAGGAAATAGCTCTTTTATTGAGAATGCGGGTACCACAGCCCCCATCAGGGGGTGTGGCAAATGAAAAAACAAAGGATTCTCCTCCCGGCCCTCCACCGGGGACGGAGCGGTCTTACCACCTCCGAGCTAACGTCTTCGGCTCTGGGTCGGCTGTCTCAGGAACGCTTGGGAGCCTTCCGGGTCCTAGAGGGGTTGGTGAGAGAGGGGGCGTGCGCCGCCTGCGGGGTGCTCGACGCTGGGGCTGAGAGCTGGGCCCGGGTTGAGGCGGAGCAGGAGCTGGTTTCTTCGCAGGGGGACGCCCTCGGCGGGCAGACGGGGCGGGGCCCGTAGCGGCAGGTCTGCGGCGTGGCATGATGTGACTGATGGCCTCCGTCTGCTTCTTCACCACGGAGAACTGTTGGGTGAAGTCCTCGACAGTGTCGCCGAAAAGGCCAATCTGGGAGACAGGTGCATCCAGGAAGCGGTTCTTATCAGCCTCACGCATCTCGACCAGGTTGAGCCAAAGATGTCATTCCTGGACCACTAGGGTGGCCATCGTCTGTCCGAGTGCCTGCGCTGTGGCCTTCGTCGCTCTCAGGGCGAAGTCGGTCGCTGAGCGCAGTTCCTGCAGCACATCAGGATCAGGTCCACCCCCGTGCATGTTTCTGAGAGCTTTGGCCTGGTGGACTTGCAGGAGGGCCATCGCATGCAGGGCGGAGGCAGCGCGTCCAGCCGCACTGTAGGCCTTCGCGTTGAGCGAGGATGTTGTCCTACAGGGCTTGGATGGGAGTACGGGGCGACCACGCCAGGAGGTAGGGATACCGGGGCATAGATGGAATGCAACTGCCCTATCGACCTGGGGAATCGCGCCGTATCCGTGGCGCTCTCCGCCGTCGAGGGTGGAGAGAGTGGAGCGGGTGGCACCTAGACGAGTGGAGATTGGGGCTCTCCACGTAGACGTCAGCTCATCATGCACCTCCGGGAAAAACGGGACCGGGGGGATGCGAGGCCGCGAACAGCGCGCTGCCCCCAGGAACCAATCATCCAACCGCGAAGGCTGTGGGGAGGACGGAGGGTTCCAGTCCAACCCCACGCCATGGCGGCCCGGGAAAGCATGTCGGACATCTGAGCGTCGGCCTCAGCCTGGGCCTGCTGGCCCGAAGGCAGCAGTCCAGGGGAGTCCTCGGCATCAGACACCGCACTCTCCGATGCAGCGGCGAGCTCATCTGCTTCGGACTTGGGAGGATAGATGGCCAGACCGTGAGGCGAGCCGCTATCGCCGCGAGCTTGGACGGAGACCAGCGAGCGTGTCGTGGAACGGGAGGTTCGCAGGGGGATACCTAGCGAAACCGCACCCGCTGCCGCCCCCAAATCGCCCCCAGCGCCAACCGCATCATCCTCAATCCTGTGGGAAGAAGGAGCAATGCGTGGTGCAGCTGGGGTGGCTTGCCTTCTGTTGAAAGCAAGCCGCGACCGCAACGTGGTCATGGTCATGTTCTCGCAGTGAGAACATGAACCATCCACAAACGCCGCCTCGGTGTGATCGCGGCCCAAACACACGAGACAGCGCCTGTGGCCGTCTGAAGCAGAGAGGCTTCTACCGCATCCAGGAATGACACAGGGGCGGAAGGGCATCTTGAAAAGACGGCGTCCTGAAAAGGGCGTTCAACGCCGCTGTGTTTGCTCTTTTAGAGAAATTTGCTCTTTTAGGAAATTTGCTCTTTTAATACACAGTGTGTGTGTGTGTGTCTGCGCTGTCGAGCGCTCAGGGCAACAATGCATGCCGTGCAAAGTAGGAGAAAGCCGCTGTTGTGCGCCGTCAAATCCAACAGCAGGCAGATTGTCAGAGAAACGAAACGTTCAGGCTTCTGTATTCTCGCAGCAGACTGCAAACAGACCATTGGCTCCGAAGAAATTTTCTGACTAAACTTCCGTATTTGCCCCGCTTAAATACCCGTATGTGGGGGCGGGGTATGCAAATACTGACTGCCAACTCTCATTGGCCCTTTTCAATAGGTCAGAGGTGAATATCGGCGCTCAAGAGAGACCCCTAGTGTCGCTTCTCCGACACAACGTGGAGAGAGCGACAGAAGGGGAAATGTACATTTATACATCATAATAAATGGGCCTGTTTTACAAAACTACATTTTTTTTCCAATAAATTTGTCATATATCACTGAAAATGGGTGGATCTCAGCTTTAATGTGGCATATGGCACATAGTCCGGATAATTATGGTTCAAATGTGTTGTAGTTTTAAAAATAAGCTTGTTTTTACAATGGAATTTCCCCAAAACATGATTTTCTGAGCCCGAAGTTCAGCAAATTTTTGACATAGCCTTACTCAGTCAATATTAAAGATATCAAGGTTATATTTTCACAGAATGTTCTTTACATTAAGTAGGATGATTGTATGCACACACAAAAAAAAAACAGTGAATCACAAAAAAATTACTGTAGCTGGGTTTTCACAGACAGGATCACATATTTAAATGCTCCTCTAAACGTCCCCCACAGCAGCATTTTCTGAATGGTTGCAAAAGATATGTCATTACTCAGCTGTTTCTAACTTCTTTTTGGCTCTGAGCAAAGAACAAATAAGAACTTGGCCTTGAGAATACCAGCACTTTAAGAGGTTGCCTAACCATCCATGATGAGTGAAGAGGAAAACGATGCCAATCTTCAATTGTATTCATATTCAATTGTCTTCAGTAGGTCATACCTCGCCCTTTTGACAATTTACAAACCTGTATAGTTCTCAATTTATATGCAACACATTTTTAATTCAAGCCATTGATTGAAACATTGATTTCATTTGGAATCTGTTTAATAATGCTGATTTTAAATACAGAGAAAATAGTACATAATAAAAATCTATAATATTTGATACACAAAACAATATATATATATATATTGTCTTTAATGCACATTAGGGAAGATAAAAAAAGTGCATCTACTGTATATATGGTATTTCCACAAACCAAAAGTAACATAAGGAATCATTTAAAATATAAGGGCCCATTAATATCTTTCTGTTTTTATCTTTGTGGGATGTCACACCAATTGTCAGACTGCAGCCATTTGTCCCAAAGTAAACTGGATACAAAACATTATGCTCTCAAACCACATTATGGTTTACTTGATAGAGCACCTGAAAGTCTCTAGTGATGTGTCATGCCTTGTCTACTCATATGGGGGCTGTGAAAGAAAGCAGCATAAGTGCATATAATTTTCATTACTGAAAAAAAAAGGCTTTTTGATTTTACAAAATTTTTTATAAGGTTGCACAAAACTGATATATCTGTATTTCGAATATAGCCTATATTATTAGTTGAACTTATAAAACTTTTATTTTAGTTAATCAGCTTAATTATTATGGATAAAGTGTGTAACTGTGGCCAGCTGACAGATAGCTGTGCAATGTGTATAAACCTCACTCACCTGACCTAAAGTTGTGCACTAGCGACTGACCCTAGAACCTTTAGCCTCCTTGTTAGCACACCTGCCTCCCATGCCGGAGATGCCGGTTTGAATCCTGTATGGAGCGGTTATCTTGTAACGTGACAATGGTGCCGTGACCCAGATGGGAGTGAGGTTTAGGGGGGTGAGTGTAATGGTGGCCAGCTGATAGATTGCTGTGCAATGTGTATAAACCTCACTCTTCTGACCTCAAGAGGTGCACTAGTAACTGACGCTAGAGGCTGTAGCCTTTAGCATCCTTGTTAATGCACCCGCCTCCCATGTCGGAGACGCCGGTATGAGTATTTGTTTTTAAAGTGATGTGCAGCGGCCGACAATGAGTTGATCATGTTTGATCAATTTAGCCTCTCAAATCAATGTTTGACTTGCCTACAATAAAATCCATAGATATAAAACACTTCAAGCATGTCACACAATGTTAGTTTAAATGTTTATTATCACCACCACAGTAAAAAGGCATTTTTGACAAGCTGTGGCAAGCTGCTCTGCTGCTCACAACGGCGTGCGGAAAAACAAATGAACGGGATATACAATCTAAACAAATAAAAAACATGAAAGTTATCTTACCTTACCTCAAAAATTCAGGCTTCAGCACAGAACATGGCACTCTTATTTCCAATATTTTCCAACAGTTAGACTAATTAAAATAAAGTCCAATCAAACAAAAAAACAAGACAGCCTCCTAGTGTTAACATGGCTACAGCCAGAAGAACAGACTCTTACAGAGCATCGTGGAGAAAAATCACAGCATCCACAGCGGAAGGCTTCAATCCAGTCCTCCTTTCGTCTATAACTCTTCCAGCTGCACTGAAGGCACGCTCGCTGCTACTGCTGCTGGCGGGGACACTAAACACTGTCGAGCCAGTCTTGACAGTCGTGGTAGCATGGTCTCGTGTTGTTTCCACCAGCGCAGCACATCTCTTACATCAACTTCCATGTTGGGATTGAGGCGCAGGTAATGCTTTACTTCATCGTTATCATCCTCCTGCTCCACAATGTTTTCCCACTCTTTCTTAAACTTAACAGCCATGCCTGCCGCTGCATGAATCATAATTATTAGTTAGGCCAAGGAGGCTATCATTAATATATTAATTTAAAGGCCACTGGCGATTTTTCTCTTTATGTATATATATATGTGTGTGTTTGTTTATAGAATTGTTGCATTAAATGCAATATCGCACAAACAAGAGTGGTGTTATAATGAATATCACAACTGTGCTGATGTTCAGCACAACAGCACTCATGGTCATGCTATACTGCTTAAATATACAGTAATTAATAGTTAATAAAGGTGCTGTAGTTATATATTATTTATAACAACTGATTGTTTTCTTCCCTTTCCCCCACTCTTTTCTGTCTCTGTAATTACTTTTTCTTTTTAAGAAGATTTCATATTCAACAGCTTCCATTAAACAGAGGGGAATCTGTTTTCTCGACTGATGCTCTGAGTTACAGTATTTCACAATAAAACTTCTCCAATTAGGTGAAATAAATGAGTTTAACACTTCATACATTTCCACAGAAAGGTTAGGATGAACAAATGTATCATAATTATGAATCATTAAATGTTTATTCAGATTGCAGGCTTACAAACAAAATAAAATAGTTTTTTAATCAAAGTATTTTTATGAATACATATGCCAATTAAACAATATGCCAGTTATAACTGATTCAATTAAGCCAGTTTTTTTACATCAAATTTAAATCAACCATTAAATCCTTATTACTCTACAGTATATTCACATAGATAGTCACATACACATACTGCAGTATATCAAGATGCACAAGGATAAATTCGATTTTGACTGGTGATCAAAGCTGTTAAAATCGGCTTTCTCATATTCTCAATATTAAAAAGAGTAATTGCTTTTTTGCTTTAAAAAGTAATTTTCTTCACTCATTATTTGGACAATTTCATTCATTGTACTAGTACAACAATGTCAGGGTAGAGACAAGTTGATAAAACAATGTAATAAAAATAATTTTATAACAACCTTAGCAACATTTGATGATAATTGCTAATTTATTTGAGTCCACATGCCTGCATGTGTGAACACAGCATCGTATAAGCTGCTCATATTTTTGTAATTTCAGGTAAGCTATAATTGCAAATATATGCAAGAATGGTTTTATAAGTTGTACAAAAATATTTGAGTTTAAATCTGATAAATTATGTGATTTGTCAAGTGTTTACACATATGTGTCTTTAATATTAGTATATGTTCCTTTAAAGTAAAAAAAGTGATCTGTTAAAGATTAATCTCTGTATTTTTTTAATATTCGGTGTCATTTGGACTTGGGCACGAGTACAGTGGAGAGAATGTTTAAGTTAATTGCTGCATATAAAACATTTGTGATTCAGTATGAGAAAGGCCCTTTCACACATACAACCAGGTAAATTACAGGAAAATTGTTGGTTGCCTTTACTAGTAAATGTTCCATATGTGCTGTTCACATATACCATCAGTATGGTAATGTATCTATAGCTAATGATACAACTTCTCATTAAGGGAAATTGACAGAGCAAAGTTTACCAGTATTTTCAAAAGTGTCGTGTTCACACATGACCTCTAACCTGAAAATTGCAGTTTCTGGAAAAGTCTGCATGAACACAGCATCTTAAATGCTGCTCGTGATTTAGTAATTTCTGTTCATGTCACAGTACAGAATCTTGAATTTTAACATGCTCGAAATTCGTAGCCATAAATTAAGTGTGTTGCACAAGGTGTGGCACCCCACTTCATTTCCATAGCAACATTGTTTTTAACAGAACTTTCAATGATTGCCAACTTTACTAATAGATTTATTATTAAACATTTATGTAGAATTAAGTATGAAAAGAAAAACAATATACAATACTGCCTGTTACACAAAATGTTCGGTTTCAGAGAACCTCAACATTAAGAAAGTGCTGGTTGTGGTTTTAATTGACCGGAACTGCTGATGATGCTCCCAGCAGCCTTCTTAATGAACTGTGGTTTGTTCTTAGAGTAGGACAGATGCAGCCCGAAACCAGACAGTGAGCGATAACATCACTGTGACCTCAGTAATGGCAGTGTATATAATCTGATCAGCGCTTGCTGGTTGACAGAAGCTGAATTTAGTTTACACTGAACTGTTATGACATTTAAAAAAAATGTTAGAGAAATTTTATTGAACAAGTACAGACAATTAATTCACTCACATTATTTTCTTCACTCATATTATCTCTTTCTTTCTCACTCTCCATATCCTTCTCCCATCTAACAGCTTTGCAGTCAGAACTTGATCAACCTGTACTCATTTGCTAAGCATCCAATTTTGACGCTTGTGCAGAAGCCGCCTTTGTCTGCATGATACCACCAAAGGTGCCCCCTGGCATCCTCTTATTGACACGGTGAGAAACCCCATTGTGTTCAACAAGAAAACGTTGTCATTAGTTATCAATCTTTGAGTATTATTTTATGTTCAACCTGAATGTTTTATTATACTTATACATATGTTAGTGTGATATTACATAATACAATCATATATAATATTTTATATCCCCTAAACTAACCACATTTCTAAACCTAACTGATTATCAACAATATAAAACATGAAAGAGAAACTTTGATATTCAAACTTTTATATATATTACACTATTTATAGATATTTGTAAGCACCCAACCGCACATTTATGCCTAAACGTAACCATTTTTCAAAAATAGAAAAGTGAAACAAGCACATAAAGTACAGTCCTGTAGTATATTCGGTGCAGAAGAATGAACAATTGCTATGCAAAAATTACTTGATTCCAAGGAAACCAAACCTTTTAACCCTGGAATTCCTCAAAGCCATAAAACTAAGATACCTGTTCAGAGAACACACTCCCTGGAAACCCCAGGAAAAGCTAAGACACACTCCTTTTGTCCTTCGATATAAACCAATTTGCGTGGCAACAAACATGGCTAATTCCATTATAAAATGCATTACATAATGACCTGGACATATGGACAGTTTAATCTAATTCTTAGCACACATACTTCATTACTTGATTACTTGATTACTTGATTCTACTTCATTAATGATGGAGGTATGCAGACACTTTAATCTGTACCATGTACATTTATACAACCAAAATCACAATCTCGATCATTTATTTTTCAAAAATAATCTGATAGCGTTAAGGCATGCATGTAAAGTATAATGTTGCAATGAAAAAAATAATTTTGCCCAATTAGTCATGTTAATGCTTAAAATAGGAATAGCTTGGAGAAATTTTTGCCATACAATTTACTGTGTATTCGTCTTGAATTTTTATGACGTGAATGAGTTGAGAAAATGTGATCTCCCCAACATGAACAGTTACAGCAATAGCGTTAACAAAAGTGTTACAAATCATGACTTTAAATTTGGCCAACCTCTTGCCACCAAACAGCACATTTACAATAAACTGTAATATTTAAATTCGTTATGGTTTCACATTCAAAAACATCACGTGAAGCAAAAGATATACTCCCTCCCATTTAATTGTGCTAATGAAATTTGTTATCCCTGATAACTTACCTGCTAAAACTTATAATGGATAAATATATATAAAAAATATATAAAGTTTACCCTTTGAAATCATTTCTTGACAGTTATATTCAAAAGCCAAAAGGGCAGGAATAAAGAACCCCTAATGCCCAACACAAAGAACCATTTCAGCACAAACGGTTCTTCAGAAAGATATGGTTATAAATAGAAGTATTAAGGCCAGTAAACAACCTTTGAATAACTTTTTTTGAGTGTAGAGTAGGAGTCGAGTCCGAGTCACGAGTCCAATTTTAACGGACTTGGACTTGTCACGGACTTGGATGCATTTTTACTCAGACTTGAATCGGACTACAGCTTTTTGGACTCTGGATACTCCTCAATTTGGGTCCCACTCTAGGTGATTCTTGCCGTCGCAGGTTGCTAACGACAGACACCTCCCAGACGGGCTGGCTAGTGGTCTTAAGTGGTCGTCCAGCTCAAGGGGAATGGGAGGGTCGTCAGCTCGATTGTCACATTAACTGTTTCGAGTTGATGACTTTCTGGCCCTGAAATACTTCCTCCAGAGGCTTCCATGTATTGGTGACAACACAGCGGTAGTCTCTTATATAAACCATCAAGGAGGTCTACGTTGACGCCAGCTGAACAGACTGGCACGTCAGATTCTCCTTTGGGCCTAGGGCAAGCTCCTGTTAATCTAGCAGCTTATATCCGTGGATGCATGAATGGGATTTACTGTCCAGACAGAAAATATCGACGGGGGAGTGGAAACTCCACCCCGAGGTAGTGGAACAAATCTGGTTGAGATTTTAGTCCATAGCATTTGTGATGCAATGAAAAAATAACAAAACAGAAATAAATGATCACATATCTGTCTGTGTGCAGCTGTAGCAACCCCTGATGTCATAGATGTAGCCAGAGTTTGTTTCACCATGTTAAACACACATACGCATGCGCACAGCCACAACCTAGATTATCGAGGTGGCAAGCATGACAAATACATAAAGACAGGTATGTAGCCAATGTAGTAGAAACTAAACAAGGCAGTTTCACAAGGCACAAGACCTGACAACTGGTAAAATCACACACAGCGTTTGTGCAGGCAAGGCGGTGCTTGCATCGTGGTTTTATCGTGGCTAAGGACTTCAAGTCAAGAACTTCATTGGGTCGAGTCACCAACATCAAGTATCTCATAGTTTACAACAACATATCCAAATAAAAATTCAGAAAACATGTATTAATATTGGGCTATTAAGTCTTTTAGGCATAATGTATCCACACATGTAGGATTCTGTAGTCTCTTGTAGTCCACTTTGAGATGTCAGCTTGAAATAGTCCATAATTGCTTGATAAATGAATTGTGTAACTTTTTAAGTAGTAGAGAATTATTTTATTTTTTTTTGCTAAAGCAGACAGCAACTTTACACACATAAACAACACGTATTTATTATTGATTACTATTTTCAATGCTTTTGCGAGCTGCTTAAAATATGATCTTTTAACCATTTGTCTACCATTCATCTCGGGTTACTTAACTGTAACCCATGATAAAAGCGGAACGAGATGCTGGCTGATTTAAGCACATTGGGAACAGCTTTAGATGTGACCAGCTGTGAATATGTGTGCAACACGTCAATTAAATTGTCTAGAATGTATAGCCTCTGCTGGTGACATCAATTGGATGCACCTGTAGTAGGGCTATAAACAGATCCATCACAGGTGCATCGTCAGGTATTTTGTCTGAAGAACAGTCCTGGGGCATGCCAGTGCGGGGATTATTATTATTACACACCCCATTATTGGCATAACTTCTTTTAGTAGAGGGAGCCCTTGCACTTAGAATGGTCTCGATAACTTCAGGTGAAAGCCCAGTGTCCCTCAGTTGGTACCCTTCAGCGGCCAAATATGAAGGTTCCACAGCTCGGGCCGGGGATGAAATATTGTCCCCTGCGCCTGAAACAGAAGTCTCTCCTGTCCCGTCGAGAGAGACATTATCTCCGAGAACCATATCCTGTTCGGCCAGCGCGGTGCTATCAGTAAGAGGCAGGACCGTTGCTGGCGAACTCTGGCCAAGACTCCCGGGAGCAGAGAAACCAGGGGGAAAGCATACAAGAGCATTCTGGGCTATGTATGTGACATCGCGTCCAGACCCAGGGGGCTGGGTGACTCAGAGAGAAGTAGAGGGGACATTGCACTGTCTGTTGGGAGGCGAGGAGGTCCACTTCTGCTCTTGTAAAATCTCAACCAGATTTGTTCTACTTCCTTGGGGTGGAGTTTCCACTCCCCCGTCGGTATTTTCTGTCTGGACAGTAAATCTGCTCCCATTCAGGCATCCACAGATATAAGCTGCTCTGATTAACAGGAGCTTGTCCTAGGCCCAAAGGAGAATCTGCCATGCCAGTCTGTTCAGCTGGCATCAACGTAGACCTCCTTGATGGTTTATGTAAGAGACTACTTCTGTATTGCCCACCCGCACCAAGACATGGAAGCCTCTGGAGGAAGTATTTCAGGGCCAGAAATACAGTCATCAACTCGAGACAGTTAATGTGACAATCGAGCTGACGACCCTCCCATTCCCCTTGAGCTAGACGACCACTTAAGACCGCTACCCAGCCCATCAGGGAGACGTCTGTCATTAGCAACCTGCGACGGCAAGACTCACTTAGAGTGGGACCCAAATTGAGAAACCGGGGTCTGAACCACATAGAAAGGGTACGTAGCACGTGGCGCGTAACCCTTATCAGCCTAGGGGATTGGCCCTTGGGTGAAATCCCCTGGCTTTGAGCCACAACTGCAACGGTCTCATGTGCAAAAAGGCCCAAAGGGATCACCGAGGAAGCAGTTGCCATGAGACCTAGTAGTTGTTGATACAGACGAACAGTGCAACCTTGCCATAGCCTGACTTTGCTCAGGGTGTTTTGAATAGACTCGATTCGAGCGGAAGACAAGTGTGCCTGCATTTTGATCGAATTCCATACGATCCCCAGATAGGTAGGTTTCTGATTGGGAGAGAGGATGCATTTCTTGGCGTTGAGCCTCAACCCCAGAGAAACGAGATGAGCTAAGATGATATTCCTGTGCTGTAATGCCAGTTCTTGTGACTGTGTTAGTATCAGCCAGTCATCTATGTAATTCAGAATGCGGATGCTGTGCTGCATGCATGTATTCCGTGAATGTGCGGGATGATAAAGCTAGACCGAATGGAAGAACCCGATATTGGAAAGCTTTGCCTCCGAAAGTGAACCACAGGAACTTCCTGTGTTGTGGCAGACTTTCTATATGAAAGTACGCGTCCATGAGATCGATCGTGACCAACCAATCATGATGTTGGATTTGACAAACGACCGTCTTGATGGTTAGCATCTTGAACCTCGGAGCGATTCAAGCCTCGAAGGTCTAAAATCGGACACAATCCCCTATCCTTCTTGGGAACCAGGAAGTATCTGCTGTAGTAACCTTACTCTCTCTCTGGAAGAGGAACATGTTCTAAGGCCCCTTTGATCAAGAGATTTTGCAGTTCTTTCCACAGTAAACATGCTTGCTCCGGTTTCACGGTAGTGGGAACCACTCCGTTGAAACGCGGATGATAGTGAACAAATTAAATTCTGTAGCCTTTTTCTACTGTTCTTAGGACCCACACAGAAACACCTGGCAGTAGTTTCCACGCTGCCAGGTTCTCGGAGATGGGTATCGATTCTGACACTTCCTGTTAAGGGGATGTCGAGTGTCCCATGTCCTGGACTATGGCAGGAAGCAACAGAACACCCAACATTTAGCTGGAAACCGCTAACTCCCGAAACACCAGAGGCGGCAGGAAAGGAGCAGTTTCGTTGGGGTATCGGGAGGGTACAGGTGGATGTTTCACGTCACCCGTCCCTAGGGGGGGCTACCGCCACAAGGCTGGGTGCAAAACCATCAGGGTCTTGCTTTGGGGGCTGCTGAGGGTGACGAACCGTCTCCCAGCACGATTCGCCATGCTTTGTTTTTGCGCCTCCCGTCTAGAAGGACCGGGGCGGGGCGGGGCGTGGCTGGGTGGCCGACGGCCCCTTTTTTGTGCATGGAATGTTCAGAGGTGGATGCTCAAAGTCTGCAGACTCGAGATTCAGCGTCCCCCTCGTGAACCGTAGAGGTGCCAATGCGTGCTTCAGGCTCACGAGAAGGATCAGCTGGATCTGGGGAGAGAGCGAGCGATAGGGAGAGAACCATCTCTCGCTCCTCATCCAGGTTTCCGTTTCAGCCATAGAGCATAAACACGGGAACACACACTGCTTGCTTTGCTTCACACTCATTCTTGGAAAGGAGAAAATGTTTTCTGCGCACTGCCTAAAAAATTCTAACTCCTAACAGAGGAAAGAAAGTTCTGACAGCTTGAGAAGCACAACACACACAGAGTGATCTGAAGACAAAAGATCTGACGATGCACCTGTGACGCATCTATTTATTGCCCTGCTACAGGTGGTCTCGATATGTTGCACACATATTCACAGCTGGTCACACCTAAAGCTGTTCCCAAAGCGCTAAAATCAGTGCAGCATCAAAGTGTAGCTTTTTGACAGGGAACACAACATTCAACCATGCACAAAAAATATATAAAGAAAAAAATTAAATTAATAATAAATAAATACAAATAAATAATAAAATAGTCAGTTATGTTTGTTACATAAACTAATTGCTTCAGGCACAAAAGTAAATTTGATAACGGTTTGTGAAACACCTGATTGTCCTTAAACCCCACCCAAGGGGCAACCACTTGAAGTAAAGGTTCAAAAGTGTGTGCTATCTCCCATTATTTTATGTGCCATCCTCAACACTTGCTGTTCATAATCTCCCCATAGAACTGCTTGGCCATCACGGAGTCTGTCCTGTGTACATCTATAACTGTCTGGTTTGGTTGAACCACCAAATCAGACAGAAGGAAACATCAATGGCCAGTCAGAACTGCTGATAGGATTATTGGTGCCCCCCTGCCCACCCTCCAAGCCCACACACCCTGCCCACTCCATTTTTGGCTGGTACTACAGATTACTGATCACCAGGACATCCTGGCAAAATAACAGTTTTACCCTTAGGCCATTTTACTTATGAACAATTAAACAATTTAACTCAGGACTCCCTCATAGTGCAATAATGTAAATAAATATCTCATGAGCATATGTCAAATCACGTATTTAATTCAATAACTGTACATACCCCTACCATGCACATACATTACCACATGTACATGTACATCCACCATTCTGTTATATGTCCTATTATTTGTAATGTCTATTTATACTCGTACCTTGTTTTATATTATTGTCTCACTGTAATGTTCTGTGTGTACTTGTTTCTTCTATCACCAAAAAAATTCCATGTGCACGTGAGAACACTTGGCAATAAAGCTCATTCTAATTCTGATATTGTGTAATTTTCCGCTTATTATCTAGACAATCACGTCCATGCTAAAAGGCCCTAATATCAGCAGTGGGCTTTTCCAGTTTTTGTATGTAACATTAGCAGTCAAATCATGAGATGTAACTTTTCAGTGAGTGCAAATTACTACTGTGTTGACTAATTTGTATGCATTTTCCCAAACCAGTCGGGCAGATTATTTTTTCTTTAGATAGGTATAATTTTAAATAAAACGAAGCAAATCATATGTAAACTGAACAGCCAGATGCATTTAAACTTAACCCAGTTTCGAATGGAATGTGTCTCAAACCACTTCATCAGAAAAGCCATGTTGGTTGAACAGCTTCAATATTTACATGTAAGTTTTTCCAATAAACACCACAGCTAGACCAGCACTAACCAGCATAAACTTGATTGCTGGTTTAAGCTGGACTTTGCAGCAGGGATCACAAATGACTCAGCAAAAGAGATAATGGCGATGGTTGATGACTTCAAAAAGAATCAATCACCAGGCAGAGAACTTAAACATTTCCCGTGGACAGTAGGTTATGGTTAAATTAACCCAAGTGATGCCAACAAAGAAGCAATCATACACATGCAGATCAAAGCTCAGTGCTATTAAGCATTTTGGAGCTAGTATTTCCTCATGCCCATTGATTATTATTAGTTCCACCAACAAGTGAATTCAATTGACACGTGTAAAAGCATAACATAGACAATTCAGGCATCATGGGCAATGCAGACACATTATTCCAAACTATTTGTGAATGTATTTAATTGTTGCAGTGTACCCAGGTAATGATCCATAAGTAAGGGGCTCAGTAGATGTTGATGTGGTTGAATGTGCCTGGCTCTTCCTAAGCCACTGAACAAGTTTGTCACACCAGACAGTGGTTATGGGGACAGGCCTTCCACAAGCTTTTCACAATAAGTTGCTGGAATTTTGGCCCATTTCTCCAGACAGAACTGGTGTAGGCCTCCTTGTTCGCACATGCTTTTTCAGTTTTGCCCACACATCGGATTGAGGTCAGAGCTTTGTGATGGCCACTCCAAAATCTTGACTTTGTTGTCCTTAAGCCATTTTGCCACATCTTTGGAGGTATGCTTGGGGTCATTGTCCATTTGCAAGACCCATTTGTGACCGAGCTTTAACTTCCTGGCTGATGTCTTGAGATGTTGCTTCATTATATCCACATAATTTTTCTTCCTCACGATGCCATCTATTTTGTGAAGTGCACCAGTCCCTCCTGCAGCAAATAACCACCATAACATGATGCTGCAACCCCCATGCTTCACGGTTGGGATGGTATTCTTCGGCTTGCAAGCCTCACCCTTTTTCCTCCAAACATATGATGGTCATTATGGCCAAATAATTCAATTTCCGTTTCATCAGACCAGAAGAAAATTCTCCAGAAAGTAAGATCTTTGTCCCCATGTGTACTTGCAAATTATAGTGTGGCTTTTTTTATGGCAGTTTTGGAGCAGTGGCGTCTTTCAGGTTATGTCGATACAGGACTTGTTTTACAGTTGACATAGATACTTGTCTACCTGTATCCTCCAGAATCTTCACAAGGTCATTTGCTGTTGTTTTGGGACTGATTTGCACATTTCTCACCAAACTACACTCATCTCTAGGAGAAAGAATGCGTCTCCATCCTGAGTGGTTTGATGGCTGCGTGGTCCCATGGTGTGTATACTTGTGTACTATTATTTGTACAGATGAAAGTGGTACCTTCTGCCGTCTGGAAATTGTTCCCAAGGATGATCAAGACTTGTGGAGGTCCACAATTTTGTTTTACTGAGGTCTTGGCTGATTTCTTTTGATTCCTATGATGTCAAACAAAGAGGCACTGAGTGTGAAGGTAGGCCTTAAATACATCCACAGGCAGGGTTGAGAGGGTGATTTTTAGGGCTGTCAATCGATTAAAAATTGTAATCAAATTAATTATTTGGTGTCCCGATTAATTAATCGTGATTAATCGCATTAAATTTCATATACAAATATTTGCTGAGAAAGCCCCTCATATAACAATAACTCGATATATAATGATTATACATATTTATATCAATATATAATTATACATAATTATCTTTAAATATATATATATATATATATATATATATATATATATATATATATATATATATATATAAAATATAATATTTTAATTATCTGAATATATATATAACATTCCTGCAGCAGAAGAGTTATTCATTGATAAGGCCATACAAAAAGCGGCTTTAGAATACAATGTATTGTTTACTACCGTATTATTGATCAGTATTGAAGTCAATCATTGGCATACAGTTCACAGCAATCACAAGTGAATTTGTCAATCAGTTGGTGATTTATTATGAGGGCTTGTTTAAGGTCCTGTCAATTTACACCTGCGTCAGACGTCTCGGGTGTGTTGCGTCATAAACCTAATATGTTTAGTTCACTGTGTCAAGTTAAATATAGTTTAATACTCAATCTTTAAACACATCTTGAGATCCCTTAGATCGCATTTGCGCTCCTTCGAGTGTTTTGAACGCAAGAACGTAATGCATGTTTGTGTTGTTCTGCCTACTGAAGTGTTTTCTTCACTGTATAAATTGAGCGTTGCTCATACAACTGAAAATTCACTTACTGTAGTACCCTCTGGAGTAAACAGGTGGTACTACAAGCTTGCATTTCCAGGGATCTTCCTTATTATGGTCCGTGGGCATGCGATTAATTGCTTAAATTTTTTTAACGCAATATTTTTTGTAAAATTAATCGCACCGAATTAGCGCGTTAAATCGACAGCCCTAGTTATTTTTTAAATGTCTTCCACTACAGATGACAGAAGATATGCTGTAAAATGTTTTGTTAGATTACTTAAAGTCAGTAACATATTCTAAATACTTTGGATTACTTCTTAAGCATTCACTTGTTTTGACTATAAAAAGCCAGTACAGTAAGACAAAATACACATGTTAAAAATACATTCTCTGAAAAACCAAATATCTTATGCAGTGTTGTTTCTAAAACAAGATCAATCTAATTGATCTTGTTTTAAGAATTGTTAGACACAGGAAAACGTATCGGTTACCTAACGTAACCTCGGTTCTCTCTAGATGAGGGAACGAGTATTGCGTAAGCTAGCTTACGCTACGGGAAAGATTCATCTTTTCTGAGATATTGAAGCCAAAAAATTATCCTTAATTTTTGTATCCATTGTCAACGCAGTGCGGCAACTGCAGACCTTGAGCGGGCTAGCTAGCGAGCTCATAGGTTGCTCTGCGGCAACTGCTGCAGCCTATAGACGAGCTTGGGCGAACTCGCATCCAATGAGAGGCGTCCGCAGCTCACTGCATCAAAGCCCGCCAAAATGGGTGTGACTTGAGTGCATATAAGCATAGTTCGTGAGGCTGGAACCCTGGTTTTCATTGACTGAAGCTGAAAAGTCGCCGTGGCGCTAAGCACGGCCGGCTACACAATACTCGTTCCTCATCTAGAGAGAACCGAGGTTACGTTAGGTAACCGACACGTTCTCTTACGAGAGGTTCTCTCAGTATATGCGTAAGCTAGCTACGCCTACGGAACCCATTGTCAACGCCGTCGGCCAAGCATCCACTGTATGAGCCCCAGGGAATTAAGGGGGACCCGGGGAGCCCTTATGAGTGGGGAAATAATATTTGGCCGGCAAGAATGCGGGTCATTGATTGTGTAATACATAAGCACATAGTGGGAAGGGAACGACAGAGCGGCGGTGCCAGTCTGTGTGGAATGTGTCCCATCAGTGCAGCTCACCAGGGGAGCTGTAGCGTATTAAACCGCTAGTAGTTTTGCCTGCAGAGCAGGCACTTCCATATTGTAAAATCTGACAAAGGTGGAGGGGGAAGTCCATCCCGCTGCCACACATATGGCGTGAATGGAAATCCCACTGGACCATGCCCACGAGGATGCCATGCCTCTAGTGGAGTGAGCCCTAATGCCCAACGGGCATGGCAGGTCTTTTGACGCGTATGCAGCAGCAATAGCGTCCACTATCCATCTAGATAGTGTCTGTTTCGAGGCGGCGAGACCTTTGGTGCGCCCTCGAACTAAACGAAAAGCTGCTCAGAGCGCCTGAAAGCGGCGGAGCGCGCAGTATACAATCTCAGTGCTCTGACCGGGCAAAGGAGATTGGCGTCGCGTCAGCTATCGGATGCTGGCAGCGCCGATAGGGAAATGACCTGTGCTCTGAAAGGAGTACCGATCACCTTGGGAACATAGCCGTGTCTAGGCTTTAAAATGACCTTGGAGTCACTTGGTCCAAACTCAAGACACGCAGCTGACAGACAGCGCGTGAAGGTCTCCCACACGTTTGACTGATGACAGGGCAGTCAGAAAACGGTTTTGAGTGAAAGGTATTTCAAATCCACAGATTGAAGTGGTTCGAAAGGGGGCTTTCATAGTTTCGAGAACTAAAGAAAGATCCCAGATAGGAACCCGATGGGGGCGTAGGGGTTCATCTTTCTAGCTCCCTGAGGAAGCGGATGACCAGCTCATTTTTACCCCATGACTGGCCGTGCAGGGGTTCAGCTAACGCGCAATAGACGCCACATACACTTTGAGCGTGGATGGGGATCTGCCCTTATCCAGCAGCTCTTGTAGAAATACGAGCAGCGACGACACCCCACATGTCCGCGGGTCCAGGTCTCTGTCGGTGCACCATTTTGAGAACACAGACCATTTTGACGCATAGAGTCTTCTCGTGGAAGGGGCTCTAGCATGTATGATGGTGTTTATTACTCCTTCTGGCAGAGCGACGGGTAGTCGTTGATCACCCACGCATGCAGCCCAGCTCTGGGTGGGGATGCCAGATTGTGCCGCGAGCTTGAGAGAGGAGATCTGCTCTCACTGGGATGGGCCACGGCGCTGTCAGTGACAGCTGCGTAAGCTCCGGGAACCATGTCTGATTCTCCCAACGCGGGCTATGAGGAGCACCGAGTGACGCTGCTTCCCTGATCCTCTGCATTACCTGTGGCAATAGCGAGACGGGAGGGAAGGCGTAAGCGGGCGTCTGGGCCAGTCCTGGGCCAACGCGTCCTCGCTCGAGAAAAATATTGGGCAGTGAGAGTTCTCTTTGGACGCAAAGAGGTCTATCTCTGCTCTGCTGAATAGGTGCCATAACGTCTGGACTGTTTGAGCGTGCAGGGACCATTCCCCAGGGGAATATTGTCTCTGGATAGTCTGTCCGGGCCGTCGTTCAGGTGGCCTGGCACGCGCGTCGCCCTCAGCGAGCGCAGGTGGCACTGGGACCAACTCAGTATGTGTTTCGATCAGATGGAATAGGTTCCTGGATCTGACACCGCCCTGACGGTTTAGGTAGGATACCACAGATCTGTTGTCCGAACGGACCAGGACGTGGTGACCCTGAATGACCGGGAGAAGCGCACGAGCGCGCACTCGACCGCTATCATTTCCAGACAATTTATGTGAAGGAGCTTTTCCTGAACTGACCATAGGCCGAAAACCGGAGAGCCCTCGCGAGACCGCGCCCCAACCCGTGTTGGACGCGTCTGTCGAGATGAATTTTCGGCGAGATACAGCTCCCATTGTCACTCCCTCTGATACCATTCGGCCACTGTCCAGGGCTGCAGAGCTGATATGCAGGTCTGAGTCACCTTGATGGGCTGGCGGCCTGTGGCCCAAGCCCGGCGAGACGCCGGGTGTTTAGCCAATGCTGAAGCGGGCGATGTGCAGTAAACCCAGCTGAAGTACTGCTGCGGCTGAGGCCATGTAACCTAGCACTCTCTGGAATTTCTTCAGAGGCGTGAGGCTGTTCATCTGAAAAGATGCGGCTAGTCGCTGAACACGCGCGCTGTGTAGATAAGCGAGCCGTCATTGCCACGGAGTCTAGTTCTATTCCAAGGAAGGAAATTGTCTGACTGGGCTGTAGTGAGCTCTTGGTCCAATTGACTGCAAGACCCAAACTGTTCAGATGGCTGAGGAGGACTGCTCTGTGAGACAGAAGCTCCATATGTGACTGTGCCATAATCAGCCAGTCGTCCAAATAGTTCAAAATTCGCAAACCCTGACTCCGCAGGGGTGCGGCGCCGCATCCATGCACTTCGTGAAAGTACGAGGTGCTAAGGACAGGCCGAACGGAAGGACGGTGTATTGATAAACCTGGCCGTCGGCTGAATCTCAAGAATGGCCTGTGACAGGGATTTATCTGAATCTGAAAGTATGCATCTTTCAGATCGAGAGAAATAAACCAGTCCCCTGGCGCACATGCGCGAGGAGTTTCCTGATTGTAAGCATTTTGAACGGTCTTTTTGCAAGCACCTTGTTCAAAACCCTGAGATCTAATATGGGTCTGAGGCCGCCGTCTTTCTTGGGAACAAGAAAATAACGGCTATAAAGCCCCGACTCGCTCAGAGAGGGTGGCACTTTCTCTATGGCCCTTTTGCACAGAAGGCTTGCTATTTCTGAATGAAGCATGCACGCTGCTTCCGCGTTCACAGTGGTTTCGAGCCGCGCTCTGAAGCGAGGAGTGCGGCGATCGAACTGTAGCAAATAGCCCTGTTGTATTGTGCTTAACACCCACTTGGATATCCCTGGAATAGCTTCCCACGCTTTGAAGCGTTACACTAGAGGGTGAATGGCCAATTCGCTCTGATTGCCGCACACAGAGCGCTGAACAAAATGTGTGAGCGCGTTTAGTGTGTTTATGCACGATTGCTCGCAGACAGCATGAACAGGCTGTTTTGTGAGTGACTTCCGATTGGAATGAATGGGGAAAGAGTCACATCTGTTACGTGATGCGCAAGCATAGTCATGGGCACGGGACTTACACACAGAGGAATGTTTGCTGGCCGTGTAACAGAGCGGGCAGAGAATGGGCGCGCGACGTATTCGGTGGCGCATTTATTGACTCTAGCGCTCGAGCGGTTCAGTAACCGCTTTATGTGAGCGTGCTCTGGTGGGGACACGAGACATGCAGTGCTTGTGTGTAGAGGTGAACACTGGATTGTGGGCACATTTCCTACACATAGGGCTGGTCGTGTGACAGAGCGGCCAGAGAATGGGCGCACGACGCATTTGTGGCGCCTTCATTGACTCTGGCGCTTCGAGCGGTTCAGTAACTGCTTTATGAGAGCGTGCTCTGATAGGGGCACGGGATGTGTTATGCTTGTGTGTAGGGGTGAACACTGGGTTGTGGCCACATTTTCTACACATAAGACATGTTTGCTCTTTACAAGATTTATTTGGGTCGCCGTGAAAACGGCGTTTGAGTGCAGGCAAGCGGGCAGTGTCACCGGCTTGTTGGCTGCTAAATTCACCACTGCAGTAGCCTGAGAGAAGGGGACTGACAGGGGGCGAAGCTTTGACGGTGGTCCGGCCGCGGCAGGACTGAGCCGTCGTTTGTTCAGCGTTACCTTAGATCGAGGCCCGCGGGGGGGGCGGCGGTCTGCGGCGGCTGTCTGAGCACGATCGAGGGCGGCCACCCTGTCGACGCTGAGAAGTCTGAGTTTGTTGAACTGGGCGCTGTGAAGAGGCTCGTGCAGGAGGCTGATCACGTGAGCGGCCTGCAGAGGAGCTAGCGCGACGCGGCAGGAAGAGGTTCATGGCTTGGGTGGCTTTCTGGACTTCTGAGAAGCGGTCAACAATGCCACTCACCGCGGAGCCGAAGAGACCGGTCGGAGAGAGCGGTGCGTTGGGGAACGTGGAGCGCTCTGCTTCTCCCATGTCGGCTAGTGTTAGCCACAAGTGTCTCTCGGTCACAGTCAGCGAGGCCATGCACTTCTCTAGAGCTTGGGCTGCAGCTTTGGTAGTGCGAAGGGCGAGGTCTGTCGCGCTTCGTAGATCAGTAACAGCCTCTGGGTGCCTGCCTTTCTCATCCCACTCCCGAAGAAGGTCTGCTTGTAGGATCTGTAAAACGGCCATTGAGTGCAAAGCAGATGCGGCTTGGCCGGCGGCGGAATAGGCACGGCCAACATAGGCAGAAGTCGCTCTGCAGGCCTTAGACGGGAGCACAGGCTTGGAACGCCATCTCGCGGAGGGTGGACAAAGGTGTGCTGCTACCGAGTCCTCGACCGGGGGGATGGAGGAGTAGCCTCTCTCAGTGGTGCCGTCCACCGACGCGAGAGAGGTGGAGACGTGGGAACAGGACCTGGCTGAAAAAGGAGCGTTCCACGACTTTGCAAGCTCCGTGTGTAATTCCGGCAGGAAGGGAGCGGCCTGGGCCGCGGGTGTAGAGCGTCGATGGCTTTGAAGAAAGCAGCCGTCGAGTCTGTTGGGTGCCTGCTTAGGGGGCGGTGACCACTCGAGCCCGAGGCGGTCGACGGCCTGTGTGAGGAGGCGTGTTAACTCCCCTTCGACTCCGGCGTGGGTCCTGCTGGATTCCTGGGCCGAGGAGGAGGCTTGGGAGCCTGACCACTCCTCGCTGTCCGAAGCCATGATGGAACAGTGGCCCTTATCCTCCGCCTCGTCATCCGAGACGGCAGCAGTGCGGCCGCTCGGCGGCAAATGCTGGCGTCCGGGGCGGGAGGGTGAAAGCGATGCTCGAGGGAGAGGCTCCGGCGAGGCAGTCGCTTCAACCACAGTTTCCGGCAGCCTTTGTGAGCGGCGCTTCTTCCTGCGCGACTGAAGGTAAGGCGGCACGGCGGTTTCTGCTTTGAGCGCTTCGATTCGAGCCCGCAGGGTCGACATCGGTAGCTCCTCGCAGAAATCGCATCCGCCCTCAGTGAGGGCGAGCTCTGCGTGCCCCAGTCCCAGGCAGAGAGCGCAGATGATGTGGCGGTCTCCTGTGCTGAGAAGGGCGCGACATGAGGCGCAAGTGGAGCGAGGCATCTTGAAAAAGACGCTCGTACTCTTTTGTGAATAGTTTGTGAGAACTAGCTTGCTGAATAAAAGGATACATCGTCGGATGGCGCAGCTCGCAGGATGGCTGAAGGTGGCTGAGATGGCCGGCTTCTTTTAGCTCTGTCCACGCTTGCTTGATGCCCCTTGAACGGCGACGCGGCTTCCAGGTTAGCGATGCGAAGAGCTTCGCTGAAGAGATGAAAATCAGGGTTCCAGCCTACGAACTACGCTTATATGCACTCAAGTCACGCCCATTTTGGCGGGCTTTGATGCAGTGAGCGCGCGGACGCCTCTCATTGGATGCGAGTTCGCCCAAGCTCGTCTATAGGCTGCATCAGTTGCTGCAGAGCAACCTATGAGCTCGCTAGCTAGCCCGCTCAAGGTCTGCAGTTGCCGCACTGCGTTGACAATGGATACAAAAATTAAGGATAATTTTTTGGCTTCAATATCTCAGAAAAGATGAATCTTTCCCGTAGCGTAAGCTAGCTTATGCAATACGAGAGAACCTCTCGTAAGAGAACAATACACAAATGATTGTCAAGAATAAAATGTTTGCCTTAATATCAAAGGTCTTACTAGAAATTATGATCCAGCATGAAGTTTCTTGATAAAAAAAAAAAATATGTTCGTGCAAGTAAAGTTCGTGTAGGTAAATGGCTAGAATTAGCATTTTAGCTAAGCGTAAAGCTGTCTATTTCTATTTATTTATATAGAAGTGAAACAATCTGTCTATAAACAATTGTTTGAAAAAAGTGTCCTGAACAAGGTAGATGTCCTTAATGACATGCCAAATCTATAGTTTGTATATATGAAATCTGTGGATACACACACACACACACACACACACACACACACACACACACATCTAAGCCCATTTTAAAGATTTATGCATTTCAATTTCATAAGAAATATCTGTAACACTTTACAATAAGGTGGCATTCGTTAACATCAGTTAACTACATTAGTTAACATTAATTAACCATGAAATATACTTTTACAGCACATATTAACTTTGGTTAGTGTTAATTTTAACATATAATAATATTTTGTTTTAATTAAAAGTTGTGTACATTAACATTAGGTAATGCAATATATGAACTAACATGAACAATTGTATTTACATTAATAAACAATAACCAAGATTAATAAATGCTGTAAAAATAAATAATTCACAGCTAGTTCATTATACAAAATGCATTAACTAATGTTGACAAATATAATCTTTTTAAAAGTGTTACCCTACTGTTAATTGTTTGTAAATGTTAATTTATAATGGATTATTTAATGTTAACTTATATACCACTTTTCATATAAAAAATGAATTAAGAAATTAACATTAACCAAGTGTTGTTAAAGTGTTGTTCTTTGTTAGTTCATGATAAATGCAATTAATCTATCTTTATCCTTTATTTGTTTTTATTATTTGAGTGTGTGTGTGTGTGTGGGTGTGCTATATACATCTCTTATTGTCAAATAGGTATAACAAATGGAGAAATATGATATACTTTATGTGGCCAGAAAATATATATGCAAGGTGTTTAAAAACTGGGATTGAAGTCATTGGGAATATGTTTTGATAAAATTAGCTGTAAAAGTGACAGCACAACACTGTTTTTTTTTTTTTTTTTTTAATTATTATTATTATTCTGATTTTCTTTTGATTATTTAAAATAGCAATGACATAACATAAGACCTGTAAAAAGGGTAATGCATAATCAAAAAAATACATTTAATTAAAAACAAAATCATAGAATAACAACATTTCAAAATAAGAATACAAAAAAAATTATAAATTAATAACGTTGTAATAGACATTTGACACAAAAAATTATAATAATTCAGTGTTTGTTTTGTAGCATGCACACAACTGTTCTGACTGTTTTTTTATGCAAAAATCAAATGTAATTGTTACATAAATGGGCCAAGATAGGCCAAGTGAATGGACAGGAAGCAAGATATCTTAAAGCAGCTGAAGACCATTTATGTAGACTACATTTTAATATTGGTATTTATTGTAAGCCTGTATAATTTTAGGAAAGTTTTTGCTTTCTGTATCTGTTCTCTGTGTTATTACTTTTGAAACTATCTATTGTAGTTTATCAAATTTTTCAGTAATTGATTTTTCTATTTATCTATTTACCACAATAACAAAATGGATCACAGAGTTATGCTATGACTTGAATATCTAATTTTATTGAGGTGAAAAAAAAGAAGAAAAATAGGAATAGCGGCAAGAAAAGTGAATGCTGCAAACAATGTAGTCTGTTAAATCCCGACTGTCGACTTGACGAGCTCCTCATCTCAAAGTCCATTCAATAACCAGTTTGGGAACAATTCCAGTTGTTTGTCTTCAGCAGGGAATCCATACAACTACTGTCTTATTGGGTTTACAATGAATTCCGTTCATGGCCTATAAATCAAGGTCACAAAAGGTGTCCCTTTACACAGCATGCTGTCACAGATGACACACAGCCTGTGTTTTCTGTAGAGTTTGTGTTCCCTCAATCCAAACTTCCATAACTTTCATCTCTCTTTTGGCTGTGGTTCAGCAAAATAAAGCAGTACAACAACTTACAAAGTGAATAAACAGGCCACAACATGTGTTGTTTGGATTGCCAGCTGTTAATTGGAGAAGCAAGGTAAGTGCTATATGCTACCACTAATAAGATAAAAAAGACAGAATCAACTTGCAGCTTATTTGTTCATTATTACATCTGTTGATGACCCTAATTAAAGTGCTATCTGATTAATTAACATTTTATGCTACATAAAAAAAAAATCACAGACCACATGTGTCCAATTAAAAGAGGTTGTTAAGGAAGGCCTGTACTGTTTAAAACGACAATATAAGCAACAGCTGGAGGAGGTACACTCCCTCATGCCTCTTGTGAATTGTGATGCCTTTGGATAATTAGAGACTCCAAATCAATGTTCCAGTTACTTTGTTTGTTATGTGCACAGTTGTGTAAAAGAGTTATACTCTAGAGCCAAGCTTTATTTTTAAAAATGCAGGCAATAATATTGCACAGTATGAATCACTCTTCTAACAGCTGAAATAGTGTTACAAATTCCTGATATTCTAAAACAGGCCTTCATTTGGTAGGCTAACAATCTAATGATTAAATGCAATTTAAAATAACAGCACATTTGTACATGCTACAGTTACACTTGAATTCTGCTAAGCATTGGATACCTGAGCTTAAGCCCTGAATGTTTTTAGTAAAGCCTAGAATGTTTTTTATCAGCTTGTAGGGATGTCAAAAGTATCATACTTCATTGTCAAATTGATAACAAATCATGCATATATTTTATTGTTATGTAATATATATGTAATGACACTGGCCTTTTTTACAGAATCTGTAATATCAACTCAGCTCAGTAAACACACGCTTTCTGGTGGCTGCTTTCCAGCACTCATGTGTATTTGTGCCCATGCAAGTAGAGTGTTTGTGACTTGCTATTACAACTGTGTGTAAATGGTAAAAATACCTGTCTTTGTGTCTTGGTCCATCTATATGTGCACCAAATAATTACCAAACATTTAGATATATAACCCTAAAAACAAAGAGTAATATACAGATCTGCTGGAGGTATTAGTAAGCTTTGAGACACAAGCTAGAACAGTTGCAAAACTATTTTACTAAGACAAAATGCCATGAAGTTTGCAAACGTAGGCAAATCAAGTAAAAAAAAGTCCCTCTTAAGCATCTATATTAGAATATTTACAGCCTGCTGTTCTAAAGTCACAAAAAAAAAAAACCTTAACAAATCAGTTTTGTTTTAAAACTGTCAATTGTACACAATATGCGTTCAATTACAGAAAGCTACAAGGGACAAAAATAAAAGATTTCATCCATATTTAGTCGAATGATGGCCCCAATACGTACCCACAGAGGGTTGGAATATGCTCTGAATATGCACAACCCTAATTCACTCATCTAGGTTACTGTTGTAACTTCCATTCCCTGATGGAGGGAACAAGACATTGTGTTTAGTGAAGCGACACTAGGGGACTTCTTTGAAGGCCTCGGTTACCTCTGAACTTGAGAAAAGGCCAATGAGAAATTGGCAGACAGAATTTGCATGTCCCTTCCCCGGACATACGGGTATAAAAGGAGGGAATCATCCGTCTGTCCATTCAGGTTTTGCACTGAGGAGCCGAGAATATGGTTTGGCCATAGCAGTGGCTCGGTTCAGCGTTGTGGCCAGGGGGACAAAATGTCTCATTCCCCCCATCAGGGAAGAGAGGTTACATCAGTAACCTAGACGTTCCCCGTCTGTCGCTCACTTCGACATTGTGTCGAGTGAAGTGACACTAGGGGTCCCTATTCAATCACGCCATGCTCTGAACAGTGTACGTGCGCTGCTGATGCAGGTGCGGGCAGGCAGTTGTGTGCCAAAGTGACAGGCAGCCTCAGACTGCACATACCCTTCTCCAATGCCCCACAAAATTGTCATAAACTTTTTAAGTTCCCGGCACCCCGAAGGGTGGAACAAAGTGACGTGCCAAGCATGGGAGCAGGGCCGGTCAGCTACGCCTTTTCTCTCTCTATGTTTCTCGCATACAGTTAAAGTGGCTGGGGCCATCTTAATGCTATCACACACATCGGGGAAGGCATTATTTTCCAACTCCTATTCTTTCATGGGGAAAAGACCCAGCGGAGACCACCACCGGCCCAGAATGGGGGTAGGTAAAGAGTGGCAAAATATGTCACATGGGTTTTCAGGCCACATGTGAGAATAGCGTGGTGGTAGATCCTACCTGCTGCAAGGGAGGAGTTGCTACAAACACGGTGACCGGGGACAGCGGGGAATGCCCAAGGGAGACGCGGGTCTGCCCGTAGGGGCACCGTACCGTGGAAAATACACACAGGGGCATTAATCCAAAAGGGCCCATCCTGTGGAGCACCTATTCTAGTACAGAGTAATTTTAGTACCCGTAGTGGGTCTGGTCGGGGGATTCCTCTGCTTGAACCTGCAAGGGGGGCCTGGGTGTGATAGGCCTATGCGATGGCATCAACGACCCAGTGGGAAAGCCTATGTTTAGAGTCAGTTTCAGATGTCCACCAAAGCAGACAAAGAGCTGCTCAGAACATTTGAGCTCGACTGATTCTAGCGGCTCGAAGGGGGGTCTCTGAAGGCCTGAAAGGACCATGGAGAGATTCCATGAGGGGAACAGGCATGGCCTGGGAAGATTAAGCCTCCGGGCGCCTCTAAGGAACCTGATAATCAGATCATGCTTCCCTAGGGACTTACCGTCCACTGCGTCGTGGTGAGCCGATATGGCAGCTACATAAACATTCAAGGTGGAGGTGGACAGGCTTGCCTCCAGCCTTTCTTGCAGAAACAAGAGCACTGACTGACTGCGCATCTCTGTGGGTCTTCAGATCAGGAAGAACACCAATTTGTGAATAAGTGGCAGTTTAGGGTGTAAAGTTGCCTGGTAGAGGGAGCTCTGGCTTGGTTGATCTCGTCTACGTCAGCAGGTGGTAGGCCATTTAGATCTTCTGCATCCCGCCAGGGGCCAGACGTGGAGATTCCAGAGGTCCGGGCGCTGATGCCAGAGGTTGCCCCATCCCTGAAAAAGAAGGTCCTTCCTCGAGGGAATTCGCCAGGGAGGACCTTGTACTGATACGCTTTGCCATCGAACACGAACTGTAGGAAGGGTCTGGGTCGAGCCACAAAAGAGACATGAAGTACGCATCCTTCAGCTGCGAACCAATCTTGATGCCGGACGCAAGTTAGAATGTGTCTTTGAATGAGCATTTTGAACGGGAAGACCCAGGGATCTAATCGTCTAGCCATGAGGGGTGAGGGGGGGACAGAGGGTCCCAGAAAATCATAGCGGACATCTGCACGTCAGGCTCAAACTGGATGAGCAGACCTGGAGGTGGCAGCCCAGTTGAGTCATTAGCATCTGACACCGATGTGACGCTGTCCGATGCAGCAGCGAAATAATCATCCAGCTCGCGGGGTCCGAGGGAGTAAACAGACTGGCAGTGAGGCGAGTCGCTCTCACCTTGAGAAAGCAAAAAAGCTTGTTGGGGGCCGGGTGTTTCGTGGGGATTTACCTGGCAAAACAGAGCCCGCTGCACTCCCCAAATCGCCTACATCATCAGCCGCGCCGACCCCATTCCCATAGGAAGGAGGCCCAGCACAGTGGCCGGCTAAAGCCGTGACCGCAACGTTGTCATGGTTATGTTCTTGCTCTGAGAACATGAACCATTCAGAAAACGCTGCCTGCGCATGAACGCAGTCCAACAGGGTAAGCTCTGCAGAGGTGAGTGGAACAGTAAGTTATCACAGCTTGCTTATCGCACAACCTCTCAGCTCGGAAGAAGAAGTCTGAATGGACAGATGCAGGATTCCCTCCTTTTATACCCTTATGTTCGGGGGAGGGACATGCAAATTCTGTCTGCCAATTTCTCATTGGCCTTTTCTCAAGGTCAGAGGTACCCGAGGCCATCATAGAAGGCCGGGAAGATGGGGAATAACTCCCATCCTAATAAACATTTCAATATTTAACAATTAATTGCTTTATTGACAGAAATTGATGAGTACATACCATTTGTATTTCAAATGGATGGCAGAACATTATTTTAGCCAATGAAATGTGTGAAATTTCAATGGCTGGATTCAGTTTTAAAGGGATTGTTTTCATGCCATCCCAGATGTTTATGACTTAAATTCTTCTGTCACCATTCACTTGAATTGTATGGACCTACGGAGCTTAAACATTCTTCTAATAATCTTTGTTTAAGTTCTGCAGAAGAAATTCATACGCATTTGGGATGGCACAAGGGTGAGTAAATAATAAGACTATTTTAGTACTATTCCTTTAAGGCTTTAAGGGAAAAGAACATTGAGCTGAATTTAGTTAGCTCAGTTGTTAGGAAATTGAATCATGCTGCAAATATTTGAAGGGAGTGGTGGTGGAGTAGTGGGCTAAAGCACATAACGGGTAATCAGAAGGTCGCTGGTTCGACCCCACAGCCACCACCATTGTGTCCTAAAGCAAGACACTTAACTCCAGGTTGCTCCGGGGGATGTCTGAATTCCAGGGGGAACTGGAATCATTCTTGATTATCCGAAAGTAACATTTAACACTATTTCCATTGGCTAAACTACAATATCACTTCAAATATGGGACAGTCTGAAGCCTAGCAGTCTGTAGAAACCTTTTAACATTATGAGCTTGATCAATGGCTCTTCACTCATTTATGAGGCAGAAGTAATTACACTCCTTTTAATTAGACACCTGGCTGTACACCATATGAATTCCCTCTTTCAAAAGCCTTGAATGCATATTAGAAAAGAGTGAACTAGAGAAGGATTATATCTGATTGGAACGACACAAATTCTATTTGATGTTTTACACTTTTAAAGGAATATCTCACTCAAAAATAAAACCAATTTTTACTCATCATGTACTTTTCAAGATTCTCCACACTAGAAATAACAGCAAATGTGTTTGGAGGGTGAGTAAATAATGAACCACTGGTTCCTGAGCTGGTAAGACTGATCACACTGTGAATTTGGCAACAGTAAGTCAAAGTTCTTCTGCTGAAATTGATCTGTTTTTCTGAGATCTGTACATCTAACCCAAACTCCAACCCAAAACATAACTGTTAGTTTAGTAAAACTTAAAGTTTAGAGCACAAATGAATCATGTTAATATAAACATATTTACTGCCTGGTTTCCATGGAACAAGAATCCCTGTCTCAGAGGTTGCTCATGCAACACACTATCAATAATGCAAGACAATTGATCGTGGTTAAAATACTGATCATGGTTAAACTGTCACAACAATGTCTAATTGGAGGATGCTGCTTGACAATAATTTGGCAGAATTGCAGGGTACAGGAACCTTCGGAAGGAACATGTCGATGTCCTGTTTAATCATGTTAAACTATTTGAACTTAGTGCTGGCAATAGCATGGTCATGGGTTCAATTTCCAGGAAATGCACATATTTTTAAATGTACAGTATATATTGAATGCACTGTAAATTACTTTGGGGGAAAAGCACCTGTCAAATTAATAAATATAAGATTCTGGGTAAACTATCATAATACTGTGCCTACATTCTCAGAAACTAACTGAGGAGAGACTTAAAGTCAGATCAACCCTACGTCATCATGCTCTTTGAAAACCCTTCACATCTGCAAAGACATCTGCACTGACAGGATGATTTACAAATTGTGAAGTATAGCTGTCCAGAGGTGCTGGACAGAGTGTGGGGCAGGGAGTGCAAGATATGTGGGAGATGATTAACTGTGCATCCAACAGAGCGAGAGCTCTGCCCTACTGTTGACGATGAGCTAGAAATGAACTCACAGCATTTCAGTTCGGAGGCCAGGGAAAAATTCAGAGCAGTCCAAAGAGGAGAGGAGTGAGTTCAGCACAGTCAGGGAGTTTTCTCTGGCTGGATGATGAATGTGCACTGTAAATCCTCTGAAGCCTTTGTAGAAATGAGAGATCCACAATCTCAGATGGTTATGAAAATGTTTAAATACACATAGTGTAGCAGGGCAGGCAGACATTATTCATGTCTAGAAAGTCGTAAGTATCTGCAGAATCACCATCCAGCACATCTTATGTCCTAGATGCAGAGAAAGGTTTTTTGCCCCAGACTCTTTCAGTGGAGCTATACTCAATTATACACCAGAAATCCTCTAGATAGCTTTTATGAATAAGATATGCAGACTAAAAACACGATGTCTTCACTGAACCTCTGAAAAAAGGCTAAAGTTGATCACAGCCCAGCTATTTGCAAACAGGCCCTCCTGGGTATGGGCCCTCTGCTGGGACACAATGTTTTATGAGCATTGATAAGAAAATGATTAATTTCAACACATTTGAAAGCTACAAGTCTCAAATAGCCTGTGTGGTGATAAGATAGCAAGGGACACAATGGTTAAGAAGTTGCATTGTGAAGCTAATTTATCATCATCTTGACACATATACGATATAGCAAAACAGGCTTTTTACGACATAAAAGAACACAAAGTAAGACCGTGTTATATATACATAGAGTACAAAAATCAGAGATGATAATGAGATCTGGGGAACACATATACATTTTCTTTTTTTTATACATCAAGAATACAACACAAACAAAAGCATGAGAAACTCGAAGGATAAGGTCTGAAATCACTGTTTAATATCTAAAAATGCAAGGGAACAGAATCAGTACACTGATCATTGTTATTCTTGCATATACTGTAGTTTGTGCAGTGACTCCAAGGTGATCTCATTCGTATTTCTACTGTAGGTATTTGTACATGTAAAGTGTGTGCATAAATGTGTGTACATTTGGACAAACATGAAAATGCAAATTGAAAGCTAAAACATAAAACCTTTTACATATGAGCCACATCTGGTAACTCTGACAACTGGTTGGAACTTGAAGTTCTCGAACCTTTGATAGGGTACTGCTCAATAAAGTCAAGGACTACTGCGTATTTCAAATTGTACAGGGGGTGACATTATACACTTGTAATGAAATTAAAGGTTCAGCAAGTGAGCAATTGGATATATTTCATAAAGTTGAGTGAGACACACAGCCCTGTGAACAAAGACCTCACTAAGTTATGGTCTGTTTACTCCTTTAATGTGGCTCTAGTTCTGGTAAATAAAATGAGTTGCACATATCTAAACTTAGCAGCATTTCTTTTGAGACGTTTGAGGAAGAGTAATATAAAAGTCTCTGAAATCCCTCCATGGTTGTTACTGTTCTTAGTAATGGCTCTTGCTGTGGTGTGAATTCAGCATTGCACCTTATTATCATAAACAACAAAGCAATGAGCTCAGAGGGTTGAGACTGTTCCATGTTAGCACTTGCTAGTGTGCAATTATAGAAGCAGCTTGTAAAAAGCTAGTAAAATCTGTATTAACAGATGTCATTATCAATGTGTTGTGCTATGCTTAGAGGCATTTGAAAATGTCAATGCATTGCTGCATATGAGAACTGTGAACACAGAACTGTGTTGAATGCAAATCATAATGCAATATCTAAATGTGTCAATGGATATGCATGTGCTTGTAGTCACATATTTACTCAAATAATATTTTTTAAATGTCTCTGAATATAAATAGCATTCATACGATTTTGTTTGCCTTTTATTTTATTTACTAAACTACATACACGGTTACAGGGTTATGAGTTATTAGACGATGTCTTCAAGCAATGCAGCTGTATCAAATTACCAGTGTAATAAACACCATCTGTTTTACATGTTTTTTTGCTATTTCAAAGTCTCGTTCTCTGTGCTTTCAAACTATTTTGCACCCTTCTTTATAGGCTACACAACGTTGGAGTGTTACTTTTGAAATGTATTCCACAACAGATTACAGAATACATGCTGTAAAATGCTATTTGTAACGTATTCCATTAGATTACTCAAGGTCAGTAACGCATTCTAAATACTTTGGATTACTTCTTCAGCACTTGTAGATTTTTTCACTTGTTTTGAACAGAGGTGGGTAAATTTACATTTACCAGAGTAATGTTTTGAGGAAAATTGTACTTTTAGAGTAGGTTTAAAAGTGAATACTTTTTACTCTTACTCAAGTAAATTTTGAATGATTTTTTTTTACTTTTAATTCTTTACAATGTGTGGCGTTTCTGTCGTTACATTACATATAATTTGAATTCATGTGCAATTTATTGAGAGATTATTGAATGGGACTTTTACGAGAGTGGAAGTTCACAGCTGCGTGCGATGAGAAGCTTCCACTTGAGTGATGAGACTGTCATTCAAGTCATCAGGGTTGCCAGATTGGGCAGTTTCCTACCCAATTGGGCGGTTTTGCAATCTTTTTTGCGGGCAAAAATGGGTTTGGGCGGGTGGATAAAAATTGGGCTGGTTTCGGATCAGTTCGGCGGGTTTTTGTAGCCGAAACATCGGTACTTCAGATCCTTCTTTCGGCGACTCTCTGTTCAGTAGCCTACTCTCACTCACTCACACACACACACACACACACACACACACACACTACAGGTCTGGCTGACGTGCCCCCTAAACACACAACAGACACTCCCTCCCTTCAGCTCACGTCACGCACGCCGGCATCGCCCTCCCCTCAAACACACTAGATTGCGCGGGGTTTTCAAACTTAGCTAGCTGACTGACACTGACAATATGCCAAAGTGGGCAAAATATAGAAAAAGTTACAGGAAAGAGTGGGAAAGAGATCCAGACTTAAAGTCATGGATTGCACCGGGTGCAGAAGAAAGAAAGGCACACTGTAAATACTGCAACGCTGATATCCGTGCTCATTTAAAAGATCTTAAAGATCATGCAGCCACCAAGAAGCATAAGGCAAGGTGCCAGCCAACGGTCAGACAGTTAGCAGAGTGGGTGAGTCCAGTAACCCTGACAACGATGACCAGAAAAACGACGAGAACTGCGGATAGCAACGTACATTGCGTGCCACACTGCCATTAATGCTGTTGATGAACTATCTGATATACTGAAAGACGAGACAGGTGCATTCCAGATGCACAGAACAAAAATCTAAATCACCTCTCTGTATTGTTCCAGAGACATGGCTCTTCTCATTCAGCACTGCGGGAAAAACTGCGGGTTTGGCCTTAGAATTAATTAATATGGACATTTTTTCCATATAAATTTGTGAATATTTTAAATGTTTAATAAAGGGGCAAAAAGTAATAAACAATGCGTCAAGATTTATTTTTTATTTATTTTATAAAAATAAATATTTATTTATTATACTATATATATATATATATATATATATATATATATATATATATATATATATATTTTTTTTTTTTTGTTTAACTGCAGCATTTGCAGTTCAATTTCAAATTTTGGTGTTCAACTTTGTGTTTTAAAAATACAACAACCGTTAATTTTTGATTACAGGTTAAAAAAGGAAAAACGAATGGACGCAAAGTACACGGACCAATGGGTAATTTTAAAATTCATTAATGATTATCATGTGTTTAAACGAGAAACCATAGCGAGAAACAAGCCAGAACAAATTTGGGCGGTTTTTTGTGCATTCTCGCGGTTTTTGACGAGGTATTGGGCTGGAAAACCTTGCTGGCATCTGGCAACCCTGCAAGTCATCAGTGCAGCAGCATCAAACTCTTCAAAGTGAAACACTTTCTTCGCTCCACACAGTGAAAAAAAAGAATAGTTCTGTCATGCAATGCCTTCTTTTAACACCAAGACAAGCTGACATTTCAAGATTAAGTCACAGCTCCAACTTCAGGTAGCACGCTAAGGTAAATTTTGTCTCTAAATCTAATGCAGGCTTTTCTGTGTAATGAGATGGTCATTTTCAGTGTGAATCTGTAACTGGGCTCTTATGACATCAGTTTTTAAGTGTACATTTTTAAATCAGTGCAGCAATATATCAGTGCGCTTGTCCCGCATGTCATAAGTAGTATTTATGCATTCGCAGTACCTCGCGGGGATACTGGAAACTATCCCAGCTACTTCAGGCGGATTAACTACATAAATCCATGTAAACATCCAAGTTAAGTGTAAATCACTGCCATTCGCGTGATCAACAACTGGAGCGCGAACAGACAGCATTTCTGCGCGTGCACAGCAAGGTGCGCGGGGCACGCGCATGTGATGTGCACAATGCAATCGTCGTGACGAGAGTGGCTGTGTCCACAATCGTTCACTCATTCTCTATTTCCTATACAGTGAATGACTGTTAGTGCACTATATCTCAGCAGTAAGTGAATAAAATGAGTGAATTCGGACAAGAGTGTCGGAACTCTGGGGCTGGTGCAGAAGCATCACATGACATTTTAAAATACTTTGGCCTTATTTGTTATTCTTATTAAATTATATATTAATACAATAAATCTTCATTCTGTTTGTAATTTTTTATATATATGAGAAACAGGGAAACGGATCATTTTCACATTCTTCTTGTGTTTTTGTTGATTCACATTCTTCTCTGCATATCGCCCCCTGCGGTGCAGCAAAAAAGGACAAATATTGTTCTGTTTCTCACCCACACCTATCATATCACTTTTGAAGACATGGATTAAACCACTGTGTCAGGATATAAACAAGGAGGCAGAGATAAGTGAATCCAAACACAGCTTTATTTTAGGTGGCAAGAGTGTTAGGTGAGTAATTTGGCAGTTCAGGTGCAGATACGGTGAAGATCACTCGGTGCCGGACAGGCAACAGGTAAGCACAACTACTTCGGGAATGTGGGACTCAAGTAGGCACAGTACAGTGATACAAATCCTCTCTTTTTAGAAGCAGATACTTGAAAACGGGTTCAGAAGACTCACTGGCGAATCGGAGGGATACAGGGGCACTGGCGATAGGAAATGTAAACAGGAGTCCTGGAGACAACAGAATGAGGACACAGAAGTTAGAGGTATTCAGGTAAGTTAACGTTACTTTTCAGCAATCGGGATGCTTCAGGGATTCAGAAGATCGCGGTGAGAGTCTGTTCCTGTTGGAGGCTTGACGCTGAACTGGGGTTATGGTGAGTGATTTATAGTACGTGTTGATGAGGTTGTTAATAGTGAACAGGTGTGTTAGATTAGTAATCCGGGGAGAGTGATCGTTGAGTGGAGGGTGGAATCAAGCCTGGTTGATCTCTCACAGTACCCCCCCCCCCTCCAGAGTCCGCGCCGGAGTCAGGGACCTTGGACCCCGACGTCGTGGGGGCCTACCTCAAGGTCGTGGTGCTGGTCTCCCAGGATGCTGAGCATGAAACTCAGTGAGTAGATTGGGGTCGAGGATATCATTACGGGGTACCCAACATCTCTCCTCCTGTCCGTAATCTTCCCAATCCACCAGGTATTCGAGTCGGCCACCTCGACGTCGGGAGTCCAATATCTCCCTTACCGTGTAGATGGGCTCGATTTCAATGGGCGGTATTGGGGGGTTATCCTCAGGGACAGGATCTGAAGAGGAAGCAGGTACAGGTGAGTGATGGGGTTTCAGGAGGGAGACGTGAAATGTGGGGTGGATGCGGTACTGAGCAGGCAGGCGAAGTTGGTAGGTGACTGGGTTGACTTGTCTTTCGACGGGGAATGGACCAATGTATTTAGGGCTCAGCTTACGACAGGGTTGTTTTAGATGGATATCCCGTGTGGAAAGCCATACTAGTTGCCCGGGTTGGTAATTGGGAGCCTGACGGCGACGGGTATCTGCAAAGTGCTGCTGGCGATTAATAGCTTGCTGAAGATGATGGTGTGCCTGATTCCATACTCTCTCACTGTCTTGGAACCATGTGTTGACCACGGGTACCTCGGAGGGCTCACCAGACCAGGGGAATAGTGGTGGCTGGTAACCCAGAACACACTGGAAAGGGGTTAGGTTCGTGGACGCCTGCCGGAGGGAGTTTTGGGCATACTCCGCCCAGATCAAATATCGATTCCAGGTGTGCTGGTTGGAATGGCAGAGTGTACGGAGGAAACGGCTGACATCCTGGATCTTTCGTTCGGTTTGGCCATTAGACTGTGGGTGATAGCCTGATGTTAGGCTTACCGTTACGTTCAATAGGGTAAAGAAAGCTCGCCACACCCTGGAGATGAACTGGGGCCCCCTGTCGGACACGATATCTTCTGGAATGCTGAAATTACGAAAGACATGCTCCATAAGTAATTCTGCAGTGTTAAAGGCTGTGGGCAGTTTCTTCAGGGGGATTAACTTGCAGGCTTTAGAGAATCGATCTATGGCCACAAGAATGCAGGTATGGCCATCAGAGGCGGGAAGGTCTGTGACGTAATCTACCCCAATATGGGACCAGGGCCGGTGTAGGATGGGCAGTGGTAGCAATTTTCCAGTAGGTAGATGACGAGGAACTTTTGTCATGGCGCAGAGAGCGCATCCCTGAATAAATGTCGTAATGTCCCTTTGCATATTTGGCCACCAGTATTTGTGTTAGAGAGTCGAGTGAGTCTTACTGATACCTGGGTGGCCTGTTCCAACAGACGAATGGGCAGAGGAGATGAGAGACGTGCGGAAATCTTGGGGCACATAGACCTTTCCAACGGGACATTCTGGGGGACTAGGGACGCATTGTGACATTTCGAGGAGTTGTTCGTCGAGATCCCACTGGATGGGGTGAACAAATAATTTTTCAGGAAGGATGGCTTCGGGCTCTTCCTGGGGTGCTTCGGGGGCATGGAGACGCGACAAGGCATCCGCTCGAATGTTCTTTGAGCCTGGACGATAAGATATGTGGAAGTGAAACCGAGTAAAGAACAGGGCCCATCTGGCTTGACGGGGGTTGAGTCTTTTGGCTTCCTTCAAATACTGAAGATTCTTGTGGTCAGTAAGGACGATGAACGGGTGCTTGGCCCCCTCCAACCAGTGTCTCCACTCCTCTAGGGCGAGTTTAACGGCCAGGAGTTCTCGGTTGCCGATGTCATAATTGCTCTCCACGGTGGATAGCTTACGTGAGAAGAATGCACAAGGCATGGGTTTGGAAGCGTGTTCTGAGCACTGTGAGAGGATTGCTCCTACCCCGGTATCAGAGGCATCTACCTCGACGAGGAAAACCCTCTCAGGATCTGGGTGACGGAGCAGGGGCGCACTGGTTAATGCAGTCTTGAGAGACTGAAAGGTGTGTTCGGCATCAGGGTTCCAAGAAAGGGTCTTTGGTTTTCCCTTCAGGAGGGAGGTTAGTGGAGCTGTTAACATACTATAATTATTAATGAACCGTCGATAGAAATTTGAGAAACCCAGGAATCTTTGCAGTTCCTTTACCGACTGCAGAGTGGGCCAGGAGGTGATGACCCTGGTCTTGTGGTCATCCATCTCAACTCCTCCTTCACTAAGGTGATAACCCAGGAATTCGACAGTGGTCTGATGGAACAGGCACTTTTCTGCCTTCAAGAACAGAGAGAAATCTCGGAGCCGTTGGAGGACTAGGGAGACGTGACGTTGGTGTTCAACTGGGTCTTTCGAGTAGATTAGAATGTCGTCGATGTAGACTAACACAAAGTTGTTCAGGAAGTCTCGGAGAACTTCATCCATAAAACTTTGAAAAACGGAGGGGGCGTTTACCAGGCCATATGGCATCACAAGGTATTCGTAGTGCCCTGCGGGGGTAATGAATGCTGTGTTCCACTCATCCCCATCTCGTATCCTAATCAGGTTGTATGCACTTCTTAGGTCGAGTTTAGTGAATATCTTGGCTTCTCGAAGTTATTCGAGGGCGGATGGGACAAGAGGGAGTGGGTAACTAAATATGACTGTGATCTTATTGAGCTTTCTGTAATCTATGCATGGCCTTAACCCTCCATCTTTCTTGGGGACAAAGAAGAAACTGGCGGCAGCAGGTGAGGTGGATGGTCTGATATACCCCTGGTGTAGGGCTTCCTCAATGTACTTCTGCATAGCTGTTTGTTCAGGAATGGACAAGGCGTATACCCGACCCCTGGGAATGGGTTCCCCTGGAGTCAAGTCAATGGCACAGTCCCATCGTCGGTGTGGAGGCAACCTGGAAGCTGCCACCGGATTGAACACATCCGCAAACGAAGAGTACACAGTAGGAATGGTCACTGACAGGTTTTCTGTCGGGCTTTCGACGGAAGTTGAACTCACTGAAACCGACTCTGGGGCCTTTGGCTGTGTTGGATCTCTGAAGTTTGAGTTTTTTGCAGAGACTTCCTGATATGAAATCGCCGGCCGACCCGGAGTCCACGATGGCCGTGACTGAAGTATGAAAATTTGGAGATTTCAGGGTTACTGATATAGTTAACGGTGTTGAGACTACAGGGTGGTGAAGAACTGAACTTACGAGTCGATGAGGGGGGCGTGATGGGCATGCACGGAGGAAATGACCCTCAATCCCACAGTATAGGCATAATCTTAATTCTCGGCGGCGATTGCGTTCGGCTTGAGACAGTGGTTGGGTTTCCACTTGCATCTTTTCCAACCTTGGCTCTGAGTAGAATTCAGGTGGAGCTTGATGAAGTACGGGGGCTGGTTGTTGGATCTCTAGATAGCAGTTCTGAGATCTTTGATGAACTCGGAGAGTCTGCTGCATAAACTTTTCAAGTCCTAGAGAGTCGTCGTAAATGGCAAGCTGGAGACGAAGCGTGGGGTTCAGTCCTCTTCGAAAAACAGCAAGAAGAGCCTTTTCGTCCCACCCACTTGCTGATGCTAGAGTTCGGAATTCCAGAGAGTAATCAGAGACGGATCTTTTACCTTGACGTAACCATAACAGCTGCTCGCTGACAGACGAATCTTCTGCCGGGCGTCCAAACACTTCCTTGAAGTGAGTTATGAAACTCTGCAGTGAAGATGTTACCGAAGTCCCTTGAAACCACAAAGTCTCAGCCCACCTTAACGCTGACCCGGATAATTGCTGGATAATGAAGGAGATCTTTGATCTTTCTGTAGGATACAATTGAGGTTGTTGTTCAAGGGCGAGCGAGCATTGCAGCAAGAAACCGTTGCAATCCTCCGCCCGACCTGAGAAGGGCGCTGGTCGGGAGACGGAGTTGGCGACGTACACCAGAGAAGAAGCGGGGTTTGCGGAAGTGCCGTCTTCGGGCTGTGTAGGATCCATGACGGTGTTGGTCAAGCCTTCTGTCAGGATATAAACAAGGAGGCAGAGGTAAGTGAATCCAAACACAGCTTTATTTTAGGTGGCAAGAGTGTTAGGTGAGTAATTTGGCAGTTCAGGTGCAGATACGGTGAAGATCACTCGGTGCTGGACAGGCAACAGGTAAGCACAACCACTTCGGGAATGTGGGAATCAAGTAGGCACAGTACAGTGATACAAATCCTCTCTTTTTAGAAGCAGATACTTGAAAACGGGTTCAGAAGACTCACTGGCGAATCAGAGGGATACAGGGGCACTGGCGATAGGAAATGTAAACAGGAGTCCTGGAGACAACAGAATGAGGACACAGAAGTTAGAGGTATTCAGGTAAGTTAACGTTACTTTTCAGCAATCGGGATGCTTCAGGGATTCAGAAGATCACGGTGAGAGTCTGTTCCTGTTGGAGGCTTGACGCTGAACTGGGGTTATGGTGAGTGATTTATAGTACGTGTTGATGAGGTTGTTAATAGTGAACAGGTGTGTTAGATTAGTAATCCGGGGAGAGTGATCGTTGAGTGGAGGGTGGAATCAAGCCTGGTTGATCTCTCACACACTGGAGTCTTATGGATTACTTTTATACTGCCTTTGTGTGCTTTTTGGAGCATCAAAAAATTGGCCTACAGAGCTAAAATATTATTTTAAATATCTGAATTTGTGTTCTGCAGAAGAAAGTAAGTCATACATGTCTGGAATGGCATGAGAGTGAGCAAATGATGATAGAATTTTCATTTATGTTTAAACTCTCTTTAAAGTGATAGCTCAGCCATAATTTAATATTCTATCATCATTTCTATACACTCATGTTGTTCCAAATCAGTGTGAGGCTTTGTATTATAAGGAACACAAAATATGTTAGACAGAATGTTAGGGACTGACGGTCACCATTCATTTTTTATATTTATATATAAACATTCACTGAAAGTAAATAGTGACTCGGGCAAACATTCTGTCTAATTTCTCCTTTTTGTGTTGCATAGAATAAAAAAAGTAATACGGGTTTGGAACAACATGATGGTGAATGATGACAGAATTTCCATTAATCATAATTCTTGTTGTATAATAAAAAATGTGTATTATGTAATAGAATATAGGGGAGTAAACGTCATGTCATTTGTGAAAGTTCACTACTTGAGTACTCTTTTAATTGGATACTTTCTTACTCTTACTCAAGTAATTATTTAAGTTAGTACTTTTACTTGAGTAATTATGTTTTTGAAGTAACAGTACTTTTACTTGAGTACAGTTTTTGGCTACTCTACCCTCCTCTGGTTTTGACTATAATAACTCAAAATACACATGTTAAAAATACATTCTCTGAAAACCCTAAAATCTTATGCAGTGTTGTATCTAAAACAAGAACTAGAATTTTACTAGAATTTTTTTTATTATGATCTTCTTGTAAATAAATGACCGTGCCTGATAACAGGTGCATGTAAAATTACTAGAAATAGCATTTTAGCTTAGAGTAAAGCTGACAATTTACACAGGGTTTATTTCTATTTGTTCTGCTCCAAACTTACTTCTCTGTCTACTCGTATGAATGTAACGCATCCTAAGAAAGTTTCATCCCTGTTCAAATGCACTTTAGATCGCATCATATGTATGTATAAATATGCATCTGAAAGGACTAAATATTATATGAAACAAATGACAATACAAGTGCAAAGTAGTCTCTTCCGTATTCAAAAATACTTTTTGAATGTAACTGTATTCTAATTACTAATTATTTAAATTGTAACTGTAGTGGAATACAGTTACTTATATTTTGCATTTTAAATACGTAATCACATTACACATTATGTATAACAAAAATCGAGCAAAATGGATTACGTGTGGGAGCACAGAAAGTATTTGTCCCCAAGAGTTGATGGTGTGAGTCTACTCCACCCCCTTAAGATGTGAGATGTTTAATCTGTCACTCTAAAAGTTTTTTTCCGACACCTGCAGTGGCAAATTGGACCGAGCAGATCACATAAACAGCTATGGCACAGTGCACGTTTTGTTGTTTAATTGTAATATGTATAATTCTGCTTAATTTTTAGGTTTCAACTTGATAATAATTTGTGTTAAAATGTTTTGTTGACATGAAATTTCCAACAGTGACACCTCGTATTATTTTACATGCAAGTTCATAACATAAAGAAAAGTACAATTGTACTTTTTCAAATTAAATTGTCACCATACCTTTTTTAGAGGCTTAAATGTGATTAAATTGTTTGTTGTAACAAAGAGGGTTGTTACCCCTCTTACCAACAACCAGAGGGAGTCCTCTCCCGAATAATAACTCTGTACCATTTCTTCATTGGTTACCTTATTGAACTATATAAATACCATGCTGTTTCCACTGTCACGTTGTGAAGTACTGCCAGTTCACCCTGCCTTACCAAGCGTTATTCCATTGCTATTGCTGATTGTTTGCATGTTATGATCATTGCCTGTTTTCCTGGATTTACTGCTTTTTGGATACCCCTTTGTTTTGTTTGCCTTGCGATTACCTCTATTTGCCTGCAAATTTTGATTGTTTGCTTGTGTTCTAATAAACTTCAGCACATGGATCCTAACACCATCTCCATGGCCAGTTCATTACAGGATACTTTGCCTAACATGGATCCAGTGGAAGTTTCACAGCTCAAAGCCGCATTCACGCACCAGTGCGAGGTATTAAGGGGTTACCAAGACCAGCTGAACAACCTACGAGTTGCCAACGAATGTTTGACGCAATACATTCACTAACTGCCAGCTCCTCATGCTAAACCGGTAAGCTTTACTCTCCCTAATAAGTTTGATGGTTCTGCTGAAAAATGCTGTGTTTTTTTATGACAATGCAAGGTATTTTTTCAAAATCAGTCTGAATCTTTTGATCAAGACACCAGGAAATTATCTTTTTTGATATCACTGCTTACCGGCAAAGCTCTTGAAACCTGGAAATCCAGGTTTCATTTGAATACTTCATTCAACAAATCCACTAAGCCTTCGAGTATCCAGCGGGTGGTCAAGATATCTCTGTTCAGCTACTTTATCTACGCCAGGGTCATCAGTAGCGGATTAAGCAGTTCTGTTCTGGACACTAGCGGCTCAGAGTGGGTGGAATGATGTCACCCTGAAGACCATTTTCCGTGAGGGGCTTATCCTGAAACTCCGGACGGAACTAACCTGCAAGGGTGAAGGTTCTGAATAATATCACTATGGCCATCAAGATTGATAAACTGCTTCAGAATGCTTCACGGCCTGTTACATTTCTATAGTCTCAGTACAGGCCCAGACATTCACTGTATAACCCGAACCCATGCATGTTGCTCTAACTCATGTTTACATGGAGTAATGCCAATAATGATGCAACAACAACCTTTACTTTTACTGTTGTTCACAAAGTCATCTCAATGCTGTATGCCCACACAAAAAAATCAAGGTTCCCTGAGTCAGGCAGCACTTGAATACTATATTAAATCACCCACTACACATAATTTTCTCTTGACTATAGAAATCTCCATTGGTGATCATGTAAGATGTGTTACAGCATTAGTGGATTCTGGGGCTGCTGTTAATCTCATTAATCAATGGATTGTACAAGAACTCAACACACTGTGGACAACGCACCTATTGGTACTGGCATAACCCAATCCAGCTGCTGCAGTATTCTTGTTTGTAGAAAAAGATTGAGGTCTATGTCCCTGTATTGAATATAGAGGCCTGAACTCTGTCACCATATAGTATTTTCACCCATTACCACTTATTACCTCAGCTCTTGAACAACACCGTGAAGCCAAGATCTATACGAAACTAGATTTTAGGAGAGCTTATATAACCTCATCAGGATCCGAGAAGGGGATGTGTGGAAGACTGCATTCATCAACACCAAGGGACACTATGAATATTTGGTCATGCAATAAGAACTTGCTAATGCCCCCTTGGCTTTCCAGTCTTTCATCAACAATATTTTCAGAGACTTACTGAATCATTGTGTGGTGGCTTACATTGACATCATCCTCATCTACTCACAAAACGTGGAATAACATATCCAGCAGGTCAAGACAGTATTGTCACGTCTACAGGAACATCAACTATTCATCAAGGTAGAGAAATGTGAGTTCCATACCTCCCATACCACCTTCCTGGATACAACATCAGCCATCAAGGAGAAGAGATGGATGTCTCAAAGGTAAAAGCTGTCACCGAATGACCTCGATCTACTGAACTCAAGGAATTACAGCAGTTCCTGGGCTTTGCCAACTTCTATCGCCATTTCAGAAGCTACAGTACAATTGCAGCACCACTCAAGTCATTGCTCAATGGAAAAGCACAGCAAATTGCCATGGAACAATGCCACATACCAAGCCTTCATCTCCCTCAAGTCAAGTTTTCTGACCGCTCCGATACTGAAACATCCTGACCCCAATCTTCCCTTGGTCGTTGGGGTAGATGCTTCAGATTGCGGGATTTGAGCAGTCCTGTCACAATGTCATGGAACACCAGGCAAATTTTACCCTTGTGCCTTCTCCAGGAAATTGAACTCAGCTGAACGTAACTATGATGTGGAGAATAAGGAATTCCTTTCCATGAAAGCGGCACTCAAGGAACGGCATTACTGGTTAGAGGGGGCAGTCCACCCATTCTAAGTTATCACAGATCACAAGAATCTTGAATATATCAAGGCAGTCAAGAGACTGAATCCACACCAAGCCCGATGGTCATTGTTTTTCACCAGGTTCAATTTCACAGTCACTTACTGCCCTGGCAGCAAAAACAGCAAGGCAGATGCTCTTTCATGCAGACACAATCCACCTCACCTCCAACCTTACCCTGGGTCCATCCTGCCACCATCTGTCATCATAGCACCGATTATCTGGGACATAAGGGGAGATACAATGAAAAAAACAGCATGAACCATCACCACCTAACTGCCCCCCAACCAAGCACTACGTACCCCAAGATCTACATCAGAAGACTATCCAATGGGTCCACACTTCCTTGAGCACAGGACACCCTGGCATCCAAAGAACTGTTACCCTGGTACGTAATTCTTTCTGGTGGCCATCTATTATTCATGATGCGACTAATTATGTGAAGTCTTGCCAGGTGTGTTCCCAATCCAAGACACCCAGAGAACTGCCCATGGAGTTGCTTCAACCACTGCAAATAACCTCAAAGACCATGGTCTCACCTGTCCATCGACTTCACAGATCTGCCAAACTCCATTGGATATACTACCATTCTAGTAATCATTGACCGATTTTCTAAATCATGTAGACTTTCCCTCTCAAGGGTTTACATTCCCTTGGTCAGGAGAACCTTCTACGGTGCCAATGGTTTACAATTGGATTAGGCGAAGCGAGAGGGTGTGAGACAGTGCCCATATCCGGTTACAGCTAACTGTCTGAGAGCAGGTGTCCCTATCCCAACTATCAACCAGGACAGAGGGTCTGGTTGTTCACAAGGGATCTCAAGTTGTGGCTACTCAGCTTGGTCCAAGGTATGTGGGTCCTTTCAGAATTATCCATCAAATCAACCCAGTTACTTACCGTTTAGAGCTTCCTGCTAATTACCAAATCTCTCCTTCCATGTGTCATTGCTGAAACCTGGCCACCCGGCGTCTGGCTCTGGAACCATGGATTCTGAGCCTCCACCTCCATTGCAGGTAGATGGAGCCCCAGCGTATATGGCCAGAGATCATGGACTCAAGACATCGAGGGAGCCAGATGCAATACTTGTTACTCTCCTCTGGTCCGTAACCATCCGAGGGTTACGGACCAGAGGAGAGATCATGAATGACATATTGGACCCGACCCTGATCCAAGAATTTCATCATGTATCCCTGCCCATACTGTCTGCATAACGACTACCTCTATTTGCCTGCCAATTTGGATTGTTTGCTTGTGTTCTATTAAACTTCCAGCACATGGATCCTAACACCATCTCCATGGCCAGTTCATTACATTTGTAAATGGCATATAAAATAAAACATTCACTCTTACATTTGTGTGTATATATGCACCCTTCCCCCATCCTGGTATAACTCTCAAAAATCCTCTAACCTTAACAATAACACGATGGGTGAATGACACGAAAAGATGGCTAGAGGTTTCTTACAGATATATTTTTAATGACTTTGTGTTGTCTCTTGGAGTTTCATGAACACAGAATAATATCAGTCTGTTCACAGTATGAAGGTAGAATCGTGTGTATTTATGAATGAAGCACTCTTGTTTTAAAATTCCCCCGCTCTGTTTCCAGTTGTTATGACATCCCCTTAACACTTTAAAATACTCTTGATAGCTTTTGACAACTCTATAACCTGTAAATTCACTTATCTCGCTAATTACAATTTGACATCAACACCATAGATATCTATATAGAACCGCTAGAACGGATGGCTTTCAAGATGGCTGAGCGCTTGTTTCTCTGGCGCATAAGGTGAATTGACAAATGCCTTTGCAGACAATCTTGACTCTCTCAATAATCCTTTGAAGTTACTTGGCAACAATTCATTACATTTTTTACACATATTGTCATTATTAAATGTAACAATTTGCTATATACAGTTATAGGGACTCGTTGTTGTGTTCTTACCCTGGAGGTATTTGACTTTAGATTGTATAATGCTCAATGGCTTGAGTTGGTGGTGAGTTCTGATAAATTGGCTGGTAAATTTAATTCCATGGTCCATTGATCATGTATGGAGTTAGGCTTAGACACCTGTCAAAACATCTCATGGCTAGCCTGCTCAAGAATGGAATGGATATGCTCATACTCCACAGATGCTTGGTTAGCATTGACATGTGGGTCCTTCAATACACCTGCTCTGCATTTGATGTGATCTGACTATGATTTCACAACACAATTGTGGAAAATAGATGTTCTTATTTTTACTTCCATATATAGTTTATTTCAGCTGTTCATTAATCCATGAGGGAAGGATAGCTTTAATGTTCTTCATCTTTTAGTCTCAGTGGCATGTCATTGACTTCTGGCAATAGTCCGCACTCATGTTTGCATTTATATGCAAAAGGCCTCTCAGGATAAATGGTACTTTTGATTATATTTTCTCCCAAAACACTAAATAGCAACAAAAACTACAACAGCACTTTCCTAAACACCTGGTTGTCTCTATGCACTGCAAAAATGTAATGATTCATGTGGTCATTATGTCCAATGTCTAAAGGTTGATGTTGTGGTAATTTAACATAACATTTCCTTCATGAGTTCTTGTGTTCATATAATCTTGAGGTAATGGTAAATACTTAGTTGTCATTTTATTTATTTTTTCAAGATAAATAAATACATTTTGTTTTCATTAACTGTCCAATAAGTGAAAGTATAGCCTTTAGGTTAAAAATCATGTTGTTTAGGGGCTGAATACCCCCATATAAAACAATGTTTTTCTAAATTGACTGGTGTAGTTTTGTTATAAAACATTTTCAAAGTGGGCTCACTTTGACTAATCCAATCACAATGGCCATTCATTTATTTATAGACTTCTTGAGATGTGTGGCTGTAATTAATAGGAAATGGTGTACCCTTTTCTGAATTGGTTATTTTGAAAAGGCATTATCTTAGTGTAACGCTTCCCTCAAGAAGGAGGACAGGGAACAGGTGTTCAGCACCAGGTAAGCTTTTAATTCTCTTTTTACAATAAACAATAGTGATCAAGCGCACTGAGTTGGCTTGTCATCTCCTTCTGACTGGAGGCTCGGTGTCTGCTTTTATGCCGCTCTCCTCGTGCTCACTGGAATTAGAGACAGGTGTTAGGCATAATTTAGCTCAGGTGTAAGCGCCCTTACCGCTTTCCTCTCCCGGACGGGCGCTTGACCACGCCCCCGCTGCCACACTTATATTTGTTACTCTCAAGAGTATTTGCAGAAGTTGACAAATTGTGCCCATTAGGCCAAACTTTTGCCTGTGTATCTATACTATAACACCCCCAGGGGCCTTTTACTCTGATTGTTGTTGAAGTGCCTCTAGTTTTCATTTGATCATCAAAAAGTACATTGATACATACAAGGAGCCACATAAAAAATAATTTAGCAAACATTTAGGACATGTAATTCTATGAGACGAGGTTGTCATGATAAAACATTGAGCTTAGAGAGGCAAACAAGACACTGTCTCCATCCGAACTTTTATCTGCTGGTGTCGCTGTTTGACAGTGTTATTTTAGAAAAATAAATCAATTTACACACTCTTTGAACTAAAACTTAATCATAGTTTTATTGTTTTATTTTTTTTTCCCCTGTTTGAAATCATTTAGACCTCTTCAGAGAGTCTTAAATTTCAGCTTTAATAAAAAGCTTGGAGAATCAAAGTTTTTCAGTGCAAAAAGGAAGAAAACTGAAAATAGTAAAAGAGATCCACAATGGTAAACAGAAGTTTTAGCCCTGCAATCTCCTTCAATGGATTATGAGCTTTGCCTTATCAGTAGATTAAGACACCTTGAGGTGTGGAATTTTAATGAGGAAGGGATGCTGTGTTCTGTCTGTCAGGCTAAACCATTTGCAGGTTTAAAATAGCTCAACAGTCAACAGAACAGAGGATTTATCTCACAGCAAAAAAGACTATTAAATCTACTCTTGCATCTCTGCTCTGGCAACAAAACTGTGCAACTTCAATTACTTGGCCTATTTTGTTGATGGAAAAAGGACTGAAATTAATAAATATGCTACAATACAGCCTTTACGCACTTTTATGTTTCAGACAATGAACGTGTGCTACTTTCATGAACATATGTGTTATATCCAGTGTTGTAGTACTCAAGACCGGACTCGGTGCTGTGTCTTGTTAATAGGGGGCTGTTCACACCAAATGAATTGTTGTGTTAATCCATGCTGTTTTTCAGTTGTTTTTCTATGTAAACATTCTAAACATATGTCTTGAACTGTTGCATTACGTATCGTTGTGTTTTTTCAAGTCAAGTCAAGTGGTTTTTATTGTCATTTCAACCATATACAGTTAGTACTGTACACAGCAAAACGAGACAACGTTCCTCCAGGACCATGGTGCTACATAAAAACAACAAAGGACCAACACAGGACCACATGAGACAACACAACAAAATAAAATACCTATATAAAATACCTATATATACCTATATAAAGTGCACGTGCAAACATGTGCAAAGTACGAGACAGTACAACAAATTGCTGACAATGAACAGGACAACAGACACAGTGCAGCGCCGACCAGTACACAGTAGTGCAAAAAGATGACAGTTTCTAAAAACGTACACATAACATACTAAGAGATAGTGTTCTATGCACATAGCAGTTATTGAGGTAGCAGACAGTTATAAAGTGACAGTAATTAAAGTGCAACTCAGGACACGTGTGTGTGTGTGTGTCAAACCAGTCTCTGAGTATTGAGGAGTCTGATTGCTTGGGGGAAGAAGCTGTTACACAGTCTGGCCGTGAGGGCCCGAATGCTTCGGTACCTCTTGCCAGATGGCAGGAGGGTAAAGAGTTTGTGTGAGGGGTGTGTGGGGTCGTCCACAATGCTGGTTGCTTTGCGGATACAGTGTTTTTTGTAAATGTCTTTGATGGAGGGAAGAGAGACCCCAATGATCTTCTCAGCTGTCCTCACTATCCTCTGCAGGGCTTTGCGGTCCGAAACGGTGCAAGTCCCAAACCAGGCAGTGATGCAGCTGCTCAGGATGCTCTCAATAGTCCCTCTATAGAATGTAGTGAGGATGGGGGTGGGAGATGTGCTTTCCTCAGCCTTCGAAGAAAGTAGAGACGCTGCTGGGCTTTCTTGGTGATAGAGCTGGTGTTGAGGGACCAGGTGAGGTTCTCCGCCAGGTGAACACCAAGGAATTTGGTGCTCTTGACGATCTCCACAGAGGAGCCGTCGATGTTCAGCAGAGTGTGTTCACCTTGTGCTCTCCTAAAGTCAACAACCATCTCTTTTGTTTTGTCAACATTCAGGGACAGGTTGTTGGCTCTACACCAGTTCGTCAGCCGCTGCACCTCCTCTCTGTATGCTGACTCGTCGTTCTTGCTGATGAGACCCACCACGGTCGTGTCATCGGCGAACTTGATGATGTGGTTCGAGCTGTGCATTGCTGCACAGTCGTGAGTCAGCAGAGTGAACAGCAGTGGGCTGAGCACACAGCCCTGGGGGGCCCCAGTGCTCAGTGTGGTGGTGGTGGAGATACTGTTCCCGATCTGGACTGACTGAGGTTTCCCAGTCAGGAAGTCCAGGATCCAGTTGCAGAGGGAGGTGTCCAGGCCCAGCAGGTTCTCTCAATATTTCTCTCAATGTCACCAGAATTTAATAATTTATTTAAAAAAAAAAAACAGTTTCTGTGTATACCTCGAGATGAAATCTTGCAGGCAAAAGAAAGCAGAAATGCTTTCTTTACTTACAGTGAATTAAATATATTAGTGCAATTGAGGAAATTGTTAACAAATTGAATGTAAATATTTATATTCACTTTCTGCGTAAATATTGTCATATTTAATACATTATTGTTTGGTTTTTAGGCCCATTTTAGTTATAGTACAGTAATTCTGTATTTTGAAAAGCAGAAATATTTACTTGACTTGAATGGAATATAATAGTATACAGAAGCTGGTAGTTTGTATTGCCATGCTAAGCCACGTAGTGTTATGTATACCCTGTCTTGTTTCACTGTTGACCTTTTGTTTGCCATTTTTGTCACTTTTGCATTTCTTAGTTTTCACTTTAGTCCCTTATGTAACTCCATAGTCTCTTTGTTAGCGTTCGTGTTTTCTGTCATTGTTTTCACCTGTCCTCATTAGTTTGCCTTTTGCTTCTGTTAATCACCTTGTTATCTTGTTTGAGTTCTGTTCGTTCATTGGCCCCTTTTTCCCATGTTTATGTATTTATACCCTGTTTCTTTGTTCAGTCCTTGTCTATCGTTGTTTGATGTCAGCCTGGTGTGTGTTTCCTTCCCTAGTCCTCTGTTTGTTTACATCGTGTTTAGTTAATAGTTTTTTATGTTTGATTTCCCCATTGTGGGTCGTTCCTTTGTGTTTACCTGTTTATTAATTAAATAAACTTTAAACTGCATTTGGATCCGCATCTCCTCGTCTGCCTCGTTGCTCAAGCGTTACAGAACGATAGACCACAAACAATGGATCCAGCAGTTCAGCGAGCTAACTACAATCTGCTCTGCTTAAGGCAAGAGGACCGCCCTATAGAAGACCACATCCACGACTTCCTGAACCTGGCGAGTATCTCAGACTTCCCGGACTCAGCCTTGGTGGTCTTCTTTAGGGGCAATTTGAACACGGAGCTGAGGGAGCGGTTGCCACAGGCAACGCACGGCGGGACGCTCTGCGACTTCCTGGAGGTGACCCTACTAGTTTGCGGCTCACAGCTCACCGTGGGCGTCGTTGAGGAGGACCCTACCCCTCCACCCACGGTGGTGACTCTCCAGTCGTCCCTAGCGCTCCCAATCAAACCAGCCCCTTCTGTCAGCGAACAACCCCCCACGCCAATGGCTTCCCTTGAACCTGCACGGCCGACTTCGTCAACCCGTAGGAGGAGGAGAAGACAGGCTTCCGCCTCCCGGCCCACGCCTGCGAGCCAGAGCCCACGCCTGCCCCGGTCTGCGAGCCAGAGCCCACGCCTGCCCCGGTCTGCGAGCCAGCGGCCACGCCTGTCACAGTGAGCGAGCCAGCGGCCACGCTTGTCACAGTGAGCGAGCCAGCGGCCACGCTTGTCACAGTGAGCGAGCCAGCGCCTACGGCCTCTACCATCAGCGAGCCTGAGCCCTCGTCAACCACGGTCAGCGAGCCTGTGCCATGCCAGCCACGGCCAGCGAGCCTGAAGCCACGCTGACCAGGAACAGCATCCCAGCTTCGCCAGTCGCATCAGCCTGGAGGAAGAGGAGAAAGGGAGAGGTCTCTGCACTCCAGCCTCCGCCTGCCGCAGCCCCATGTCCTAAACCCCCCTTGGCTCTGCCCTCAGCACCCGGCGAACCCAAGCCGGCACATACCACGGTAACCCAGCCAGAGCCTGTAGCCTCGACCGTCCCTGAGCCAGCGCCTGTAGCCTCGACCGTCCCTGAGCCAGCACCTGTAGCCTCGACCGTCCCTGAGCCAGCGCCTGTAGCCTCGACCGTCCCTGAGCCAGCGCCTGTAGCCTCGACCGTCCCTGAGCCAGCGCCTGTAGCCTCGACCGTCCCTGAGCCAGCGCCTGTAGCCTCGACCGTCCCTGAGCCAGCGCCTGTAGCCAGGACCGTCCAAGAGCCAGCGCCAGTGGTCATGCCCGTCCTAGAGTCAGCGCCTCCCGAGCCTTCCAGGGCTCCTCCTCCCGAGCTTTCCAGAGCCCCGCCTTCCGGGCCTCACGAGCTTTCCAGAGCTCCGCCCCCCGAGCCTTCCAGAGCTCCGCCCCCCAAGCCTTCCAGGGCTCCGCCCCTCAAGCCTCTCGAGTCTTCCAGGGCTCCATCTCAAGCCTCCCGAGCTTTCCAGAGCTCCGCCCTCCGAGCTTCCCAGAGCTCCACCTCTCAAGCCTCTCGAGCCTGCCAGGGCTCCGCCCCTCAAGCCTCTCGAGCCTCCCAGGGCTCCGCCTCTCAAGTCTCTCGAGTCTTCCAGGGTTCCGTCTCTCAAGCCTCCCGAGCTTTCCAGAGCTCCTCCTCTCAAGCCTCCCAGGGCTCTGCCTCTCGAGCCTTCCAGGGCTCCGCCTTCCAGGTCTCTCAAGCCACCCAGGGCTCCGCCTCTCGAGCCTTCCAGGGCTCCACCCCTCGAGCCTCCTACGGCTCCGCCCCCAGAGCCTCTTGAGCCTCCTACGGCTCCGCCCCCAGAGCCTCTTGAGCCTCCTACGGCTCCGCCCCAGAGCCTCTTGAGCCTCCCGCGGCTCCGCCTCTGGGGCCTCCTGCGGCTCCGCCCCCAGAGCCTCCCAAGCCTCTCAAGCCACCCAGGGCTCCGCCTCTCGAGCCTTCCAGGGCTCCACCCCTCGAGTCTCCTACGGCTCCGCCCCCAGAGCCTCTCGAGCCTCCTACGGCTCCGCCCCCAGAGCCTCTCGAGCCTCCTACGGCTCCGCCCCCAGAGCCTCCTACGGCTCCGCCCCCAGAGCCTCTCGAGCCTCCCCGCGGCTCCGCCTCTGGGGCCTCTCGAGCCTCCTGCGGCTCCGCCTCCAGGGCCTCCTGCGGCTCTGCCCTCAGAGCCTCCCGAGCCTCCTACGGCTCCGCCTCCCGAGCCTCCTACGGCTCCGCCTCTCGAGCCACTCAAGCCTTCGACAGCTCCACCCTCAGAGCCTCCTACGTCTCTGCCCCCAGAGACTCCAGAGCCTTCCTGGTCTCCGTTCCTAAAGCCTCCCACGGCGCCTCCTACCTCGGCTCCGCCTCCTAAGCCTCCTTCAGCTCCACCTCCTGAGCCTCCCTCAGCTCCGCCTTCTGGGCCTTCTGAGCCATCACCTCCCTCGGCTCCGCCTCCGAGGTCCTCCGCGGCTCCGCCGGCCTCCCCTGTGGCCACTCCATCTCCTAGGCCACCAAAACCGGCCTCTGTCCTGTGGTCACCTCCCAGGTCCCCTGAACCGGCCCTTGGCCCACGACCACCTCCAAGGCCACCAAAGCCGGCCTCTATCCTGTGGCCTCCTCCCAGGCCTCCTGACCCGGTCCCTGTCCTGTGGCCTCCTCCCAGGGCTTCTGACCCTGTTCCCGTCCTGTGGCCTCTTCCCAGGCCCCTGACCCAGTCCCTTTCCTGTGGCCTCTTCCCAGACCTCCTGACCCAGTCCCAGTCCCGTGGCCTCTTCCCAGGCCCCCTGACCCAGTCCCTGTCCTGTGGCCTCCCCCCTGGCCTCCTGACCCAGTCCCAGTCCCGTGGCCTCCTCCCAGGTCCCCCAAACCTGTCCTTGCCCTGTGGCCAGCTCCCAGGCCTCCTGCACCTACCCTTGCCTGGTGGCCAGCTCCCAGACCATCGAAACCTGTCCCTTTGTGCCCCCAGGGACTGCCTAATGGGCCCCGTGGACTGTCTCATTTCCCCCTTGGACTTCCTGTCTGCCCCTTGCACCTCCATGACCTGCCTGTCTTGCCCTCTGTGCCCCCCTGGTCTGTCTGTCTGCCCATGTGCCCACTTGGACTGTCTGTTTGCCCCTGATGCCTCATGTTGTTTTTGTGTGTTTTTTGTCTTTGTCTTCTAGGATCGTCTGGAAGCCGATCCTTTTGAGGGGGGGCTCTGTTATGTATACCCTGTCTTGTTTCACTGTTGACCTTTTGTTTGCCATTTTTGTCACTTTTGCATTTCTTAGTTTTCACTTTAGTCCCTTATGTAACTCCATAGTCTCTTTGTTAGCGTTCGTGTTTTCTGTCATTGTTTTCACCTGTCCTCATTAGTTTGCCTTTTGCTTCTGTTAATCACCTTGTTATCTTGTTTGAGTTCTGTTCGTTCATTGGCCCCTTTTTCCCATGTTTATGTATTTATACCCTGTTTCTTTGTTCAGTCCTTGTCTATCGTTGTTTGATGTCAGCCTGGTGTGTGTTTCCTTCCCTAGTCCTCTGTTTGTTTACATCGTGTTTAGTTAACATTTTTTTATGTTTGATTTCCCCATTGTGGGTCGTTCCTTTGTGTTTACCTGTTTATTAATTAAATAAACTTTAAACTGCGTTTGGATCCGCATCTCCTCGTCTGCCTCGTTGCTCAAGCGTTACACGTAGGCACTTTAAATGTTTAATTTGAGTTTTTCACTGACATTTTGTTAACACAGACATATCGTATTTGCAATATCAATTTGTTCACTTAAACTAAGATATGTAATTTATTTCATTTGTTTTCTCTAATGGTAATATTGTTTAACCAACATAAGGTTAAGCAAATAATAAATGAGGTTTATTTTATATATGTGCCTAGAGTCAATAGTCTTTTAAACTATACATTTAATACATTCATAACAAATCTTGTCATACACTCAGCCTTTACTGGTCTCGGTCTTGACTTGGACTTGACCCACTTCTGGTCTCGGCCTTGACTCAAACTCAACCTACTCTGGTCTCGGACTGGACTTGGACTCGGATGAGCTGGTCTTGACTACAACACTGGTTATATATATATTAGGGCTGTTGATTTAATGCGTTAATTCAGTGCGATTAATTTTACAAAAAATAACACGTAAAAAAAATTAACGCAATTAATTGCATGCCCCCCGATCATAATATGGAAGATTCCTGAGAAATGCAAGTTTGTAGTACCACCTGTTTACTCCAGAGGGCAGTAAGTGAAATTTCAGCTGTATGAGCATCGCGCAGTTTATACAGTGAAGAAAACACTTTAGTAGGCAGAACAACACAAACATGCGTTATGTTCTTGTGCTCAAAACACTTGATGGAGTGCAAATCCGAACTAAGGGATCTCAAGATGTGTTTAAAGATTGAGTATTAAACTATATTTAACTTGACACAGTGACCTAAACATTTTGTTTATAATGACGCTACACAAGCATGTCTGACGTAGGAGTAGATTGACTGAGTCCTTAAACAATCCCTCATAATAAATCTCAAACTGATTGACAAATTCACTTGTGAAATGGATTGCTGTGAACTGTATGCCAATGATTGACTTATGATCAATAATATGATAGTAAACAATACATTTTATTCTAAAGCCACTTTTTGTATGGTCTTATCAATGATTAACTCTTCTGCTACAGGAATGGAAGGCATTGTAAATATCTGAATATTTTATTTTATATATATATATATATATATACATGTATATATATATATATATATATATATATATATATATATACAGTGAGGAAAATAAGTATTTGAACACCCTGCTATTTTGCAAGTTCTCCCACTTGGAAATCATGGAGGGGTCTGAAATTGTCATTGTAGGTGCATGTCCACTGTGAGAGACATAATCTAAAAAAAAAAATCCAGAAATCACAATATATGATTTTTTAACTATTTATTTGTATGATACAGCTGCAAATAAGTATTTGAACACCTGTCTATCAGCTAGAATTCTGACCCTCAAAGAACTGTTGGTCTGCCTTTAAAATGTCCACCTCCACTCCATTTATTATCCTAAATTAGATGCACCTGTTTGAGGTCGTTAGTTGCATAAAGACACCTGTCCACCCCATACAATCAGTAAGAATCCAACTACTAACATGGCCAAGACCAAAGAGCTGTCCAAAGACACTAGAGACAAAATTGTACACCTCCACAAGGCTGGAAAGGGCTACGGGAAATTGCCAAGCAGCTTGGTGAAAAAAGGTCCACTGTTGGAGCAATCATTAGAAAATGGAAGAAGCTAAACATGACTGTCAATCTCCCTCGGACTGGGGCTCCATGCAAGATCTCACCTCGTGGGGTCTCAATGATCCTAAGAAAGGTGAGAAATCAGCCCAGAACTACACGGGAGGAGCTGGTCAATGACCTGAAAAGAGCTGGGACCACCGTTTCCAAGGTTACTGTTGGTAATACACTAAGACGTCATGGTTTGAAATCATGTATGGCACGGAAGGTTCCCCTGCTTAAACCAGCACATGTCAAGGCCCGTCTTAAGTTTGCCAATGACCATTTGGATGATCCAGAGGAGTCATGGGAGAAAGTCATGTGGTCAGATGACACCAAAATAGAACTTTTTGGTCATAATTCCACTAACCGTGTTTGGAGGAAGAAGAATGATGAGTACCATCCCAAGAACACCATCCCTACTGTGACGCATGGGGGCGGTAGCATCATGCTTTGGGGGTGTTTTTCTGCACATGGGACAGGGCTGACTGCACTGTATTAAGGAGAGGATGACCGGGGCCATGTATTGCGAGATTTTGGGGAACAACCTCCTTCCCTCAGTTAGAGCATTGAAGATGGGTCGAGGCTGGGTCTTCCAACATGACAATGACCCGAAGCACACAGCCAGGATAACCAAGGAGTGGCTCTATAAGAAGCATATCAAGGTTCTGGCGTGGCCTAGCCAGTCTCCAGACCTTTGGAATCTTTGGAGGGTGCTCAAACTCCGTGTTTCTCAGCGACAGCCCAGAAACCTGACTGATCTAGAGAAGATCTGTGTGGAGGAGTGGGCCAAAATCCCTCCTGCAGTGTGTGCAAACCTGGTGAAAAACTACAGGAAACGTCTGACCTCTGTAATTGCAAACAAAGGCTACTGTACCAAATATTAACATTGATTTTCTCAGGTGTTCAAATACTTATTTGCAGCTGTATCATACAAATAAATAGTTAAAAAATCATACATTGTGTTTTCTGGATTTTTTTTTTAGATTATGTCTCTCACAGTGGACATGAACCTACGATGACAATTTCAGACCCCTCCATGATTTCTAAGTGGGAGAACTTGCAAAATAGCAGGGTGTTCAAATACTTATTTTCCTCACTGTATATATATATATATATATATATATATATATATATATATATATATAATATGTTTTTAAATATTTAAAGATAACTATGTATAATTATATATTTATATAAATATATAATCATTAAATATTGAGTTATTTTTTATATGATGGGCTTTCTCAGCAAATATTTGCATATGCGATTAAAAAATTTAATCGATTGACAGCCTTAATATATATATATATATATATATATATATATATATATATATATATATATATATATATATAAAACATAATTGTAGTTACTAAATACTTGCTTGGTTATGTCTAAAGCTCACTTTGTCTGTTTTTTTTTGTTTGTTTTTTTCTTTTTAATCATTAGACATGACATTACAGTACATTGATGAACAGGCTGTTTGAAACTAGTGTCTTTAGGAGGTGCCTTTATATTCATAATGCTGTCTGAGAAGTCATTGTCTGCCACTGTGTAGCAGGAAAGGACCTTTTTGCATTCATATGGGACAGTTAAAAACAGGTGGGCTTGATTTTGTTGTTTAACAAGCTCATGGAGTTACCAAATGTTTTTGTCAGCTTCCAATTTAAGCCCATAGTGTGTTGTGAAATAGACTTGCCTGGCTTTGTGCAGCCCCATTGGTGTAGACTGAAGGCACTTCCCACCCATCAGGATCAGGGCACAGACAAACAATGGTGCAGTTCCACAGGGCTAAACTGAAAGCAGCCTCCTCAGGGACAATTAATTCTCTTGTTGTGAAGCAAGATTGCCACTATTACAAATGGCCATGGCACAAGATGGATACTTCTTCAATGCTCCCATCTCAGGTGAATAATCGAACACTGTTAGCCTTTTCCTCTGCAAGTTTTATTTTCCTTTCACCTCTTCTTGCCACACACTGGGGAAACATGAAGGGAGGGAGGGAAGGATGAATACTTCACCCATGTGATAAATGGATGGCTGAATGAGGCTGAGAATGTTACTAGTTTAGACCAGGCCAAAGAACAGTACTGTTTCTAATAATTTAGCCAGAGACCTGAGTTATACCATTATGTATTCTGGCAGAGAGCAGGTCTTCTAACCAAAAATGTTTAATCATCTTTTTGCTAAAGTTGAGAAAGGGATATGCTCTCTATTAAGCAGTTTGTTTGGTGTTAACTCTTGGTCTTCTCCTTATGAATGGATATACATTTTTTTTTGTATATACAGTAACCTACATTATAACAGGCAATTTCTGTAAGCTAGTTAAACATGCTAACTAAACTAAGGGTTTTTCTCAATTCTACTAATGAAGAGAATGGACTTACATTCTAATGAAGACCAGACTTGCCAAGCTAACTTGAAAGAAGGAACTCAGAAGGACAGGAGGACGTAAAATGTATCTACCGAGAGCTTTGAGATGTGCTGCAATCTTCCTGTTGCACAATTGCCCATCCCACAACATTAGTAGACATTAAGATAACTACTGGCATTATCACACCAGTTGCAGCAGTTGCAGAATGGTCATCACACAAATGAGGTTTTGCAGAAGGAGAGACATGTTTAATAAAAGAATAAAGTCTGTTAAACATGTTTTTACTACTTAATTAAATGGTGCCCAACAAATTAATAAATGTTGGCTGAGTATGACTCTCACAAGCCATCAGACTTTCCCGAGCTTATAGCAGGAAACTCTTGAGGAAAAACACAAAAATAAATGTCTTTTGTCTGCCAACATAGTGCCTCTATGGCTTCTGGGACTTCAAATGGGTTCTTGGGTAATTTAATGCATTTCCGGTACTTGCGTTCTTGTGTATTGGAATATAAATTCGTCATGATGATGATGTTGTACGAGTCTTCGAGAACATAAGAACACATAAAAACACTCTGAGAGTGTGAAACACCATAAGATTGCATGTAATGCAGCCCATGCATTTTTCTTACAGTGTAATCATGATTGAAATGTGTCTAGAGTCTTCCAAACACAACTCTGTTTTTGCAGAAAAGTCTACATTAACTAGGCTTTTATTGCTCTAAAACCTCAACCTAAAGCTCAATCCTCACTCTAACCTCAAAACTATAATGTCTTCAAGTGCAACATACAAGGATCAGCAACAACATTAAAACCACCATCCTAATATTGTGTAGGTCCCCTTCATGCTGACAAAACAGCGCCAACCCACATCTTCGAATAGCATTCTGAGATGCTATTCTTCTCACCACAATTGTACAGAGCGGTTATATGAGTCGCCATAGACTTTGTCAGTGTGAACCAGTCTGGCCATTCTCTCTTGACCTCTCTCATTAACAAGGCATTTCCATCCACAGAACTGCCACTCACTGGATATTTTTTGTTTTTGGCACCATTCTTAGTAAATTCTAGAGACTGTTGTGTGAAAATCCCAGGAGATCAGCAGTTAACAGAAATACTCAAACCAGCCCAACTGGCACCAACAATCATGCCACTGTCCAAATCACTGAGATCACATTTTGTTTTCCCATTCTGATGGTTGGTGTGAACAATAACTTAAGCTCCTGACCCATACCTGCATGATGGGGCCAAAAACAAAAAAAACATCCAGTGAGTGGCAGTTCTGCAGATGGAAATGCCTTGTTGATTAGAGAGGTCAACAGAAAATGGCCAGACTGGTTGGACCTGACAAAGTCTATAGTAACTCCAAGAAAACCACTCTGTACAATTGTTGTGAGAAGAATAGGGTTGGGCAGCATGTTGGGGACCTAAATGTTTGGCAGGTGGTTTTAATGTTGTTGCTGATCGGTGTATGTGCAACTCTTTTGAAAACGAATTTTCTTGTCAATTAGCTTGCTAACACATAGCCTTTTTCCACAGATATGGTTTGAGGGTCAGGTTCCTGGGCCCAAAAGCTTGCTGGTCTCTATGCAGGAACCGATTACGTCAGGGGGTGGAGGGTATGATTATAATTCATAACCAGATAGTTTCCAAACAATAACAGTAGCTAACGTCTGCAGCAAGGAGTAATTTTCACTCTATAACAACAATAAAAACCCCACAAAAATATTAGACATCAAAAGCGTTCAGGAAACGTGGAGGAAATGAGCACTCTATTTGCGAAGAATGGTCTTCTACGGAGATCCAAGATAAACTAGAGAGATTGCAAAGGAAAAGAGAAACGTTAAGAAATCAGCATAATTCGGATGATTGACAAAATAATAAACAAATTGAAACTTTAAAGAGAGTGCAGGGAGCATAAGACACTCAAGCAAAAGCAACAGCGAAGGGAGCAATGATGTCTTGAACTCTGTGCTCAGACACCGTCCAGCCAGCTAAATGACTAGGGCATTGAATTCAGTCAGTTTCACTTGAGATAAACAGCTGTCTTCTTCAGCTCATCGCTGTAATTAATTGTATTTGCCAACTTTCCTAACACTCTTCTCATCTTATTTTGTGCATTGTTTTGTTAAGTAAGGGATTACTCAGTTAGGATGATCGCTGCTATCTGTTATGTAAACCAGTAGGATTCTCTAATAAGGTGTGAACTTAAGATTCTATGCAATGGCAAAAATCTAAATATAACCATCAGCTACAGCAATTTTAATAATGATTACATTGTCACAGTTTATAGTACTTATCAATATAAGCCACTTTCAAAGGTTATACATAATAATATAATTATGTTACCTGTCATCTTGGGCATAGTATAGTCTCTGACAATCTTGTTGAGCAACGTAAACATTTTGACTGGATCGCATTTCTCTGTATGTTTAAATGTAAAGTGCAGAAGTCAGCAACTAATGTTGTTCAAAGAGTGAAAGTTTAAAACAATATAAAAACAACTCATTCAAATACTATACAATTTGAAATCTACATTTAGTATTTACAACATAACCTGAATAAATCCACTATATATAATTTTGATTAAAAACAATTGTGAATCAATCCTTTCATCACTGATCAGGGTACAGCATTTAATAGTATGTCATTCTGTTAAAACTAAGAATTTAACATAGAGGATAACCTACTCATTTTCATCTCCCTGCCTTGGGCAGCCAAGTGACATACCTCTAAAGCACCAATGCACGTATTGTGCAAAAACAGGCTGCCATTGCTATTATTACCACAGCATCAATTTGAGTGTTCTGCAGATCTAGAAGACGTCTCCACATGCACTTCATCCTTCCAAAGGCTTGCTCAACAACCACCCTAACATGGCTGATTTTGGAGTTCTGCAGCTGGTCTGCTTCAGTAAGAACCCCATTGTCACACTTTGGAGTGATGACAAATTGGAAGGCCTGGCCAATTAATCTCCCAGCAATCTGTACTCACCCATGTTCTTCTGCAATGTTGTGTAAAAGTTGGAGGCCCTCAGCATTCTGGCATCATGAACCCTGCCTGGTGGTCCAGCAAAAATGTCAATGAATCGCCCCCTCTTGTCTACAATACCCTGAAGGAGGACAGAGTAGAATGCTTTTCTATTAATTTAGTCTCCTCCTTTTATGTGTGGCCTCTGCACTCTGATGTGGCAACCATCGATTGCACAAATGACACCACTGACACTGCTTTCTCACAGGTATTTGGGCAGGAGATGTAAGTTGTTCCCATTGTACAAATTATGTTGAGAACTACTAGAATGATCCAGTGTGCTGACTGTGACACATCAAACTTGTCTGATATCTCCCTAAATACTCCCCATACTAAGCATGACCTTCCACTCTGTTACAGTCTTCAGGATGAAGTAAAGAATATCTGACATTTAAATATTACAGTTGCATCTCTATATTATTTTACTTCTAATTTGAAGGGCTCTGGCTACACAAAGTTTGTTCAAGATGAGTGAAGTTTTCGTAACTTTTTTGAAGTCTTAAGCACATTTAATACCACATACGTTATACATATCTCATGAACTTAAGGGAACACTTAACATTGATTTTGAATTTGGAGTGTTCCCTTAATTGTTTTGAGTAGTATGAATATATATATATATATATATATAGAACTCGCCCTCGCCCTTTGTTAACCGGTTACAAAATGACAGATTAAAATGCAGTCAAGACGTTTTTCACACCATGAAATACACCGAAAAAGAACCTACCATCTGCGTCTCCGTTCTTCTTCCATGATGTTTTTTAGGTTGACTTCATATTTGTTCTGTAGTTGTTTGTATTCCGAAAGAGCAAGCACAACATAGGTTTGCCTGGATGCGTCCATCTTGGTTTTATGACTTGTGTATTGGAACGAGGTCATCTCGGGTGTGATGTCATTCCCAGCTCCGACATTGGACTTCTGAGGTAAATGGAATGCAGTGTAAGGCGGGTGCCAGCTAGTCTGGACTACCCCTCGAGAAAACAAAAGGCCTTCATGAGAATTAACATTTGAACTCTCTCTTGCATATGTAACAGCAACATCTGAGACGCAGCACACAGTGCAGCTTGCACCTCAATTTTACAGTCTCATCATCTCCCCCTACTCCCCCCTTCTCCTCCTCACTTAAAACTCACTAAGAACCTATGCAATGCTAAGTGTGTATAAAAAAGTAACTATACATGTTTGGTATCATTTAAAGTGTCTCAATGTGGTAAACTGGTCTCAGAGCAATCACAACAAAAAACACTTGACTTGACTTGACACTTGACTTGACACTTGACGACTCATTCCTCCAGCCATAATGAAAAGCTAAAAGAAGTTATAAAATATGAGAAATGTGGTGTGCCCCTTAAAGGTGTGCCCTCCCCCAGATCCATACAAACTACCTCCTGTATGTAAATCTACAGGAATCAAGAACCCATTCAATTAAAAATTCTGATCCAACAGTTGTGAACCCCTCAATAGGGGACCAAAATCGAATTATGACAGACTCCACCATTAGGTAAGCATATTGAATTATCTGGGTTTATAAGGAAAATTGGCAAAAGGTTCGGGGAGTCTGTAGGTAGACTTCCCACACGATCGCTGTGTGTAGTTTTCGTTGCCAGGTAAATATTTCTATAAATTCCTTGATAATCAAATTGTTGTTATTGTAGTTGATTGATCGATGATTTTACTCTATTCATTGGATTTTGAATTATTGTTCTATTACCTGGTCAATAAATTTTAAACATTTGATTTTATTCTGACTGTCTCTGAAATTGTTTTCCCAAGTAGATTAAACGATTCGTATGTAACCGCAAGTCTGTGTCAGATTAGTGATGAATAATATTTGGCATCAATTCAAGTGTACTTGGTTTGCAAAGAAAAAAAGGGAATTTCCGTTTAGAACAGCAAATGCTACTTGACCAATCTAAATTCGGGTGTGTCTTACCTCTGTTTTAATTTAATGTTTCTCAAGATAAGTGTACGCAGGAAACCATGGCATGGCCAATCCAAAGCTATTATAAGAGAAGTTATGTTGGTCAACTTATATCTGTAATAGTGGCCGTGACCTCTACTGAAGTTAAATTCAAGCGTATGCAATTCCAACTCACTGGAGAAAGTATTAAAGAACAGTCATTGAACATCCTGGGATACTTAAGCTTTTTAAATGTAAAAACTGAAGTCTTAGGATGCTCAGAAAAAATAAGGTAAACAATGTTTAAATTAAAATACTTAATGAGAAATTCGTTATCATGTAAAGTTTTTATTTCTTTATTTATTGTTGCATGTTTATATTGCTTTCTCTTGAACAAATTCACAAACATAAGACAAAGAGAATGTCACTTTCATAAAGACTTTACACAGTTCAAGTGAAGCATTACATTAAAACGCAGCAGACACTCAGCAAAGTCATTTCCAGTCATTTATGGCTTGGATTGGGGTTAAAAACGGACAGTTAGAGGCAATAAGTAAGGGTCATCCAGCCATGAAAAATTTGTTCTTCAAAGAGCGATCAGACTGAGTGACTCCTCTCACATTCTTTACTCGACCCATTAATCAGTAGTGAGTCCATCTGCTGTGCTGTCACTCCCCAAAGCAAGTAGTCGATGGTAAAATGGACAAGTCTGTTTAAAGTATAGTCTGCGTAAATAATTACAGGTTGTCAGTGCCTACCCTGTTGCTTGGAGTGACTGGTTTAATTGCTTGGACAGAATCTAGAGTAGGGTGAGATTTCAGGACGAGCTGGAGGCCTCTTAAAAAAAGATTTCAGGACGAGCTGGTGGCCTCTTAAAATCCATGCACCTTTTCTGTGCACTGAATAATTACCCTTAGAGAGCATCACTCAATGCTCTCCAATTTTCCTTATTCACAACTTGTATTGATTTCAAGCAGGGCTGGACTGGTAAGCATTTTCCCTGTGGGGCCGATCAGGGATGGACTGGCTATTGGGCTATTGGGAGAACCGGGCAGGCCCGCCGCGAAATGGGCCGAATGGCCGCGAAAGCTGAAATGATCCGTTGCGTTGTGCACAATGGGACACAAAATGCCGCCGCTATATGCCTATGGGGACAGCGATATACAGAAAATATATATCTGGCAACCTTAGACATGTCGAAATCTAATTCTGACCGGCAAAACACCGTTATTTAAAGTCTGTTATTTATCAAATGTAGAAAATTTTATATTTTACTGGCATTATTAGTTTTAATTATACCATGGTCTATTCGAATACTAGATTCTGATTAGTTGGAATGTGTGCAGTTCAAACCATTGAATGCACAGGTAGTTCCAGTCAGTTTTAATCACTGTTCGATATTAATGCCCTTTTAGTAACATTGCAGAGCAAGGAGAGTGAGCTATAGCAATTGAAAAAATTTCCCAACCACTCTCATAGCTAATATAGTTTAATTCAGCTTGTTTTGCACAGAGGTTGAGAGGAGGAAATCAGGATTATTAAATGCATTTTTCACTGTCCAGCAACAAGATGCAAGAAGATTTAAACTGTAATGTGTTGTGTATATTATATTACTGTGCTGAAGTGCCATTACATACCTATAGCCACTAGAGGCCCCTCCACTCTCACACAACTCTGACTCAGATGATGTACCCTGAAGTGCTGTTCGGGATAATCCATGGATATGTGTGCATTCAATTATTTAAAATGCACTTTGCGGAGGCCTCATCGTTTTGCATTTAAAATAGTTTTACGCATGCCATGGATTATCCCTTACGTAAAACATGACACAATTAATCGAAAGGGGATGGAAAGGGGGGATGGTGGTTTTACAAGGAGGATGCTTTTTTTATTTTTTATTTTTTCCCCTTTTTTCTCCCCAATTTGGAATGCCCAATTCCCAATGCACTCTAAGTCCTCCTGTTGGCGTAGTGACTTGCCTCAATCTGGGTGGAGGAGGACAAATCTCAGTTGCCTCTGTGTCTGAGATCGTCAACCCACGCATCTTATCGCATGGCTTATTGAGTGCATTACCGCAAAGACATTGCGCATGTTGAGGTTTCATGCCATCCACCGCGGCATCCACGCACAACTCACCACACACCCCACCGAGAGTAAATCACATTATAGCGACCACGAGGAGTTTACCCCATGTGACTACCCTCCCTAGCAACCGGGCCAATTTGGTTGCTTAGATACCTGTCTGGAGTCACTCAGCATGCCCTGGGATTCGAATTCACAAACTCCAGGGGTGGTAGTCAGCGTCTTTACTCACTGAGCTAACCAGGCCCCCCAAGGGATATGTTTTTAGGTATTTCTTGCAACAGATGCCAACCCCTCGCATCCCCCCTCAACACGAGCCCTGTCAAATTAAGACACATCTAAAAAACGAATGACGAACCTCGGTGCAAATTGTTTGAGTGTTTCAGCTACAATCACAACCCATGTTTTAAAGTGAATCTCATTTAAACCAAGATGCTGTAAAGTAATATTCCGGGTTAAGCTCAATTGACAGCATTTTTAGCATGATGTTGATTACTACAAAAATAAATTTTAGTCCCTTTTCATAAAAAAATAAAATAAAATCTGGGTTGCTGTGAGGCACTTACAAGCCTTATTAGTGCACAAGCTCCCAGAGGAGCCCACATTCACTGCATCCACAACCCTATTATCCCCTGTCCATGGTCGCGGGAAGAGCACATATATGCATTTAGGAGATGCTGATATAACTACGGAGCTGTTGCGCAATAGAGAAAGCCATCCCTCACCCTCGGTGCCTTAATGCTATTGATGGGAAATTTGAATATTTTTGGAGAAATGGTTCTTTCGGATGGTTTGTTTCAATTAAATGGTTAAAAAAAGATTCACCAGTTCTTTTGTATCATCACATTTATGTTAATCCACTCACTTTTTTTACAGAAACCCTAATCCAGCCCTTAACTATTTAAAATATAATCTGCATGCACAATACAGAATAGAAAAATCTTTTATTCAAAATTGTATTAATAAAAAAACTTTTGTTTTATTTGTTATTAAAGAAACATACATTTCAGCACCAAATTGAAGATCTCTGTACACACATAGTATCAGCAGCTCACTGATGGGCTCTCAGCAATACAGACATGTCTGAAAGAGACAGTCCTCAGTTCAGTGTATTGTTGTTTTGAGAACTGTTGCAAACAGATCATCATAATTCATTGATAAAATGGTATACAATCAAGTAATAAACACATTTCCAGACTGTTTTCTTTGTTATACTTTCAGTAACGCTGTAGATTACAGCCCGCAATTTACAGCGAAAGTACAAAAGATTTACAGTTTACCTTTTTGTAATAATAGTGTACCTATAAATTACTTACGTGTAGGTATAAGGGAACAATATGCAAAGTTTGGGGAATTAAGGGGTTACAACATGTAAAATTACAAATAATTTATACTGTATTTTATAACTAAGGGGTAATTATTCTTATATTACATGGTAAGTATGACCTATAGTGCTAAACAACATGTAAAATTTCAAATTATTTATACTATAAGTATTTTATATCTAAGGCGCAATTATTCTAATATTAAATGGTATGTATGACCTTTATTGCTAAACAACATGGAAACTTACAAGTAATTTATACTGTAAGTATTTTATAACCAAGGGGTAATTATTCTTATATTACGTGGTATGTATGACCTATAATTCTAAACAACATGGAAAATTACAAATAATTTATACTTTAAGTATTTTATAACTGGGGTAACTATGCTAATAGTATATATTATATATATTACGTGGTATGTATGACCTACTATGCTAAACAACAATCTTACGTTTGCAAGGAATTTAGCAAGAACATACACTGCATACCTTTTGTAAGAATACATAGGTATTATATATACAGAGTTTAAATTGGGCCGGTACAGTCCGGATTGGAGTTCTGGCACCTTTGACCTTTGAAAAATACTTGTTTGTCAATCAATTCCATTTCTTGTATTCTCCGATGCGGTTTTTCTTTGATACATTTGACACATTCTGTCTCTATTTAGCAAGTGTATATGGTCAAAAGTATTTCAAGTTCATTATGCTTTGCTCTAGTCAGTTGCGGATGCTGGTAGAGGCAGAATACGAGAGCAGCATGAGGCAACGCGTCCACCCATTCTGACGCTCGTTCTGCTCTCCGTTCCAAAGAAATTGCGTAATATGCAATCTACAATCCACTGATATGCAGTACCGATTTCGCTTAGTTTTACTAATAAGCTGTATACACGGAGGGGGTTTGAATCTGGAATCTGTTGCATTCAAAGCGACATCAGCACAGATCAAAACATTGTAAAAGTTTTCACTGTTATTTGAATATTTATGTGTGTCCTCGATTTTGATTTATTCAGCATTTATTTTTATTTAGTTTTTCTTTTGAAATAAATAAATATATATATATATATATATATATATATATATATATATATATATATTTCTAGCAAATATAGTGGGATTCACTAGTGAAAATGCTTGTTCATGCCACAGTGAAGAATTTTAGACTCTTTTATAATTTAATGCAAATGTTTATTATATTATCAGAAAAACAATTTGAGCAAACGGCAGTTATAATAATAATAATAATAAGTTTTATTTATATAGCGCCTTTCCAGAGCTCAAGGACGCTTTACAATAGACAAGCAACAATAAAGGCAGAGGACAAAGACAGCAGACAAAACAACAGCAGGTAGATAATAACAGCAGGTAGATAAGTTGTCTTCTTTTAAATTGTAACATAATTAGATTTAACTGTAGCATGTTCTAATCCAGTGGTTCTCAACCTTTTTGACTGTCCAAGACAATCTTTGAAGGCCCCCTCGCCTGAAACTAGACATGTCTAATTTAAATAATTGATCATGGATAATTTTTGATTCTAGAAGTTTCGGAAAGAGTCTGTTTATAATTTGTAGGCATACATCTTAATTAAAATGCTAAAAAAAAATAAATAAGTTAAGTTGAATTATTTTAATATTTCCTATTTTAAATACATTTTAAGTCAACTTGAGGCCCCCTTGGAAGTGTGCTGAGGCCCCCTAATGGTTCCTGGCCCCCATACAGTCCATCTCAGATGCGAGTCACCACAGTAACTGAGTGATCTCTGTTTCTGGACACTGAAAACTCAGTTTCTGTCAAATCATGGTAAAGAAACTAATTTTCTACTAAAGCCACTTAAAGGAATAGTTTGCTAAAAATAATGTATTTTAATTCATACATACATATATATATATATATATATATATATATATATATATATATATATATATATATATATATATACAGTGGGTACGGAAAGTATTCAGACCCCCTTACATTTTTCACTCTTTGTTATATTGCAGCCATTTGCTATAATCATTTAAGTTCATTTTTTTTTCCTCATTATTGTACACACAGCACCCCATATTGACAGAAAAACTGAACTATCACATGGTCCTAAGTATTCAGACCCTTTGTTCAGTATTTAGTAGAAGCACCCTTTTGATCTAATACAGCCATGAGTCTTTTTGGGAAAGATGCAACAAGTTTTTCACATCTGGATTTGGGTATCCTCTGCCATTCCTCCTTGCAGATCCTCTCCAGTTCTGTCAGGTTGGATGGTAAACGTTGGTGGACAGCCATTTTCAGGTCTCTCCAGAGATGCTCACTCCTTCGTTATTTTAGCGGTGTGCTTAGGGTCATTGTCTTGTTGGAAGGTGAACCTTCAGCCCAGTCTGAGGTCCAGAGCACTCTGGAGAAGGTTTTCGTCCAGGATATCCCTGTACTTGGCCGCATTCATCTTTCCCTCGATTGCAACCAGTCGTCCTGTCCCTGCAGCTGAAAAACACCCCCACAGCATGATGCTGCCACCACCATGCTTCACTGTTGAGACTGTATTGGACAGGTGATGAGAAGTGCCTGGTTTTCTCCACACATACCGCTTAGAATTAACTCTTTCCCCGCCAGCGTTTTTAAAAAAAAGTTGCCAGCCACCGCCAGGGTTTTTGACGATTTTCGCTAAAATTTAATGGCCCGCAGAACATTTTCTTCCATGAATATATGAAGATGCTATATATCACAATAAAGATCTGAGCCTCTGCTTTTAGGCAAAAAAAAAAAAAAGATTTTATTTTATATTCATTTGTTCTTTTTTTATTGCGACTTGAACAGAGGTAGGTTTTGTCAAAAAACAACATTTCAGACAAAAAGCTGAGAAAAAGGCATGTTTATGTCTGATATTTTGAGCTTCTCAATACTCCACTTCTTCATGTTTGAGACGATCGCAGTCTGTTTCTTTGATCAAAGAGTTGCGTACTCTTTCAAAACATGTGCAGGGGTCTTCCTTACCGTATAACACCTAAAACACGGAAACCCGGAAAATTCCGTGTTTGGCGGGGAAAGAGTTAAGGCCAAAAAGTTCTATCTTGGTCTCATCAGACCAGAGAATCTTATTTATCACCATCTTGGAGTCCTTCAGGTGTTTTTTTAGCAAACTCCATGCAGGCTTTCATGTGTCTTGCACTGAGGAGAGGCTTCCGTTGGGCCACTCTGCCATAAAGCCCCAACTGGTGGATGGCTGCAGTGATGGTTGACTTACTACAACTTTCTCTCATCTCCCGACTGCATCTCTGGAGCTCAGCCACAGTGATCTTTGGGTTCTTCTTTACCTCTCTCACCAAGGCTCTTCTCCCCCAATAGCTCAGTTTGGCGGACGGCCAGCCCTAGGAAGGGTTCTGGTCGTCCCAAACGTCTTCCATTTAAGGATTATGGAGGACACTGTGCTCTTATGAACCTTAAGGGCAGCAGAAATTTTTTTGTAACCTTGGCCAGATTTGTGCCTTGCCACAATTCTGTCTCTGAGCTCTTCAGGCAGTTCCTTTGACCGCATGATTCTTATTTGCTCTGACATGCACTGTGAGCTGTAAGGTCTTATATAGACAGGTGTGTGGCTTTCCTAATCAAGTCCAATCAGTATAATCAAACACAGCTGGACTCAACTGAAGGTGTAGAACCATCTCAAGGATGATCAGAAGAAATGGACAGCACCTGAGTTAAATATATGAGTGTCACAGAAACGGGTCTGAATACTTAGGACCATGTGATATTTCAGTTTTTCTTTTTTAATAAATGTGAAAAAATGTCAACAATTCTGTGTTTTTCTGTCAATATGGGGTGCTGTGTGTACAATAATGAGGAAAAAGAATGAACTTAAATGATTTTAGCAAATGGCTGCAATATAACAAAGAGTGAAAAATTTAAGGGGGTCTGAATACTTTCCGTACCCACTGTATACAGTGCATCCGGATAGTATTCACAGTGCTTCACTTTTTACACATTTTGTTATGTTACAACCTTATTCCAAAATGGATTAAATTCATTATTTTCCACAAAATTCTACAAACAATACCCCATAATGACAACGTGAAAGAAGTTTGTTTGAAATTTTGGCAAATTTATTCAAAATAAAACACGAAAGAAATCACATGTACATAAGTATTCACAGCCTTTGCTCAATACTTTGTTGAAGCACCTTTGGCACCAATTACAGCATCAAGTATATATATATATATATATATATATATATATATATATATATATATATATATATAATATATATATATATATATATATATGTAAGGAATAATTGACGACGGGCCATTGAATTATTAGAAAAATAATGCACACCGGGGTGGTAATGCGGTCACGACGTGAAGCGGAGTGGTCGTTACACCTCGGTGTGCATTATTTTTCTAATAATTCAACGCCCGGAGTCAATTATTCGCTTATACTACAGTTACCACACCTCGAAACATTGTTCAGATGATGTGATTCTAGACGTTTGTCAAGTTTTTGTCATTAAAACGCTCTTGTATGTAGGACTAATTTCTTACGCATCTAATCCCATGCCTCCGTTGCTAATTCCAAAACGTCATTTTAGAGTTAGTAACGGAGGTTTGAGCCACTGACAGCAGACTAATGCAGTTATTAGTGTAGTTATTAGAGAGACAGAGGTTGCAATAATGAGACAGAAAATCATGTGTGTCATATTATTTAATTTATTTATTAATTCATACGTTATAATTCATTCGTTAATTTGAACGAATTTATTTATTAAAATTAAACTGCACGTTTCCATTGATGGTGAAGTCAGACATCGAAAATGGCAGATCAAGCGCACTGGGCTGACAGAATTCAAATCATCCAACGACGTATTGGGCTGCTGTGTCTGGTGACAAATCCTCTTGAAGTTGAAGTGGATTTGTCGCTGTCACTTCTTGTTATGAATTGTATCCTATTTTCCGTTATTACAGTTGACTACGGCAGTGATATGGAACTGTAATGCGGTCAAGACCTGCCTGGAACTACTTTAGCCGTGCGTTTCCCTGAAAATAATTGCACACCTTAGAACGTTCTCAACCAATCAGAATCAAGCATTCAACAGCCCTGTAGTATATATATATATATATATATATATATATATATATATATATATATATATATATATATATATACTGTGTGTGTGTAGCCAAGTGGTTTAAAGCCATTTTTTGTATTACACAAAAATTTGGTGTGGCCCCTTTAAGAAATCATCATTCTGTGTGGTGAGATTTTTCTCTGGCAAGCAATGCACATGTGTGAGAGAGAAATATATGAGGTGCCCCTAGGGACATTATTCAGAATTACCATGCACATACATGTACTTTTCCTCTCACATACACATATGAAACCAAATTCATTCACATACTATAGTGAAATGCTCACACACATACAAGTGAAATGCTTTTACAAACACAACTGAAACGCTCACACACACGCAACTGAAACGCTCTCACACACACAACTGAAATGCTCACACACGCAACTGAAATGCTCTCACACACACAACTGAAATGCTCTCACACACACAACTGAAACGCGCTCTCACACACACAACTGAAATGCGCTCACACACACAACTGAAACGCACTCACACACACAAGTGAAATGCTCTCATACATACAACTAAAATGATTACACTCTCACACACACAACTGAAAAGCATTTCAGTATGTTGTATGAAAGCATTTCAGTATGTTGTATGCAAGCATTTCAGTTGTGTGTGTGAGAGCATTTCAGTTGTGTGTGAGAGCATTTCAGTTGTGTGTGTGAGAGCATTTCAGTTGTGTGTGTGAGAGCATTTCAGTTGTGTGTGTGAGAGCATTTCAGTTGAAACGGAAGCACATTTCAGTTGAAACGGAAGGTGGTTAAAGTACCCACTCCACTCCAGTTGGTGGCAGTAGTGTATGGCGTTTAATTTTGGACAAAACAGCATAGCGCAAAAACACAGCGCGCAAGTGAATTTCAACAGTCTGAGCACCATGACACAGCTCGCGACGTAAAATTTAAACCTGCAGAACTTGCAAATCACAAACTTCGAGCACAAAAATATGATTGTGCACACAAATTAACAAGTCCCACACACGCGCAAGTTCTTTTCTGCACACGCACGAGTTCTTTTCCTATGGGAAGCCAAACAAAGCAAAAGTGGGACGAGACAGCGGGGGTTTACAGAGCTCGCGCCGCATGACATGTCATCTGCGCGGTTCAATGGTCCGAGCACGCGGCCAGTTCGATCAGCGCAGCGCGGACGTGTTTCCTAGCGACACCCAATGGGCAGCGGCGCGAACAATCCTCAACAGCGCTGCGCTGACCAATTTAAACAGCGCAGTGCAAACCATACATGCAAATTAATGTACAATAAAGAAACCCTCCTTCCTTACAAAAATTGGTTCTCTGCTGAAATTTAGCAGTTTTTCCCTACAGAAGACAAAGAAGAAGAAAGACAACATGAAAATGCATACATTTCTTATGTTTATTATCTTTAATAGTGTTAGTAAAGAGTAGTGTTGTGCGTCGATACCCTACTTTGAAGAACTGCACATATGTATAGAGGCTACGGAAAGAGCTGTACAAAGCAGAAACTTCAATGACTTTCAATATCAGTAGTCGTCTTGAGGAGCACGCCAACCTTCTGCTAAGGTCATTCTAAAACATTATACAGATATATATATATATATCACAACACTACTCTTTACTAACACTATTAAAGATAATAAACATAAGAAATGTATGCATTTCATCTTGTCTTTCTTCTTCTTTGTCTTCTGTAGGGAAAAACTGCTAAACTTCAGCAGAGAACCAATTTTTGTAAGGAAGGAGGGGTTTCTTTATTGTAGGGCCTACATTTATTTGCATGTATGGTTTGCGCTGCGCTGTTTAAATTGGTCAGCGCAGCGCTGTTGAGGATTGTTCGCGCCGCTGCCCATTGGGTGTCGCTAGGAAACACGTCCGCGCTGCGCTGATCGAACTGGCCGCTGCTCGGACCATTGAACCGCGCAGATGACATGTCGATGGGCGCGAGCTCTGTAAACCCCGCTGTCTCGTCCCACTTTTGCTTTGTTTGGCTTCCCATAGGAAAAGAACTCGTGCGTGTGCAGAAAAGAACACGCGTGTGTGGGACTTGTTAATTTGTGTGCACAATCATATTTTTGTGCTCGAGTTTGTGATTTGCAAGTTCTGCAGGTTTAAATTTTACGTGCGAAGCTGTGTCATGGTGCTCACACTGTTGAAATTCACTTGCGCGCTGTGTTTTTGCGCTGCGCTGTTTTGTCCAAAATTAAACGCCATACACTACTGCCACCAACTGGAGTGGAGTGGGTACTTTAACCACCTTCGCTTCAACTGAAATGTACTTCGTTCAACTGAAATGCTCTCACACACAACTGAAATGCTCTCACACACACAACTGAAATGCTCTCACACACACAACTGAAATGCTCTCACACACACAACTGAAATGCTTGCATACAACATACTGAAATGCTTTCATACAACATACTGAAATTCTTTTCAGTTGTGTGTGTGAGAGTGTAATCATTTTAGTTGTATGTATGAGAGCATTTCACTTGTGTGTGTGAGTGCGCTTCAGTTGTGTGTGTGAGCGATTTCAGTTGTGTGTGTGAGCATTTCAGTTGTGTGTGAGAGCATTTCAGTTGTGTGTGTGAGAGCATTTCAGTTGTGTGTGTGAGAGCATTTCAGTTGCGTGTGTGAGAGCATTTCAGTTGTGTGTGTGAGAGCATTTCAGTTGTGTGTGTGAGAGCATTTCAGTTGTGTGTGTGTGAGCGTTTCAGTTGCGTGTGAGAGCATTTCAGTTGCGTGTGAGAGCATTTCAGTTGTGTGTGTGAGAGCGTTTCAGTTGCGTGTGTGTGAGCATTTCAGTTGCGTGTGAGAGCATTTCAGTTGTGTGTGTGAGAGCGTTTCAGTTGCGTGTGTGTGAGCATTTCAGTTGTGTGTGAGAGCATTTCAGTTGTGTGTGTGAGAGCATTTCAGTTGTGTGTGTGAGAGCATTTCAGTTGTGTGTGTGAGAGCGTTTCAGTTGCGTGTGTGAGAGCATTTCAGTTGCGTGTGTGAGAGCATTTCAGTTGCGTGTGTGAGAGCATTTCAGTTGCGTGTGTGAGAGCGTTTCAGTTGCGTGTGTGAGAGCGTTTCAGTTGCGTGTGTGAGAGCATTTCAGTTGCGTGTGTGAGAGCATTTCAGTTGCGTGTGTGAGAGCATTTCAGTTGCGTGTGTGAGAGCATTTCAGTTGCGTGTGTGAGAGCATTTCAGTTGCGTGTGTGAGAGCATTTCAGTTGAGTGTGTGAGAGCATTTCAGTTGTGTGTGTGAGAGCATTTCAGTTGCGTTTGTGTGAGCATTTCAGTTGTGTGTGTGAGCGTAATATTTTCAGTTGTATGTATGAGAGCGTTTCAGTTGTGTTTGTAAAAGCATTTCACTTGTATGTGTGTGAGCATTTCACTATAGTATGTGAATGAATTTGGTTTCATATGTGTATGTGAGAGGAAAAGTACATGTATGTGCATGGTAATTCTGAATAATGTCCCTAGGGGCACCTCATAGAAATATGTGGTGCAGCTACTGTGAGATCTTCAGGTTAAAAAGTGGTAAATATCATGTTTTGGCTAAATTTACATTTTGTATTGTAAAGATTTAGATCATGTGTTAGTCTAAAATAAGTTGTTTGATATGTAATTTGACTAGATGCTCGGAGTTTGCGTGTGTAATTATTGTTCAATGTATCATGCATTTCTGTGTTAACACTTTGGTTTACTAAAAGTGCTCAGTTAATGTGGTGCTTGTTACCCCCTTGTTTCACGTAGTTACAGAGTAAGTACAATGTCAGCAGGCTGTCAGTTAAAGTGGTGCTTGTTACCCCCTTGTTCTATGTAGTTATAGGGTACAATATGTGCAATAAATATACATATCCAAAATATAATATCCTTTACGTCATAACCTTTATTTTACACACAACTTATTTCAAAACAGATTTACAACACTTTTTAATTTAAATCAAACATTGTCAACTTTTCATTTTAAATAAAATAGTCATGACAACAACGTATCACATTATCACCCCCCCCTTTTGTTTTCTCTTGCTTGGCTTCTCCCTTTTGTTCCTCTTATATTTGGTCTACGATGTTGAAGAGTTGATGGAATCCCTGTTTTGTGTGTGTGTGTGTGTGTGTGTGTGTGAACATACACTGAAACTCACAATCTTTTCCTTGGGGATAATTTACTCACTGCTGTTTTGAAGAAGCTCTAATAAAAATGAATTACATTAAACAAAATACGTGTGTATCTTTCTTGAAACTTAACGAAACTGAATAACAATACCAGTTAATTCCCTATGCAATCCAAAATAATGTATAAAAATTAATCAAATTACAGTTACAAAATAACACAGATAAATACAAATAAATCATATCTATGAAATGTGGCAGTGCCTATACATGAAAGCACATGGGAAAAGAAATATAAACCCATATTAGATTAACCACATTTAGCTTGACTTCACATTACACATATAAGCTCTCAAATAAATGTTTAACTCAACTCAAGCACTTTAACCCTCTGGGGTCGACGGACGCGCCGGCGCGTCCTGCTGGATATTTTCATCATTACAGCGGAACAACTTAAAATACTCCATCATTTTGGGGTATACAGATAAGTGTAAGACATCATTAGAGACTATAAAGGGTCTACTTTTATTTGTGTACACTCAATACAAAAACAACAAAACCTTGTGCTTTTGTAAAATAAAGAAAATAAAAAGTGTGAGCTTTCAGCAGTCTCCGTGTTCGCGAGCATATATCTGAAACACGTCACAAAAATTTACAGAATCTCTGCGAAAACCTATCGCACAAACATGAAACATATGTCTAAAAAAAGCTTAAAATGTCTACTTTGAAATAAAACAATTCAAATTTAAAACAAATATTCTCCTGCAATGTAATCTGTATGAAACTAAGTGATGTACAGTTTTTACTGGCTCAACTCATTAAAGCTAATGTGATCACTCCCACCAGCAGAACGCGCCATTCATACGCTAATGTGCTGAGACGATCAAGGCAAATGGTAAACGCCCCCGACAGTGAGGTTTGATGTAAACACAATTCATTCACTTTACTGCGCATTTGTAATTATACACAGATGAGGAAACTCCTGGATAGTAAGGAAGAGTTAACATTTTCCTCAGAAGAAGAGCGGGACACCGATGAACATTTGTATTTTGAAGAGAGACTTGATCCAGCAGAGGATACAATTTCGGACGAGTAAGTGATTTAGTTTTCTTTAGTAGACATGTTATTTTATATAAACAAGTACATATTTTACTAGTGGGACTGTTTCCAGACTTGCCAGCCAGGATTCAGAGTATTGACATTTGAAATATATCCTAATAAGCAAGTTTTAGTTACATTTAAATGCTGTTTGGCTAAAGCAGGTATTTAAATTGTATGCTGTATGATATAAATATGATATGTAATATGATATAAAATTATATGAATGTTTAGAATATATTTTATCTAGTGTTTATGCTGCCTCTTTATCACCAATGTTTGTCTGTTCAGGTGTGTAAAATGAGTAAATTGCACTTTAAATATGCCCATATTAGAAAATCACAATCTTATAATGATTTCTGAAGGATAATGTGACACTGAAGACTGCAGTAATGATGCTGAAAATTCAGCTTTGATCACAAATTGCATTTTACAATATATTCAAATAGAAAACTGTTCTTTTAAATTGTAAAATGAGTTCACACAATGTTTTTACTGTATTTTGGATCAAATAAATGCATTCTTGGTGAGCAGAAGAGATTTCTTTTAAACGGTAGTGTAGGTCTAAAATTAAGTAAAGTCTTTATGTAAAGAAAATGTATAGTCAGATTACTTTTAACTTAAAACTTGATTTTGATCATTAAATCTCCTCACATTCATTCTCTTTCTGATGCTGCGTTCACACCGGACACGAATAGCGCGTCAGGCGCAAAGATTTCAATATTAAGTCAATGCAAAGACGCGTTACGCGCGTAAAAAATTCCTGCGGCGCGAATGAGGCGTAGAGCGTGGCGCGGTAGACGCGAATACGCCTCATTCGCGCGTCGAATGGCGCGAATTGAGCGTCTGGCGCGTTACACGCGAATGGTGCATTTTGTGCGTCGCGTCTGCCGCCCGAGTTGAAAAATCTGAACTTTGGCGTCAATTCGCGCTGCGTTAACCAATCAGGAGCCTAGCTGCCTGCTGTCACTCAGGAGGTAAAGTGACGTAAACTTTCATTATTATTGTACTGTAAAGACAACCAACATTAGTGTCTGGACAGTGTTGAATAAGGAAAAAAACACAGAACAGGTTAATTACTTTTGGAGGCTGGCTCCATTTTTTTATCAAAACAAAAATAAATAAATAATTTAACCTGATATACTACCATGGAAAACCTGACATTTTTTAAAAGTCTCAACTTAATAAATGTGCATGTTGTGGACCTCACATCCTGGAACTGGGGCTGACAACCTGGGAAAAAAAATACAAAATATAATAATAATGGACTATTTTTAGATAGTTTAGCTCTTTATAGGTTTGTGGGTGGCTCTTAAAAGAGCCGTTGTAGGGAAGTCATGAGGAGGACTTCAAACGCTACTCCGTCGGCTGCCATGGTACTGCTCCCTCCGCCGAGAAGTGTGCCATGAAGACATCCCTCACCCGGAGTGCCTCTCTGGAGGAGTTGTTGGCCGCAACCCGACCCAGACCTGGCAGTGGCTCCTCTCCAGCATGTCCCGCGCCCCTCGCTGGTGGACCCAAGTACGGCAACGACGACCCATACGCCGCTATTCTGCTCTCCAGAGCAAATACAGAGCGGTGACTCTCTCAACGAATGCTCGATCAACATCAGCCATCTTGTAAAAAGATGGCCGTCATCGGATTTCGCCTCCGACGCACGTCACGCGTGTAAATTTCGCTTCAAACTTTTTTTTTACACGCGTCAATTTCGCTCTTGACACGCGAATGGATTCAAAGTGGTCAAGCGTATAACTAGACGCGGTAGGCGTGAATTTGACGCGCTATTCGCGTCCGGTGTGAACGTAGCATGACACATTCCTCATTGATAGGCCCAGGGGAGGGGTCTTTTGTCTCCTCAGGTGTGAATCACCTCAATATTCATGATAGTTCACGCCTCCTCACATATGACCTTTCTAACACTAAAAGTTAGAGATGCACTGATTGCAATTTTCTTGCCCGATTTCGATTTCTGATTTTTTTGCAAGTGTGACCTGCCGATACCCATTTTTTTCCGATTCCGATTTTCTTTCTAAGAACTATTATTGACCACATATACAAACAAAATCTACCTTTCTTCAATGCTAAATTTTATTTTCATAATAAAATAAATTATTAAACATTACAATTTCCCCCAAACTGCTCTAAGTTACAGGATCTTCTCTCACTTAAACAACTCTCAAAATAAAGTGATCTGTGACTGTAAAGAGGTAGAAATAACAATTAACTGCAAATGAGTCGCTTTATATAACATATGTCATTTCCCACTATTTTTATAAATGGACCTTTTTCTCTTTATTACTCGTCTAACAAAACAATTCCAAAGATCTGAAAAACTGAAGTGTCCAATACGCTCAACTTACGTTAGATGTACAAATATCAGTTGTAAAACTGAGCACTGCTTCGGGAACGGCTTGCATATCTGTCAACACTCCGGTTTTTCCCGGGAGTCTCCCGTTTTGTTATTTCTCCCCAAAGAAATCTCCCGTAATTTGTACGGAGCAAACAACGTTATATGAATAATCAAATCAATATATTATTCCAAGGTGGTCCAGTTGCCAGATCTTGAATGAAACGCATCCTACTCACACAATCGACACATCATACAAATTACAAATAATTTGTGACCTCAACCTGGCAACCTACAACCCATTTGCGCTGTTGATATCTGCGCAGGCAGTAGACGCGGGATGTAAAATCAAGCATCACTGGTAGAGGGGAGGAGAAGACTCAGCTGGTCCTCCGGTGAAAAAAACAAAATATACATGTACATTTAACAACAGCTGGATGGAACAATTGAATTTCATATCCCGAAGCCATATCGACAATGCCCACGCCTTTTGCAATGTGTGTCGCACTGATTTTAATATCGGACACGGTGGGAAAAATTACGTTAAATCCCAACGGCACAATTTGTATGTATTTAGCCTGCCTCTGCCATCCAGCACCCCCCTTCCCCTCTCCCAGATTTGTGTACCCAAATGTTGACAGATAACAGGCTGCATGTGTTACATGACACGAGATTAAACAACTCGGGCAACGCGACGTCGGAAAGTACCTCATACTCTGTATCGAGGAAATGAATCAGATTTCTGAAGCTTCTGTCCTCAACTATGGAGAACAGCTGGTCATCCAGGGCCATGAATTCCATAATTTTCCTCGTAATTGCATCGGTATTTTCGCTGCTCATACCAAGGAATGATAGGAGACTTGTGGCTGGCTCTGAGCTCTGGCTATCTTTAGCCGCTTTCACTTTTTAGCTTCTTTTTTAAAATGGGCATTTTCAGCTGTGTGATGGTGTTATAAATGTCTAATTAGGTTTGTTGATCCGAAAGTTATTGTGGTAGTTCCCCCACGGTTTACTTTGGCCTTAAAATTATTACACATTTCAAACTTTATGTATTCTTCACTCACAGTGAAGATCTTCCACGCCAATGACATGTTTAAATGCAGCTGTGAAGTTATTGCCTGCCGAGCATGCGGAAAATCGGCTAATTCCGGTCCGTGGCCGTTCGATCGGTGCATCTCTACTAAAAGTGTCTAACAAAAGTTAAATGACTAAATTATTTTGTATGAATGAGTGATCAGGATGGTTTTCACATAATTTTGTAGCAAAAACTCTGGGCTACAAGATCCAGTTCTCAAAAGTCTTGTGTACAAATGTTTATTATGTGTTATATGGCCTTATTTCAGTGACTTAAAATTTTAGTTTTTTCAAAAACCATGCATAAACGTGATTTTCTCAAAAATACAAACATGTACACACATGTTGCTCACGTATTATTGTAGCCCAGTTTGTGCTGAGTACAGTGTTATCAGACTTTAGCCATTAATATGTTTATAAGCAACTTAAAAAAGCACAAATGTCAAGGCATGTCAAAACTTCTCCAGGGCCCAAAACACCCTCAGATCCCAGAGGGTTAAATTACAGCCTGCAGATGTTGTACTTACTCTGTAACTACGTGAAACAAGGGGGTAACAAGCACCACATTAAATTGCAGCCGCAGATGTTGTACTTACTCTGTAACTATGTGAAATAAGGGGGTTACAAGCACCACTTTAAATTACAGCCCGCAGTTGTTGTACTTACTCTGTAACTATGTGAAACAAGAGGATAATATTTAAGCAATATCACATGAGCAAGTATGCGATATGGCCCTATATCAGCACTGCTGTGATTCAGCCACAGCGGCCGAGTGCCATAGTTAATTACAGCAGTGCTGATGTAGGGCCAAATTGCACAATTTCCAGTGTGATATTGCTTATATACACTCACCTAAAGGATTGTTAGGAACACCATACTAATACTGTGTTTGACCCCCCTTTCGCCTTCAGAACTGCCTTAATTATATGTGGCATTGATTCAACAAGGTGCTGAAAGCATTCTTTAGAAATGTTGGCCCATATTGATAGGATAGCTTCTTGCAGTTGATGGAGATTTGTGGGATGCACATCCAGGGCACGAAGCTCCCGTTCCACCACATCCCAAAGATGCTCTATTGGGTTGAGATCTGGTGACTGTGGGTCCATTTTAGTACAGTGAACTCATTGTCATGTTCAAGAAACCAATTTGAAATGATTCGAGCTTTGTGACATGGTGCATTATCCTGCTGGAAGTAGCCATCAGAGAATGGGAACATGGTGGCCATAAAGGGATGGACATGGTCAGAAACAAAGCTCAGGTAGGCCGTGGCATTTAAACGATGCCCAATTGGCACTAAGGGGGATAAAGTGTGCCAAGAAAACATCCCCCACACCACCACCACCAGCCTGCACAGTGGTAACAAGGCATGATGGATCCATGTTCTCATTCTGTTTACGCCAAATTCTGACTCTACCATCTGAATGTCTCAACAGAAATTGAGACTCATCAGACCAGGCAACATTTTTCCAGTCTTCAACTGTCCAATTTTGGTGAGCTCTTGCAAATTGTAGCCTCTTTTTTCCTATTTGTAGTGGAGATGAGTGGTACCCGGTGGGGTCTTCTGCAGTTGTAGCCCATCTGCCTCAAGGTTGTGCGTGTTGTGGCTTCACAAATGCTTTGCTGCATACCTCGGTTGTAGCAGTGGTTATTTCAGGCAAAGTTGCTCTTCTATCAGCTTGAATCAGTCGGCCCATTCTCCTCTGACCTCTAGCATCAACAAGGCATTTTTAGCCCACAGGTCTGCCGCATACTGGATGTTTTTCCCTTTTCACACCATTCTTTGTAAACCCTAGAAATGGTTGTGCGTGAAAATCCCAGTAACTGAGCAGATTGTGAAATACTCAGACCGGCCCGTCTGGCACCAACAACCATGTCACGCTCAAAACTGCTTAAATCACCTTTCTTTCCCATTCTGACATTCAGTTTGGAGTTCAGGAGATTGTCTTGACCAGGGCCACACCCCTAAATGCATTGAAGCAACTGCCATGTGATTGGTTGATTAGATAATTGCATTAATGAGAAACTGAACAGGTGTTCCTAATAATCCTTTAGGTGAGTGTACAACAGTTCAATGATCAAGTACATTACATTTTTTTGGGAAAAACCGAGTACGGTCATAAAAACGCATTTGTGCATGGAGCTACTTTATTACACAACCGATCAGAATCTGCAATTGCTGGTTGAAAACAAATGATGCGTCCAATACTCCTTTAGTCAATCAAAAGGTTCACTTCAGAAATAGTATCACAGCTTGTGCTGTTTCTAACAAGTCATTGGATAAACAAAGATAGACAGATGGATGTGTGTGTTTGTGTGTGTGTGTGAGAGAGAGAGAGAGAGAGAGAGAGAGATGGAGCGTGTGCGATCACCTGTTGCCACACCCAATCAGAGATGCTTTCAGTTTTCTGTAGGTCAGCTTTCTCAGTGGAATATAGACGTCCAAGCAGGGTATTCCTCTCTATTTCGGGGTAGCCTGTGCGCAAATGTCATTCACTATAGAAGCAGCGATGTCCTCCGTCATTTTAAAAAGTATGTATCAAATGTGGAAACTCACAGAGTGCTGTTCTATGTAAACAATGACTAACGGATTCACTTTACGTCACCAACTGGCTCATATTACACACAAAAATGATCTTTTGCCACCACCTGCTGGCTAACATATGTATTTTCAAAAATAAAGACTTTAACTCAACACATATGCACTACGCTTAGACTTAAGTTTAGAACAGCACCAACACAAACGGAGTGATACACACAGTGAAGCGTCTGAGTACTGATGCTGCAACACCATCAGTGCTCATGGAATGTCTCTCGTCCAATCAGATTCGAGGACCGGAACTAACTGTGGTATATAAAATAATATAATACCTATGTATTATTACAAATGGTACGCAGTGTATGTTCTTGCCAAATTGCTCGCAAACGTAAGATTGTTGTTTAGCATAGTAGGTCATGCATACCACATAATATATAATATATACTATTAGAATAGTTACCCCTTAGTTATAAAATACTTAAAGTATAAATAACTTGTAATTTTCCATGTTGTTTAGCATTATAGGTCATACATACCATGTAATATAAGAATAATTACCCCTTAGTTATAAAATACTTATAGTATAAATAATTTGTAATTTTACATGTTGTTACCCTTTAATTCCCCAAACTTTGTATATTGTTCCCTTATACCTACAGGTAAGTAAGTGTTTCCGGCGCTGGCCCTGGTCGGAAAAATTTGGGGCACCTTTTCCCCATTGCGATCATGTACCCTGTTATGCTGCCCCAGAGAGCGTTGCCCCCATAGGCGGCTGCCTATACTGCCTATGCCAGTATCTGAATATACACTTTCCTTTACATACATTACATATAAATTCTAACCTATTGATCAATAGACATGTTCATGTTATGCATCAACTGCCCATATGGATTGAATTTGTGTACGTTAATTTTACCTACGCCCCTGTTTACTAACAACATTTGTATAATTTGAGTATGCCAAATCTCATATTTAGTGTAAACACAATGCAGTACATACACTACCAGTCAAATGTATTGACACCTTGTAATTCTTTATTACTTTATTACTATTTTCCAAATTTTAAAAGTAAAATCATAAAAACTATTAAGTAACATAAATTAAGCGTAGCGTTGTTTCAGGCAGGTCGCGTTAATCTGATTATCAGTATGGAATCTTAAATCTGTCGCTGCTTCTTGTACTTCATTTACCAATTTATTACTGTATATCTGAAGTTCTATCAAGTGTCTATTTAATCTACACTACCGGTCAAGCGTTTTGAAACACATGACTGAAGTGTTTTGTTTTTTTGTTGTAGTTGTTGTCTTTTTTTTTTTTGACAAAGCAACATGGTACAAATGTTTATTTTGTGCTTTGTCAGAAAAAAATATATATATTTAAAAAATTAAGAAATTTTGTATCATAATTCTGCTGGATCTGTTCTGTTACCCTAGGGTTTTTTATTCGATGCCCTGTTTGCACAGAACAGAACCATATACCGCCAACACCAACAGTTTGCTTCAATTGTCTATAAGCGAATAACAGTATTCATTCAAGTATTCAAGTCAAGTATTTATTTGACACAAATGGTCCTGACTGAAATTAAAGTATGGAATTATGTAGCGACAATAAATGTTAATTCAAAATGTAAAATCTTCTATTTAAACTTATTCAGCCACAGTTTGCATATTTTACATCTCTGCACACTCTAGGCATTTTCTCAACAAACTTCATGAGGTATCTACCTGGGATTAATGTGTGTGTACCTGGTTGCTTCTCCTTGTGGTGAAACACATCCATTTAATAATAAATAGATACAATATTTTTTATAAAAAATATATATATAATCATACGTTGGCATAATTTATATTTTTCTACAAAATTAATTTCAAGCATTTTTAGCTTTTAAGCATATAGATCAAAAGGTTTATAACAATGAAAATATTAATTCGGTCAAGAGTGTCCAAACAATTGAGAGGTCGTTTAAATTTTGCAATATAAACCGAAAATATTTATCATTCATATTTGAATCAATCATTTGAACGCTAACGAAAGTAACCATATATAAATGAATAACCCTTTATTTGAGTTCTTCCAGAGTAGAGATCATGAAAAGATTTTCATTCCAATCAAGTCTGCTTTTAGATCTACAGCTATTCCTGTGGGCTTAAATAGGCATCCTAAAATAACACAAGCAGTGAAGTATGAGTGCAAAGCTGAAGATGAAACCATTAGGAAAAGCAATGTCTGTGTGCTTTCAAATAAAGCCACAGTTTTGCATCGCATTTTTCAATTATTTAATCTAACTTCAGTGATAGAATTTGCACATGAGACTGAACATCAACTTAAATGTTCCATTAAAAGGACAGATAATCTTTGAAATTTTCACAGAAATTAGGGTAATAGTGATTTCATTTCAGGGACCTATTTTAGATATTTCTTAGGGCAGAAAACTGGAGAATGAGCCATCACTGCATTTTCCATTACGTTTAAATGGTGTCTTGTTTTAAATGCTTAATTTACTCCTCTTTCTGATGTCACTATGTTAAATAAATAATAATGGTAACTTAAGGAGGAACGAATATCTATTAGAATCGGAGTCATTCTTTTAAGTTTTAAAAAGGTAGGCCTATTTGTGTTAGTCTTGTTCAGTATTTAGAGATAACAGAACTTTAAAATTTTTTAATTCATGTGGAATGTAACAATGCTGGACACAGGTAGTGACAGGTAGATGAAGATGACATGATGAACCTGAGTGCAGTTTTATTTTTCAAACGTGGAATCCAATAACGCTAATATTAAACGTGAATCAAAGGCTTGGCTTTGGCTCAGTTACATTCACAATACCTGACAAAATACAATGGCAAACATGAGGGCTTAAATAAAAGGTCAAGGTTAACAATTATACAAGACAATCCAATCACAAGACTAAACTATACACAAGGTAACAAGACTAAATTAACGCAATCCAATGAAAAGACAAGACTAATAACAAAGTAATCAACCAATGAATCAATAAAAACAAGACATATGGACAGGGGAAAAACATGACAGTATCACATGAGGGAAACAGGAATCACATGACATAAAACAGGAACTAGATTTTTTATACATTTTAAAAGACATGAAAACATGAACCAACAGAATACACATGACATGCAAACACCTCATTTAAATAGTTTTATTCAAATAATAAAAAAAAATAATAATCTGACTAAATTATCCTGACAAATTAGGTCACATAAATGTAAGTAATAAATATAGGTTAGATCAAGTAGAAATAAAACGTTTAGGTAACATTTGCACTGTTTTTCAGTGTTGTATTGTAATCACAAACTGGATCTGAAATAATTAACACTGTGGGTTGAATTCACTAAACAGATTTGCAAGCAGTATTTCAGCTAATACTGTATCTTATTCATGAACCACCTACAAACCAGTTTAACCAGGTGCTGTATGCCTCAATACAGCACTGTGCCATGCATTTAATTAAGCAATTGCCATTTCTTTAGAGTACACAGTGCTCCTTTCTTTGTAAATTAGACTTATTTTACATTGCTTCTGATTTACAAAAGTCAGTGCTATTTGAATGCCATATAGTGCTATAGCACATAAGGAAGGCAGGCAGTACATTTACCACCAGCAAGATTGCAAAATGGGTTCAGCACAGAGCTTTCAGCTGTGTTTGTGCTGTTACCTGATTTGCATGATAATTTTAGTGTATCAGGTGCTAACAAACTATGATGGTGCATGCAAAAAAGAAAATGTACCATTGGTTGGTGCAATCACTTAATGAATCAGATAGATCACACTGTGAATTTGGCCACAGCAGGTCAAAAGTTTTTCTCCTGAAATCAGTCTTTGCATACTGAAGTCCAAAGTATTGCCCCCAGTGGCTAAAGCTCAAGTGTTGTTGAACATATTGGCACATGTGAACTCCAGTTTCCGGGTTAAATTTCCACAGAATGGTGCCAAAAGCGAGTTGTATTTTTAGTTGTAAATGATGTAATATAGTTAAAAGGAATCCATATATTTTTAATTGTAGCCCCAAACCCCAACCCTAAACCTAACTGTCAGTGGAGTTATAAAATTTACTTTTAGAGTGAAAATGCAACTTAATTTTCCCACAGGACAGGAACCAGTGTCTCAGAAGTTGCGCTCACAATGTGCTTTAAGTAGTGTAGACAGAAATTTCTTCACACTAGAATAGATGCAAACAATATCTGATGGGGGATGGCACTTGTCAGTAATTCAGATGAATGGGGTTGAATTCTAGGGTACGTGAACTTTTGTTAGCAACATGTTGATTTCCTGTGTGATCATGTTGAATAAATTTCCCCCTGTGAGTGCTTGAAAATGTATTTTTCAAAGTGCAAAACACTGCACAGTAATCATCAGCTTACTTTGACCGTTCTGAAAGACAATTAATTGTCAGAGAGAGCCATTTCTTGGCAAAAGATGCCAGTCAAAATGTGTTTTGCATTTCTCAAAATTTCAATCTCTGTCTTATATGAATTTGACATTGGAATTCATCAAATAGGTATGCAGTGAAGGATAGAGCTATATCAATATTTTAGGTTGCTTTGCATTCACCCATGAAAAGTCAAGTGATAAAGCATACTCACTGTAAATAGCATGTGTCATGATCCACGTTTTTTATTTCAGGCTGATTCAGCATTCACTCAAGGAGTAAAAAGCATACTAGGTGGAGCATACTATGTGCAGGGCAGACCTGTTCTTGGGGATTGATCATTCCAAGGTTTGGCTAGTAAGCCCGGTCCAGCTAGCTCTTGCTGGTAGGTGCCATACCGACACATTCTAGAGTGGAAAAAAGTCCATCTCCATTGACAGCAATTCAAAAATAGCCATAAATTCAGACATTCTCCTTCTGTCACTCACTCAACGCTGTGTCAATGAAGTGACACTAGGGGTCCCTATGGAAAATGGCACAACTACTGTACTGTGTTACGTGGACTGGCAGTGCGAGACTGGCAGAGCTCTGTGTGCCTCTTAGCCAGCACACCTGGCCGTAACATAACCTCCCCCAATGCACTTGTAGGCGTCAAATGGTCCCCTGCACCTCAGGGACAAGTCGAATGCCCAAAAAATAAGGACCGGCTGACCCAGCCATGGCCTCATCTCTTTTCTCTTCCCAAAAGGAACTAAATCATTCAGCTGTGGGCCATATAAAGTCCACGTCGGGGATGTCCCTTCAAAGAGGAGGATACTGTGGAGACCATACCCCACCCGGAGAGGGGGGCGGGGGGTTGCTTTAGAGTGGGAATACATCACATGGTCTTCCCAAGTCCGGTCGGAAGCACGTCATGTGGAAGTGTCCCATGGTAGATTCTACCCGAAGGTGGAGGAGTTACTACAAACATGGAGACCGGGTGCAGAGAGGACTCTGCTCAAAAAAGATGTGGTTTATCCAACACATGTGGAGCACCTACCTGACTACAGGGCCGAACTGAAACATGTACTGGGCCGATGGCGAGTTTCTCTGAAAACTCTCCAGCCACAGGGCTATGAAGGAAGGACATCCAGGGTCCACACTTTTGTGAACACGACTGAGAGATGGAGCGCCCATCTTCTCCTCAAGATAGAGGAAAGGCACTATGCGCAAGTGGTAAACCTGGCCAGCTGTCCTGAGACTTACCTGTTTGAACCTGACAACACACGGGACAAAACCGGCTCAATCCAGAGGTTGTAGAACCTTGCAAAGGTGTTAGGTGTTGCCCAGCCCTCTGCTCTACAAATGTCTGCTAGAGAGGCGCCATTGGTCAGATCCCAGGAGGCCACTACACCCCTGGTAGAATGAGCACACAGATCGTGGACTTCAGAAATGTGAGAGATATTGACCGCAACCAGGAACAACACACAAACAAAAAGGCATCTTGAAAAAGAAAAAGCTTTCATAGGTCTTTTAGTATGAAATATATTCTCTTTTAGAGAAAATATGCTCTTTTTTTCTCTCTGCTGCTAAAGCGCCCAGGGGTGTTTTTCTGCACAATGCCAGTGCAAGAGGGGGAGAATCGCTGTAATGCACCATAGAGACCAACAGCTCATGAGAGTAAAGAGATGAATGGAAGGCAATTCAGTAATTCAGCTCAGTGAATACAACTGCTCGGCTCTGAAGAGGTCTGAATGAGTATATGCATTCCAGCTCCTTATATACACGTATGTCCAGGGGAGTGGCATGCAAATTCCTCTCATTAATTTTCATTGACCTTTTCTCAAAGATCAGAGAAGACTGGGGCTCCCAGGAGCGCCCCCTAGGCAAGGCAAGGCAAGGCAAGTTTATTTATATAGCACATTTCATACACAATGGTAATTCAAAGTGCTTTACATAGAAGAGATTAAAATAAGAATAAAAAAATAAGAATAATTGAAACAGTTTAGAATAAAATAAAATAAAATACAGTACAAACAGTCGGACACACAGTGGCACAGTGCTCATTCAGTAAATGCACAGCTAAACAGATGTGTTTTGAGTCTTGATTTGAATGTGACTACTGTAGGAGCACATCTGATCTCTTCTGGAAGCTGGTTCCAGCTGCGGCTGGCATAATAGGTAAAAGCAGACTCTCCTTGCTTAGAGTGAACCCTTGGTATTTCTAGTTGATGTGATCCTAATGATCTGAGTGATCGGTTGGGTTTATATTCAGTGAGCATATCTGCAATATATTGAGGTCCTAGCCCATTGAGTGATTTATATACCAGTAATAATACTTTAAAATCAATCCTAAATGTAACTGGGAGCCAGTGTAAAGACCTGAGGACTGGTGTGATATGTTCATATTTTCTGGTTCTGCTCAGAATCCTGGCAGCAGCGTTCTGTATGAGCTGCAACTGTCTTATGGTCTTTTTTGGAAGGCCAGTGAGGAGTCCATTACAATAATCCACCCTGCTGGTGATGAAAGCATGCACAAGTTTCTCTAGGTCTTGACTGGAAACAAAGCATCTAATTCTTGCAATATTTTTCAGATGATAGTATGCTGATTTAGTTATTGCTTTGACATGACTACTGAAACTGAGGTCTGACTCTAGAGACACACCAAGATTCCTGACTTGATTTTTAGTTGTTTGACCCCTGGGTCAACGTATGCATTCACCTTGAGAACGTCATCTTTGTTTCCAAACACAATGACTTCAGTTTTGTCTTTGTTTATCCTGAAGAAAGTTTTGGCACATCCAACTGTTAACTTCATCAATGCATTGGCACAGGGAGTCAATGGGGCTGTAATCGTTAGATGATAGGGATAAGTAGATCTGTGTGTCGTCTGCATAGCTGTGGTAAGCAATTTGGTTCTTTCTCATTATTTGGCTCATTGGGAGCATATACAGGTTGAACAGGAGTGGCGCAAGAATTGAGCCTTGAGGGACTCCGCATGTCATGGACGTCCACTCAGACTTATGGTCTCCTATACTCACATAATAACCTCTCCCTTCTAAGTATGACCTGAACCATTTTAGGACCATCCCAGAAAGCCCCACCCAGTTTTCCAGCCTGTCAAGAAGTATGTTGTTATCAACAGTGTCAAATGCAGCACTGAGGTCGAGTAGTACCAGAACTGATAATTTGCCTGTATCAGTTTTTAAGCGAATATCGTTTATTATCTTTATGAGTGCTGTCTCTGTGCTGTGATGCGATCGGAAACCAGATTGAAAATTGTCAAAGTATCCATTTGAGTTCAAGAATTTGTTCAGCTGATTGAAGACAACTTTTTCAATGATCTTGCCTATGAAAGGAAGATTTGAGATCGGTCTATAGTTGCTTAATATGGTCTTGACTGCAGTTTTCAGGGAGTTTGGAAAACTCCCAGAGAGAAGTGAAGAGTTTATCACTTCTAGGAGATCTGCTTCTAAACAGTTGAACACACTTTTGAAAAAAGATGTGGGAAGTGCATCAAGGGCGCAGGTTGATGTTTTAAGGTGCTGTACGGTTTCTTCCAACATTTTGCCATCAATTTCTTTGAAATCAGACATAGTAACTACTTTCTCAGGTTGTGGTTTGATTTGTCTGACCCCAGCACAACTCAAGGATGTGCTGATCACCTTTCTGATATTATTGATTTTCTCAGAGAAGAAAGAAGCAAACTCACTGCACATGCTGTCTGAGAGCATTTCACTGGGAATCTGACTTGGGGGGTTTGTCAGTCTCTCTACAGTCACAAAAAGAGTGCGTGTGTTGTTTAAGTTGCTGTTTATAATATTCGAGAAGAAAGTCTGTCTAGCTTTGCCTAGTTCCATATTAAAAGCATGGATGCTGTCTTTGTAGATGTTATAATGGACTACAAGTTTTGTCTTCCGCCACATGCGCTCTGCTTTTCTGCATTGTCTTTTCATATTTTGCACTGCTGTTGAGTTTCTCCAAGGTGCTTTTTGTCTTCCACTCTTCTTCCTGACTTTCACAGGAGCAATATCATCAATTACACTTTTAACTTTTGAGTTAAAAGAATCAAGGAGAAAATCAACAGAGTCAGCGGATATACTTGGTGTTAAAGATATAGCCTTCATAAATAGTACACTAGTGTTCTCATTTCTTCTTGACAGACACAGATCTAGCTTCAATGGCAGGAGAGATTAATATATCAAAGAAAATACAGAAATGATCAGACAGTGCTACATCCTTAATAACAATCGATGAAATGTTTAGACCCTTACTGATAAGTAAATCTAGAGTGTGTCCATGATTGTGTGTGGGTCCATGTACATGCTGAGTCAGATCAAAAGTTTTTAAAACAGTTATAATTTATTTTGTCATATTGTTTTCTGCATTATCTATGTGAATGTTAAAGTCTCCAGCAATGGCAAAACAGTCAAACTCTGAGGTAATTGTTGATAACAGTTCTGTAATATCCTCAGCGAAGGCTGGAGAGTATTTTGGAGGACTGTAAATAATGATAAGTAAAATGCGTGGAGCACCTTTTAACACACTACCCAGATATTCGAAAGACGGGTAATTCCCAAATGATATTTGCTTACATTGATAGACATCTTTAAAGAGAGCAGCTAAACCCCACCTATCCTACCTTCTCTGCAGACACTCAAAAAAGTAAAGTTAGGAGGGGATGTTTCATTAAGGACTGTTGCACTACAGCTGTCTTCTAGCCAAGTTTCATTTAGAAACATAAAATCCAGGTTGTATGTGCTTATTAAGTCATTGACTAGAAGTGATTTATTTTTAAGTGAGCGGATGTTTAAAAGTGCTAACTTAACAGTTTTTGTCCCCACAGCAATCTTAGTTTGGCGTGTAATAGGCACCAGATTAGATGGGTTTGCTGAACGGCTTTTGAAGGCCTTAGACTTTCTATGATGTAATCGAACATCAATAGAGAAAGATACAGGCACACTGGGTCCCCGCTTGTTTTGTAAACATTTGAGAAAGTTACTGTTATCATAGCAGGGACCCAACACATATCACTGAGAGCTGGTATCAGTTGTTTTTGGTTCTCCTCGAGCAGATGGAGGAGGGTGTGAGCCCTGGCGTTGTGGCAGAGGTCGAAGCGCTCTCACAGGAGGAGGGGGAGTGCGGGCTGGGCCCGCAGGTGCTTGAGGGGCCTGACGTTTTTTGCTTGATATCTGGGGGCTTGCAGCAAAAGAGTGGGATAGTTTGGTTCCAGAATACACCAGTTCTTCCATTTTCTCTGAGAAACACAGATGTGGAGATGCTGGAGAGAGGTGCGTCTCCCACAGAGGTCTAATATTTGAAAATGTTTATAACAGAGGAGCTTGTTGAGGTGCCCTGCGATGGACTGGCGACCTGTCCAGGGTGTCCCCCGCCTTTCGCCCAATGTTAGCTGGGATAGGCTCCAGCCCCCCGCGACCCTGTACACAGGATAAGCGGTTGACGATGGATGGATGGATGGATGAGCTTGTTGAGGTGATCAGGAAACCAACTGCTATGCCGTATAACAGCTGGAAAAAAAAACAACTTGAGTGAAAGGAAAGCTGGCACAGTGGGTTGCGAGTAATGTAAATGGGATTGAGATTAATGTAATTGAGTAATTGAGCTTATATTGTAGTTTTGTGTGATGTACATACTGGTTACACTGGATCCACTACTGACATCCAACACTACAAGGCACTTGGGATCTCTGGGTCTGTCATCATGTTCTTACTGGCCCCTTACTATTGATAGGTCCCTCCACTGATTCCCTGCAATTCAGGATCAACCTAATGAGAGGGCTGCTTGAGGAGCACAGTTCACCACAGTATTGGTGCAGTGGGGGCCGTCCTGCCTCAGACAAACCCCTGCATCTGATAGCCAGGCATTTCCCCTCTGATGTTCCTCAAACCACTTCCCAGGGCAGCAGGACCAGGCAGCACTGCAAGGTCTGTCTCTCCAGCACACGGAAAGCAAAGAAGTTGCACCTTACAAAATACATATGTGAGTTGTGCAACACTCCCTTGTGTGTTACTCCATGCTTTGAGGAGTATAACACTGTAAAGGGATCAATGGAAAAGAGGAGGCGAGAACCGGCTTGATAATATAAATAATATTTTTAATAAAAAACTTAAAAGACAAACACGCATGACAGACATGTCCGTAAACGATCTCTCTCTCCTGCATGAACCTCTGCAGTCGACTTTTATCCTTCTCGGGAGGCTTGATTAGCCTAATACAGGATCGGGTGTGTACAATCACGACCCGGCCCCACCCTCCACCCTGCCACATTCCTCCCTCATTCTCTCAGGCTGGGGAGCCCCCGGCCTGACATACACCCCCTCTTTCCCTGGGGGAGGGCGTGCTTTAAGCCTAGTCTGTTTTTTTTACCCCCCCAAAAAAACACTGTCAAATTTAAAAGAGAGGGAAAAGGCCAACGCAGAGCGACAGAGAGAGGAGAGAGAGAGAAATAAAAAACTCTTACTCGTCGGTTCTCCGATACGCCGCAGCTTGTTCCTCAGCCACTCCTCCACCCTCTATCAGACGGCAGCCGCGCCTCTTCGGGCGGATCAGAGGCAGTCCTCCAGCCCCTGGCGGACGGAATGCCCCGCCGCGTTCTCGGGGAACAGAAGGGGTCTCCCCCGCCCCTGGCAGCGGTTCTCCCGCTCCAGGCGGTCGGCAGTGAGCCCCTCCCCGCTCGCGGTCGGCAGTCTTAAACCCCGTCGCGTTTCAGCGGCTGGTAGGGGACTCCTCCGTCCCTGGCAGCGGCCCTGACCACTCCAGGCAGTCGGTTAGGAGCCCCTTCTCCCCTCGCGGTTGGCGGCCATAGTCCTCTTTCAGGCGGTTGGGCTCCTCGTCCCCCGGCAGATGGCCGCGGCTGCTCCGTAAATAAGTAATTTTTTTCACAATGACTCGGAGCTCAAGTCAAGTCTCGAGCTCCGAGCCCTCCAGTATATGGACAGCAAGCAAAATACGTTTACTGCTTCAACACAAGATTACATTAACATACGAACTACTGAAATGCACAACAAAATCAGATTGTCAGATTCATCACCCACTCAGATTGATTTATTTGTTCTTGGTGGGTGTGATCTATAGGATATGTCCCACTCCAGGCCTTCTAGCTGGCCTTGAGTGACGCAATCACGCTTTAAGTGATGTACATAATTGAAGAGTGAAAAGCGCAAGATATTTCTGAAAGTCTAATGACACTGCCTCATCACCACTGAAAAAGAGATCCTAATGGATTTAAAAACACGAGATGTTCTTCATGACCGTGTGATTGCTTAATTTATTAAACAAGAAAGGAGTACTGTTAAATAAACAAATTGGTAAGTGCTTTTTGGATTGTTATAGCAACATCAGGAGTTTTCTAAGTGTAAATTAGGCTGCTTGAGCATTCAATGTCTGATCAAGTTTTGACAAGTAGTGCTGTGTTCCATTCAACTTGGAAAGTCGAAAACTTCCTACTAGGAAAATTGCAATGGAAAGCATCTTGAAATCAGAATTACAACTTGTAGGTTCATGCAGAAATTCTCAACTCCGATTTCGCCGAGGCATGATGTTACTAACATGTAGACACTCAATACACAAAGTAAGATACACAAAGTAAGTGATAAACATTCACTTTATTAAATTATATTGATAAATAAGTTTGTTTGCACATTACATGATATTAAAGCTTGTTTAACCAACACCTGCAGAAACAGGTGTAAAAAACATGGTAAATTATAATCTCTTCTGATAATCGTAAGCCTGAAGCACAAATACTAGCGCAGCAGCATTGTTTATCATTTGGATTGCTAGGAGACATCTCTAATGAGAGTCAAACCCATGCTAAGCTAACGGGAGTGTTGCAGTTTTGTTTCCTTAAATGTTTAAATAAATCTTCCGAATATCTGGAATGCATTTATGGTTGGAGATATCAAGTAGGAATATCCAGCTTGATTGGAATGCAGCATAACCATGTACCCAGACGAAATTAAATTTATTGCAAGCAACATTTCAATCGCAAATATTATTAGATATATTTTTCCAGGTATTATAGACCTCCTTGGTAGATTCATATGAAAAATAATGATTTTTGAATGTCATTCATTTCAGAAAACAGTCATGCTTCAGTTAAAATTAGGCTTGCTTGAGCTTTAAGTGTTGTTTCAAGTTCTGGCTTTCGTGCGTGGTCGTGTTTTTAAAATGTCAGTTGGTATTACTACTTAGCTGTGACAATGTATGATGCCTGTAGCAAATTTCAGTTGATGTAGATGTACACAGTACGGATTAACACTAGAACTACCACGAGGGTCATTTTGACAATTTTTTTAATTTTGCAATGTAATAACTTTGTTAATAAAACCATATAACCATAGTACCATGATCTGTGAATATTATTTTAACATTGTTATTTTATTAAAATTTCAAAAATGTCATTTACGTTTGCTATGTAAAGGAACAAAGGTCGCTGTTCACCACGGAGGTGCTGAGAAGTGACAATGCAAAGCTCACAGTCTATCAGTGCAAAAGAAGTAAAGCACTGTCCACACAGCTGTTGCCATCACAAGTGGCCAAAAGGCTAAACCAGAGACAGTCACATATTACAACAGAACCAAGTTCGGAGTAGATGTGCTAGATCAAATGGCGAGGAAATAATATGTGAAAGCATCCACATGTAGATGGTGTTACGAATGGAGGCAGCGAAGGCAGACGAGGAGAGTTGATCTAAATGCAGCTTAACTTTATTTAAACAAACAAACAAATAAACACAAAGGAAAAACCCACAATGGGAAAACAGGAAACTTAAACACGATGAAACAAAACTGAGAACTCGGGCAGGGAACACATACCAGGCTTAACAACATTCAACGATTGACAGAGGGGAGTGAAAACAACCAGGTTAAAATACATGGACATGGGAAAATGGGAGCCAATGAACAAACAGAACTCAAACAAGATGACAGGGCAATAAACAGAAACCAATGGCAAACTAACGAGGGCAGTTGAAAACAATGAACAGAGAACACGAAAGCTAACAAGGAGACTATGGAGCTACAAGGGTGACAAAAGTGAAAACTAAGGAACTCCAAAAGTGACAAAAATGACAAACAAAGGGCGACAGTGAGACAAGACAAGGTATACATAACAGAGCCCCCCCTCAAAGGATCGGATTCCAGATGATCCTAAATAATAAAAAGAAACAAATAAAAGAAGGCAGGAGCAGACGGGCAGACCAGGGGGGACACGAGAGCAAGAAGGCAGTCCAAGGGGGAACAGAGGGCAGGCAGGAAGTCCAAGGGGGCACAGAGGGCAGACCGGCAGTCCAAGGGGGGTACAGAGGGGACTGGGTCAGGGGGCCTGGGAGGTGGCCACAGGACAAGGACCGGTTCAGGGGGCCTGGGAGCTGGCCACAGGGCAAGGATAGGTTCAGGAGGCCTGGGAGCTAGCCACAGGGCAAGGACAGGTTTGGGGGGCCTGGGAGGCAGTCGAAGGACAGGGGCCTGTCCTGGGGGCCAGGAAGTTGACCACGGGATGTGGATTGGCTTGGGGGACCTGGAAGGTGGCTGCAGGATAGGGACCGGTCTGGGGGGCGGAGCCGTAGAAGGCCTTGGAGCCGTGGGGGGCGGAGAAGCCATAGGAGGCGGAGCTGCGGGAGGCCCAGGAGGCGGAGCTGAAGGAGGTTCTGGAGGTTCAGAAGGCGGAGCTAAGGGAGGCTCTGGAGGCTCAAGAGGCGGAGCTGAGGGAGGCTCTGGAGGCTCAAGAGGCGGAGCCATGGGAGGCTCAGGAGGAAGAGCAGAGGGGGGCTCGGGAGGCGGAGACCTGGAAGGTTCAGGAGGCGGAGCCGAGGGAGGTAGCGCCGTAGGAGGCTCTAGAGGCGGAGACCTGGAAGGCTCTGGCGGCAGAGCCGAGGGAGGTGGTGCCGCAGGAGGCTCTAGAGGCGGAGACCTGGAAGGCTCTGGCAGCGGATCCGATGGAGGTGGCGCCGTAGGAGGCTCTAGAGGCGGAGGCCTGGAAGGCTCTGGAGGTGGAGCCGAGGGAGGCTCTGGAGGTGGAGCCGAGGAAGGCTCAGGAGGGGGAGCCAAGGAAGTCTCAGGAGGCGGAGCCGAGGGAGGCTCTGGAGGCAGAGCCGTAGGAGGCTCTGGAGGCAGAGCCGTAGGAGGCTCGGGGAGAAGAGCCGTAGGAGGCTCGGGAGGCGGAGCCCTAGAAGGCTCGAGAGACTTGAGGGGCTATGCCCTGGGAGGCTCGAGAGATTTGAGGGGCGGAGCCCTAGAAGGCTCGAGAGGCTTGAGGGGGTGGAGTCCTGGAAGGCTCGAGAGACTAGAGAGGCGGAGCCCTGAAAGGCTCAAAGGCTCGAGAGGCGGAGCCCTGGGAGGCTCGGAAGGCAGAGCTCTGGAAAGCTCGGAAGGCGGAGCTCTGGAAAACTCGGAAGGCGGAGCTCTGGAAGGCTCGGAAGGCGGAGCTCTGGAAGGCTCGGGAGGAGGAGCCCTGGAAGACTCGAGGGACTTGAGAGACGGACCCTGGGAGGCTCGGGAGGAGGAGCCCGGGGAGGCTCGAGAGGCGCTGACTCTTGGACAGTCATGGCTACTGGCACTGGCTCTTGGACGATGAAGAGACGAATCGTGGCGGACAGGGGGAGTATCTTCGTGGGAGGAGCGTCATCCTCCAGAACGCCCACAGTGAGCGGCGATCCGCTGACCCGCAGGGTCTCCTCCACGAAACCGCGGAGCGTCCCGCAACGACTCGCCAGCGGCAACCGCTCCCTCAGAGACTCGTTCAAGTTACCCTGGAAGAATGCCACCAGGGAAGTCAGAGATGTGTGCCAGCTCCAGAAAATCCTGGACGTGGTCCTCCAAGGGGGGGTCCCCCTGCTTGAGGCAAAGGAGCCAGTAATTCGCCGGATAGGCTGCTAGATCCATGTGTGATGGTCAATCGTTCTGTTACGAATGGAGGCAGCGAAGGCAGACGAGGAGAGTGGATCTAAATGCAGCTTAACTTTATTTAAACAAACAAACAAATAAACACAAAGGAAAAACCCACAATGGGAAAACAGGAAACTTAAACACGATGAAACAAAACTGAGAACTCGGGCAGAGAACACATACCAGGCTTAACAACATTCAACGATTGACAGAGGGGAGTGAAAACAACCGGGTTAAAATACATGGACGTGGGAAAACGGGAGCCAATGAACAAACAGAACTCAAACAAGATGACAGGGCAATAAACAGAAACCAATGGCAAACTAACGAGGGCAGGTGAAAACAATGAACATAGAACACGAAAGCTAACGAGGAGACTATGGAGCTACAAGGGTGACAAAAGTGAAAACTAAGGAACTCCAAAAGTGACAAAAATGACAAACAAAGAGCAACAGTGAGACAAGAGTGCGTCATCCTGTTCCTGGAACCTGGAAGAGTTTCTAGCTCTATCATCTAGAACCAACTGAGGAGCAATCAGCACATAGCAGCCATGTGCATGGAGTATGATAAGCCTAAAAGTACAATTGTATTTAGTCAGACTGAAGCAACTCTCAACACCCTACAAATTCACTTCCAACTATAGAGCTTTCCAAACTATATGAAAGCTCTATGAATATAATTTAAAAACTTTGCCTTTAACTTATTCTTTACATTTACAACCTCTCTGGGATGTACTAGATGATTGTACATATATTAACATATGCATTTGTCTCCCTTTGGGGACCTATTGATTATGAAACAGCCACATGTATCATCTGTATCCATGCCAAAGCTATTGATGAGCTCTTCTTCTGCACCCATTCTTTCTGATTTGCTGTTGAAATCTAATTTTTATGAAGGTCAACAACATTAATTTCAAGCCGGATTGGTCCTCTTTTTTTGTATATGCTTAATGGAATATGAATTATGTTTCCACCTGAGACATGAACAGATGCACTGCTGACATTTCCAGAATCCAGCTTTTGTAATAATGGCATAGTTTAATGTTTGATGAATTGTGCAAGGTTTAAATGGATTAAAAGGGGGTCGGAAGCAAACTGTGCATCATTCAAGGTTTTACTGTTAATCTGTCGATGGTGTTTTGGATTTGATAAATGAACTTTTAATCACAACCGACAATTTGTTCTATTGGCAAAAACTGACATACAAATGTTATTCTTCCACATCTTTTCAAGTTGCCAGATGCAGCAAGACATTCTTTGTTATTTGTGTTTATAGTAAGATGGTATCCTGGATTACATAACCATCAAATGAACATTCATGACTATTGGATCACTACTATAGCACTGCACAGCTTAAAGTGTGTAGTGTGTAATTTACTCACCAAATGCAATTTCAAAAATAATCTTTTTTTTTTCTATCAAAAAACTTCCCCCATATTCCATTGGTTGTACAAACAGATAGTCCCACCCCACATTTACACTGGTGCAGTCAATGTTGCTATGTTGGGCTGGACAGGCTGCTCAAACATACAAAAAATTAAACAAATCCCCAAAAAACCTTTTTGATAGTGCACAGAGTCAAAGTGTTAACATTTTAGGTAAACTCAACTTAAAAATGGCTTACTTGTTGAGGCCACCCCCATTTTGGAGCACATACCATGAAATGTAAGCGCAGTGTAGTTCTAGCGGAAAGACTAGCAGCTGTACATCATCGCACCATTAGCTGGGTAATTCTCAGCCAATCACATATAAGCCGTTGCTTCATAAGTCTGCTCACAATCTATCACATTGCTGTTTCAGTGTGTTAACACGGCAACATCATTATATAGCACTGTCTGACGTCGAGTTCAATTCGCTATCTGACTAGTTAGCATCCAGAATGGTCACAGACTTATTCACTGCTCCGTACCTCTCATCAAGTAGCAGCAGTCCTTGCCCAAAACACATCTGCAAATTTCTGGTTTCTCAGTGGGATCGCGCCCTCCCGTCCAGGCCACAGGAGAACCAGGCACAGGAAGTCCGCTGTGAACAAGTTTGATTGGAGCAATGGAGGAGTCAGGAGACAACGAGGCAGGTTCAAGGTCAGTCCTTTTATTATTCCTTTTTTCTTAAACACAGAATCGACGGTAACCGTCGATACCAATTCAATAGTATTTTATATGTATATGTATTTTTATAAGAGCACTCTAAATGGGCCACTCTCTCGGCTGTCATGCTTTCTGGACACTCTCTCTCTCCCTCTCGACACTTGGCATCCCTTTAAATGTCTCTCTCCGTATTACTACAACAAGACACAGGTGTTAGAGGTAATTACAAACCAGGTGACAAGCCTTACCGCTCTCTCTCTCTCCCACAGACTGACACACGACCACGCCACCCATGCCACATCCACCTTCTCCTTCCAACGATGTCATCGCTTCATCTCAACTTCTGCCCACATCAAACCCATGGGGAGTAAACAACCAGCAAACCCGGATCTTCATCCATGTCTCATTCACATAGGAGATCTCCTTCAATCGAGTCACAGCATCCCCAACTGGCATGCACGACCCGGCATGGAAGGAGAGCGCTCCTCGCCAAGTCCGTCAAAATCATCGGCTCAGGCAGCAGCTGTTTTCCATCAGAAATAATAATTTCATCATAAGCTGTCATGCTATCCGTTCATCATAACGCATCTGCATCAATATCAAAAGCCAGTATTTCATGTCAACAGCGCATTCTCTCTCACAGTGCAGGCAATCACACATTCACAGCTTGATCACATGAGGGTAACTCAGTCAATGTTCACTCACATTTCATTCACAGTGTTGCATGTCCAAGTGTTCCCCATCAGGGAATTAAGATCATTAATCATATCATAATGTAAAGTCAGTGCTTATTGTTCGGCATCCCATTACTACTCAGTAAGATATTTTTTGTTGTTTTGTTGGTCGCCTTCGCTTTAATCATGTAGTGGATGCTATGCCCATAGTATTATCACTATGCCCTACTCACTAGGAAAGACAGAGCTCATGCTGCGGGCACCCCGAGGGAGCATGGCATCACAGTTTAATATAGCCTTCACTAAAGTCTTGCAAAAGTGTCCTTGATGAAATAAATGTATTTAGCTCAGTACAACATTTCGAGCGGTGTTCCCTACCCGAGTGACCACTGGTGTGTCGCGCCTCTGACTACTAGAGGCAGGCTCTGCACTGCATCCCCTCATTCATCAGATCATTTAATTACCAGCATAATGCATATCGCCATATGATATGGTCATACAGGGAGTCATATTTGCGTTTTATTACTCATTCAGGCATCATTAAAGTGCAGAAATTTGTATGGTATGTCTTCATAAATCATTCACTCATCTTTGATCAGAACACGTTTCAATCTATGAGGATCTTCAAGCACTTGGGGCTTTATCAATGTTGCAAATTTCAGAGTTTGACATTTCAAGAGTCTAACAGTCACGTCAGCCCAACTACATTACTTTTAAGTAGCAAAGCATTTCAATATGATGCAATTCACTTTTAATGTGCATAGTCAGGGATGTTACATTTTAGTAGCGGGTAAGTAGGTCTGGCAATCATTGGATAAAACCTGTACCGAGTCAAGTTCTTTATATCATCCTGTTACCGTTAAAGGAGACCTATTATGCCCCTTCTACAAGATGTAATATGAATCCCAGGAAATGAGGAAGCAAACACTGCTTCAAAAGAGGCTTTATCAGCAGATTTCCAAAAGTGTCCAATACCTCCCACTTACCTAAAACCCATAATAAATGTATATATTTACAAAATTGTCACCACACCTCTCAGACCTCCTGCCGGATTAAGCCCCTCCTTACTACCCCATTTAAATTCCCCTCCAACTCCAATGCAGAAAGGACTTGCCCGGAACACACTTCCTACTACTCCACCTGGGTCCACTATTCCTCCTCTTGCCAATCACACAGTACTCAATTTTACAATCTGATCTCCCAGTGTGCGTGTTCATTTGCTTTTTCTTTCTCACTAGGCATCTCAATTTCCTCCCCTATTCATCACTCCATCCCTCCCATGTGGCGCCACTGGTTAAAACATTATGGTCTCGCCCGTCACGCCTTCTCGGGGTATTCCTTTCGCAGCGGAGCAGCTTCTACTGGTGCTCTTCGAGGTATACTGGAATCCACCATCAAGATGCTCAGGCACTGGTCTTCCTAATCCTACCCGAAATATAGTCAATCCTACCCAAATCATCAAACAAGCTCAACTCTCCATCAGCCTAAGTTTTCATGCATATCTTGTGGTGGTTGGTGGCTCTCTCCCAGCACACCCTCCCCTACACCCACTGTTTGCAAGAATGGCATACAACTATGTCTACCCTCCTCGCCAGGGCTTCCATAATCTCAAGCATGGTTCCTTTGTATATGTATTGCACAAGCCAGCCGCACTTGCTGGAAAGCTCAACTCTATAATGGGATATCTTTCAACAGGGTATTGCTCGACAAAATCGCCATTATCGTATGGATTTATGTATGCTGTTCACCTTGGCAAAGATAACCACTAAACAACGGCCGCCCTTGTTTGAGAGCTCAAGCCTCATGGAATATCTTTATACGAAGGGTATTGCACGCAACGTCACATTATCGTATGGCTCTACTTACTTTGTTCACATTTCAGAAAAGATAACCATCAAACAACTCTTTCCCTCGTGGGAGGGTTTTCATAATCGCATGTTGTTTCCTTTCAACGAAGGGATTGCATGCAACGTCTCCATTATCGTATGGCTCTATGCTACGTTGTTCACCTTTCGGCAAAGATGCCTCAAACAATTCTTTCCCTCCTCGGAGGGTTTTCATAATCAAATGTTGTTTATCTTTCAACAAAGACACTGCACAGCAACGCCGGCCTAACGTAGGGTCGCATACCACGTTGTTGTCTTTGGAAAAGATTCGGCACAACCGGGCCCTCGACGGAGTGCCTAAAATCACACTCGAGGATAAAAAGGAAAAGTGAAAAAAATAACAAATGTACAAGGAAAAATCTAACTCAAGGAGAATGGAGACGGAAAAAATAATAAACGCACAAGAAAAAAATCAAACTCAAGGAGAATGGAGAAGAAAAAAAAATTAACAGGGAAAAAAAACAACAAAAAAACGCACAGCTTCCCCTATTGCACGGATTTTCCTATTGAAAAGGTATTGCACAACCATGCCAGAGATGTTGCGCATTTCATGTCAAATCTAGGTGTTCACATCTCTTTTCTCTCCCCATTTCTCCAGAATGAACACATGACCTAGCTCGTACCCGACTGGTTCCTCTCTTTTGGGGGTAGTATTCTACATTCTCTATCTTTTGGGGGTAGGCTACTCGCATCTGCCTCCTATCTCCGGCAGGATATGACGGTTCCGAGTACAACTTCTTCGGACCACCAGATGGAGCCTACGCCAAAGAGAGACATTACTTTTCTGTTTTATATTCATCATATAAATGTCATCTTAAATCTCACTCAAGTCTGCAAGTCCTCCTGATAGAAATGTAAGCGCAGCATAGTTCTAGCGGGAAGACTAGCAGCTGTACATCATCGCACCATTTCAATTCCCAGCAATCACATGTAAGCCGTTGCTTTATAAGTCTGCTCACAATCTATCACATTTCTGTTTCAGTGTGCTAACACAGCAACCCCCACCACCAGCAGTTGAGTCCCGTCCTGCAAGGGAGTAGGCTCCTCAACCCTGCCTGCTATCTCCGGCAGGATATGACGGTTCCGAGTACAACTTCTTCGGACCACTAGACCGGGCCTACGCGAAAGAGAGACATTACTTTTCGGTTTTATATTCATCAAATTGTGCCTCACAATTGGGGACATAATGGAACCTGATGAAGACATTGCAGAACAGAATGCACTGGCTGTTGAAGATAATGCTGGATCTAGCTGGGTGATGGTGCAATGCAGCAGGTTCCTGGGGAAACCCTCAGAATTTGACCGGCAGATGCAGTGTCTGCCCCAGATGCTGCCACCCCTGCACTACTGGAGCATACTTACTGAAATCAGGGGTTTAGCCTTTTATGCTTGCTGATTCTCATTTTCACAGAGATGCAATTTGGGGTTATTTTAGTTTGAGGAATTATTTTCCAATTGGGGAAAAATCTATCTGTCCCGTGAAAGAGATCACTTAACCTCATGAATCATGTTCCATTGAGATAAACTTCCTATGTTATATAGGAATATATCCTTTAAGATAACATGTTTTGCAAGTTAAATTTAGTTAATGTAATATGAAACAATGAACAATAATATTTTGATGAATTAATTTTAACCAAGACTAATAAATGCTGTAAAACCACTGTTCATTGTTAGTTCATGATACCTAATGCTTGTTGATGAATACTTATTGAAAAGTGTTACCAAAATACAATATATCATGTATGATGTCATTTGTACATGAACAATTTAGAATTCTGCTGTTTGCAAAAATAACACAGACAGTATGATATTTGTTAAGTTCTGTATTTTAATCAAAACATTAAATACGACAAAATAAAAAGCACCTAAATATTAGAATACCATGTTTCTACAACATGTGTTGTACTGTACAAATAAGATGATCCAATTGTTCAAATTTTGAACCAATTAACACATTATTACACAACAAATAATTATGACATTAATTACCCTAAAAAAGTACACATTCCTGCAAAATACATTGATAGGTTCCTGTCCAAATTTTGAAACAATAAAATCCATAACATAAACAACACATTATAATTAACATTTGCATGCCAACCTCCCACAATATATATATTTATTTTTTTCCAGAAATAATTTAAAAAATTGAGAGATACTTGTCCTCTCTAACCTATTGTTCTCTGGCTCTCCTCTCCTCTATCTCTCTGTTTTCTGTCTCCCTCCCTCCTCTCTTCCCATTCTCTCCTCTCCATCTCCGTCTTCCTCTCTCCTTAACCTCTCCATCTCTTATCTCTCTTCTTTCTCAAGTTCCTCTCTCTCTCTCTCTCTCTCTCTCTCTCTCTCTCGTGCGCATGTGCGGTGTGACTGGAGAGCGTGTGTTTGGAGTGAGCGTGTAGCTGTTGTGTGAGGTACAAGTGTTTCTTTTTTCTCTATCCTTTTTTTTTCTGCTTTATTTAGTTGTCATTCTTTAGTTATAGTTTGTAGTTTTCCTTTTTGTTTAGACTTATTTCGTAAAAAGGAAAGCGAATATTGTGTCTTAGCTGGGGTGTCAGCCCCTGTTTGTCGGGAGCATGACTGCCCCAGGCAGCGGGAGTTTTAACTCCCTTACAAGGCGTCATGGTGTGAAAATAGATTCAGCTGCTGGTGTGGAGGGATGTAGTTTAGCGGTGGGAGAAGTTATTGGTTGTGAGAACATTGTATCGGCGTCCCGTATGAACAGCGCTGTTGTTGTTTTTTTGAAAACTGTTGATCTTGCAAATGAGCTAGTGCAAAAAGGTGTTGTGATTAATGGTGTTTTTACACCAGTGCTGCCGTTGTCTACACCTTCAAAGAAAGTAACGTTATCAAACGTGCCACCTTTTGTCCCAAATGAAGTGCTGATCAAAATGCTTGCCCGTTATGGCAAAACGGTTTCCCTGATTAAAATGATTCCGATTGGTACCAAATCTCCTCTCTTAAAACATGTTGTCTCTTTTAGGCGTTATGTTTATATGATCTTGCAAGACAACCTCGATGAACTAGATTTGTCTCTAAGTTTTCGGTATGAAGACTTCAACTACGTTATTTTCGCCACTACAAACAACATGAAATGTTTTAACTGTGGTGAGATGGGGCACTTGATTCGTGCGTGCCCTAGCAACGTTAAGCAAGATAGGCCTAATGAGGGACCTGCACAGGTGATAAATGACGGAGATATTGTGAATGCTACTGAAAACCAGAACGTTGTTGTGACTGTCACTGATAATGAGGTAGCTGGACCAAGTTCAGTGCAGACAGCAGCTGCTGTAATTGTTGCAGAGGCAGTGGATGTAGAGCAGGTAGTTCGCTCTATGGAAGATGAACGTATGATGGTTACTGTAGGTGAAGAGAATGAAGTGGTGAATAGAGACGCTGTTGCTAATGCCACAGACATACTTTCTGTTAATGATGGAGCAGTGACAATGACTGAGCTGGATGAGTGTGTTTTTAAGACGCCACAGAAGCGAAGTCTAGAACATCGTCCTTCAAAGCGGCAAGCGAAAAGAGGTTTTAGTTGCGATCTGAGTCAAACGGACACTGAAAGCGAAAGTGATCTCTCAGATTTTAGTGTAACGTGCAGTTTGCCACTAAGTGGCTTTTCTAATAGGGACTATAGTGCGGAGGATATTAAATCCTTTTTAAAAGCAACAAAGAATGCTAGAAACGTCCGTATTGAAGAGTATTTTCCTGATGTGGTACAGTTCATTGACAAAGTTAAAGCCTACAGGAGTGAAGGGTGCTTTAGCAATGTTGAAATATTTCGTTTGAAGAAAATACTTGCTAAACTCAATGTTCAATCAGGGTCCAATACTAGCAATGAAAAACGAGAGATACATTCATGTTAGTTTTTATCTGAGTCTAATTGTTTTTTTTTGCTCTCTTCATTTATGGGAGAAATATGCATTGCTTCTTTGAATGTTAATGGAGCAAGAGAAGGAAAAAAACGACTTCATCTTTTTGAAACTTTTAAACAGAAAAAGGTTGATGTTTTATTTGCCCAAGAGACTCATAGTGATGAAATCAACGCAAGTGATTGGGCAAGGGAATTTGATGGATTATCTATACTAAGTCATTTGAGCTCCACCAGTGGAGGCGTTGCAATATTATTTTCCAAGGGATTTATTCCCTTTTCTTATCAAGTGGAAGAGATTGTAAAAGGTAGACTTTTAAAAGTCAGAGCTCAGTTTGAGAATTGTTTTTTTGTTCTTATCTCTGTGTATGTTCCTACCAGAACAATTGAAAGAATGTGTTTTTTAGATACTTTGAGTCAGGTTTTAACAAATTGTAATACAGAGGATGTTTTGATTTTAGGGGGGGATTTTAATTGCACTGAAAATTTCTCAGACAGAAACCACGTAGAGCCTCATATGCCATCGCAAAAGAGACTTATTGAATTGATGAAGTCTAATGAGATTTTTGATGTGTGGAGGAATTTTCATTTCACTCAGAGACAGTATACTTGGGCTCATGTTCAAGATAGTCTAATATCTCTGGCTAGGCTGGACAGATTTTATGGTTACAAGCATCAACTTAATTTATTCAGGGGGTGTTCTATTATCCCAGTTGGTTTCTCTGACCACAGTCTAGTTAAGTGTGCCGTGACAGTGAGCTCCGTTAAGCCAAAAAGTGCTTATTGGCACTTAAATAACAATCTGTTGTGTGATCACTTCTTTCAAGGTCTTTTGAAAGAATTTTGGGTTGACTTTAGATCCCAAAAATCCTCTTTTAAGTCTATTCAGCAGTGGTGGGATTTTGCTAAAATACAAGTCAGACAGCTGAGTCAAAATTATACTTTTGACACCACAAGAGACAGAAAAGTTGAGATTGAAATGTTAGAAAAAGAATTAAACCATTTACAAGAACTTGCTGATATCACTGGTGATTTGACCTTTTTTAAGAGTTTTAAGGAGAAAAAGACTTTTTTAAATGACCTACTAGATGTAACCACGCAAGGAGCCCTGGTCAGGTCAAGATTTCAAAATATAGAACTGATGGATGCACCCTCTAAATTCTTCTTTAATTTGGAAAAGAAAAATGGGCAAAAAAAGCTTGTACATTCTCTACGCTCTGAGTCTGGAATTTTGTTGTCAGAACCTTCTGAGATCAGAAACAGGGCAGTTCTCTTTTATAGAAAATTATATGAGAGTGAATTAACACATGGCGAAACAGATGTGAGTTTTTTTGAAAATTTGCCCCAAGTTCCTGAAGAAGCCAATGCTGTACTTGGTAAAACTGTAACTTCAGAAGAATTAGAAAAAGCACTTAAAAACATGGAAGGCGGAAAAGCACCGGGAATTGATGGGCTACCAGTTGAATTTTATAGGACATTCTGGAAAGAGGTGAGCCCAGATCTATTGCAGGTACTGAATGACAGTTTGGTCAATGGACAGCTACCTTTAAGCTGTAGAAGGGCAGTCCTCACATTACTGCCAAAGAAAGGCGATCTAAATGAGATCAAAAATTGGAGACCTGTGAGCTTGTTGTGCACCGATTACAAATTACTTTCTAAAGTTCTGGCAAATAGACTAAGGGAAGTTCTTAGCCAAATCATTCATCCTGATCAGACATATTGTGTTCCAGGGAGACGAATCTCTGATAATATCTCTTTTATTAGGGATGTTCTAGATATTGGCAAAAGCCTAAAATTGGACTTTGGTCTAGTATCCATCGACCAAGAAAAAGCTTTCGACAGAGTGGAACACATGTACTTATGGAATGTTTTAACAGCCTTTGGTTTTAGTAATGATTTTATTTCCTTGATAAAAGTGTTGTACAATGATGTTGAAAGCGTTCTGAAACTTAATGGGAATCTGTGTGCCCCTTTTAGAGTTTTTAGAGGTATCAGACAAGGCTGTCCTTTGTCTGGTATGCTGTATACTTTGGCCATAGAACCCCTTCTAAACAAAATAAGAGCAGAATTGTATGGTCTACATGTCCCAAGATGTTCTTATGCTTTTAAGTTATCGGCATATGCTGATGATATTGTTGTTTTAATCAAGGGACAGAGAGATGTTAATGTTTTGTTGGAGATTCTGAATGATTTTAAAAGAGTTTCTGCCACAAAAGTTAATTGGTCCAAGAGTGAAGCGATCTTAGTCGGAAGTTGGGTTAATATGGAGCCAAGGCTCCCAGAAGGTTTATCCTGGACCAAGGATGGTTTTAAATATCTGGGAGTGTTTTTAGGAGACCAATTATTCATGTAGAAGAATTTTGATGGCATGGTTGAGAAGTTTAAAGGTCGCCTTAACAAGTGAAATTTTTTACTCCCTAAAATGTCATATAAAGGACGAATTTTGATTATCAATAATTGAATTGCTTCTGCTCTTTGGCACCGATTGATTTGTGTGGATCCTCCACGAGACCTGTTGCCAAAGTTACAATCAATTTTAGTTGATTTTTTCTGGGACAAGATGCATTGGGTACTGAAAGCCGTTTTGTACTTGCCCAAAGAAGAAGGGGGGCATGGCTTAATCCACATACAGAGCCGGATAGCAGCTTTCAGGGTTCATTTTGTTCAAAGGCTCTTGACTGGACCAGTAGACTCAAGCTGGAAATTCGCTGCTTGTGCCATTTTGCGGGATTTCAGATGTCTGGACTTTGGGAGATCCCTATTTTGGTTGAACCCACAAAGGATGGATTTGTCTAAACTGCCCATCTTTTATCAGAATCTTTTTAAAGTTTGGTCTCTGTTTAAGGTGCAGAGAACAAGCACCACGAGCTCCTTGCATTGGTTACTACAGGAACCCCTGATTAACGGATCGCGCCTGGACTTATCGGGTGAAAAGACATTTCCTGCAATTTCTGACATTCTTTTTAAAACCAGAGTTTTAACACTTGGACATTTACTCAATCGAGCTGGACCGGCTTTTGAGGACACTGATACAGTTGCTGGACATTTAGGAATAAAATCAAAACGCATCACAGCTAAATTACTTGAAAAGTGGAAGCTAACACTCACGTCAGAAGAATTAAAATTACTAAAAGATTACAATGAAGGCTCAATTACTCCAAACTGTAATGACCCCTTTCCTGATCTATACCTGGTTACGGACTTTGAGGAATGTGTAAGTGCTTATCTACAAACCAGCATGTTGATGTTAGTGGGTCCAAATCCAGTTTCTGGAAAAGTCTTGTACAAAAGCTGTGTCAAAATTTTGAATAAGCAGTCTTTACACAGAAGAGTGGACACACCTTGGCGATCTGTCCTCCATTTAGGGGAGAATGCGAAACCAGAATGGAGAGCTTTATACAAGTCACCTTTGCCTAAGAAGGTGGGGGACTTGCAGTGGAGAATTCTTCATGGCGCTATTGCAGTGAATGCTCTTGTTTCGGTTATAAACCCCGGCACTAGTGATGAGTGCCCCTTCTGCTCTGAGAAAGAGAATGTTTTTCATGCTTTTCTGTATTGCAACAGACTGGTACCTTTGTTTCAGGTTTTAGAGAGTTTTTTTATCTTTTTGATGAGATTTTCTCTGTGGAAACTTTTATTTGTGGTTTTAAATATACTCGGAGTCATCGATTCTGTTGCCAACTGCTGAATTTTCTATTAGGTCTAGCGAAACAGGCTATTTATGACACCAGGAAGATAAAAATTGAGCGAAACTCAATCATCAATTTAAAAATGATGTTTCTTAACCTAGTGAAATCTAGAGTTTTAATAGATTTTCAGTATTACAAGGCTATGGGGGATCTTATGTCTTTTGAATCAATTTGGTGCTATAAGAGGGCTCTGTGTGAAATCATTAATGAGAGTTTACAATTTGTACATGTTTTAAAATGACTCTTTTCCCAATTATTTATTTTTGTTTTTGTTTTTGTTTTTGTTTTGAATGTTTTTTTTTTTTTTTTTTTGTATTTTCCATAGGTAGGAACTGATTGTATTAGTATAGGTTTTTTTGTAATAAAGGTGTGTTAAAATTCAAATTCAATTCTCTCTCTCTCTCTCTCTCTCTCTCTCTCTCTCTCTCTCTCTCTCTCTCTCTCTCTCCTGCATGGTTTTGATTAGAGCCACCAGGTCTGTCTCCCAACTCTTCTTTCGTACTGGTCCACTAGGTGGCTCTGGGTGTTCAGAGGGAGGAGAGGTTACCAGCACATCCTGGGTGGCTGAGTCAATGATGACAGAGGGACTAATGCTAGCCCTCTGTCCCAGTGATTCATCCATTATATCCAGGATGCAGCTGTGACCTCTCCTTCTTCTGTGCTGATCCCTACTGTAGGGATTTTCAGCTCCTTTAAAAATATAAACACACACACACACACACACACACACACACACATATACATATATACATATATATATCACAGCGCTTCACTTTTTCCACATTATGTTATGTTACAGCCTTATTCCAAAATGGATTAAATGAATTACTTTCCTAAAAATTCTACAAACAATAACCCATAATGACAACGTGAAAGAAGTTTGTTTGAAATCTTTGTAAATTTATTACAAAGTAATAAATGTTTTTATTAAAAATAAAAAAATTAAATTATTCACAGCCTTTGCCATGACACTCAAAATTGAGCTCTTTCAACTAATCATCCTTGAGATGTTTCTACAAATTAACTGGAGTCCACCAGTGGTAAATTCAGTTGATTGGACATGATTTGGAAAGGCACACACCTGTCTATATAAGGTCCCACAGTTAACAGTGCATGTCAGAGCACAAACAAAGCCATGAAATCCAAGGAATTGTCTGTAGACCTCCGAGACAGGATTGTATCGAGGCACAGATCTGGGGGAGGGTACAGAAAAATGTCTGCAGCATTGAAGGTCCCAATGAGCACAGTGGCCTCCATCATCCGTAAATGGAAGACGTTTGGAACCACCAGGACTCTTCATAGAGCTGGCCGCCCGGCCAAACTGAGCGATCAGGGGAGAAGGGCCTTAGTCAGGGAAGTGACCAAGAACCCGATGGTCACTCTGACAGAGCTCCAGCGTTTCTCTGTGGAGAGAGGAGTACTTTCCAGAAGAACAACCATCTCCACCAATCAGGCCTGTATGGTAGAGTGTTCAGACGGAAGCCACTCCTCAGTAAAAGGCACATGACAGCCCGCCTGGAGTTTGCCAAAAGGCACCTGAAGGACTCTCAGACCATGAGAAACAAAAAAACTCTTTGGCCTGAATGGCAAGTGTCATGTCTGGACGAAACCAGGCACCGCTCATCACCTGGCCAATACCATCCCTACAGTGAAGCATGGTGGTGGCAACATCATTTTTCATTTTATATAAATATATATATATATATATATATATATATATATATATATATATATATATATATATATATATATATATATATATAAAATCTTTGAGATATCTACATCACAGTTACTCGACATTGTAGTCTGTTTAACTTAGAATATAATACGTAAAATAGATTAATTTTCCCTCCATCCCCTGTTCAGTAACAAATTGTCTAACATGTGCATATACAAAAGCATTGTAAAGAATAAGTTGTACATCAATTAACAATAGAAAACTATGCATTTTTTGGGGGGAAAAATAAATAAATCAGAATTGCCAAAAAACTTACTCAAAGCCTTTTTGGGCTGCGTTTCGGTGCCCTGTAAATAGCGCTTCATTATTTGAGCGCCATTTTATTGAATTTTCAGTATCGCCGCCCGTCCCTGAAAATTAAATATTACCAAATAATTATAATGAAAAAATGGTTTCCCTGAAAACTTTAATTATTCTATAAAGTTTAATGTCAATCCTGCAAATAGGGAAATGATTAGGCCTACCAAATAAAATGCTTGCAACTTACACTGTAAAAAGTAACATCCAATTACTATCCTGACCTAACCCATAAAATATTATTCAACATGTCTGAATCAACTTGACAATATTAGGTTACACCAGTTCCTTGGGTTACACCAACGAAACAATATTTAAAAGTTGGGCAGGCAGAAATATCTCCTTAAAATAACAACTGCCTTCAATGATTTAAGGTGTACAATGATTCTCAATGACTCTTCAGGTAATACAATAAATAAATACAATTTAAAAAAAATCTGTTTCCCAAAATCAAACATTAAATGATCCTAAAATACTCTGTACAATGCTATCAAACAATTTCTATAATGCGCTAACATCTGGTTTTATTCATGTAAAAAAAAACTATTTCAGACTCAACCTGACAACATTGGGTTACACCAACAAAAGTAATTTAGATAAAGCAGAAATAAATCCCTTAAGTAAAAATAGCAATATACATCTTTTACATTGCATTTTACGATGTCCCATATCATCACATACATAGGTTGTCATTACAGTTTGTCATTATAATGGGATCTGTTTCCACCTAACACATCTGTGTTCCTTAAAACTTAACAGATGCACGCAGAAGCATTACATGGTCATGAGTGCATCGCGCTTTAGTAAACTATACTCCATGGAGAGACTTGGTGCATATCTTGATTGAGGTAGGCTTTGTTGTTAATTCCATTATGGAATCTGCCATAAGTAACTCCCATGCTATAGACTACTGGACAAGATTTGAACCTGCCATTGAGGAGGATGAGATGGAAGAGAGGGAGCGGGGAGGCGCAGATTAAACACGTTCACTCAAAACTTTTTTTTATATTTAATTTATTTAAATGTGCAAAAAAAGAGTCACATAGTTGCAGTGTAGGACATAATGCATTACTAAGTATGTAATTATGTAAATTACTTTTCATTGAAAAAGTTAAGTAAGGGATTCCTCTAAATTTTTCAGTAATTTAATTACTGTTACTTCTGATATAATTGCAATAAATACTGTATAGACAAGAACAATTCTATACAAAACAACGTCTAAAGTTAAAATGTTTGTTTTCTAATTTAATGCAGCTTCCTTAAATTCTTTGGCCATTTCATGAATAATTTATTTGATTTGATATGATTTATTTCAAAGAATTAAAATAATACTTTCATGTCCATCCACATATTTTTCATCTGGTCGAGGTTAATAAGGTTTTTAGAAAGTAATTAGTAATAAGTAATGCAATTACTTTTCAGACAGTAATCTAATTACACTGTAGAAGATATAATTTGTAGTTAGAAATTCATTACTTTTTTAGAGTAACTTACCCAACACTGCATATTTGTGTAAAATATAGTTATAATGTCGTTATGAATAATATATCATTGTCCGCAATTAGCAATTATCAAAGTAAGCGTACATGAACTTGTAACTTGCGTGCACATATTGTGTAGTGATGTTTTACATTTTTATTTAATTTCTCAAATATACTGTATACCCCCCCATAGAATAGATATGAGAATAGCATATGAGAATAGAACAAATACAGTTTTACAACAGAAACACTACGCGGCGTCCTTTATCTATTGAAGAACATTTTGCTGATTTATTTTCTCTGACAAATTCTGATGTAAACAATGGACATTCCATAATTATTTCTAGGACTTATAACTTTTTGGACTAAAAGTACAATTGGATGTTATTTACTGGATGCTTTTCATGGAGCAGTTTGCTCATGTGTGACAGATTAGATTCATCTGGTGTCACCAATCCTGAGGGTTCATTAGGCTCAACAGTGGCTTACTTACAGAACTTGCCAATGGCTTATGAATCTATAGAACCTATACTTATAGATTCTGCAAATTAAGATAGATTACAAGACATTATTTTTCCATAAAAAAGCTCTATTAGTAAATAGTAGTTTCAAATGAATTAAAACAATATAAAACATAAAAATTATTGAGCAAGAACATAGTCTTTGGTGTAAAAATGTTTCTATACGGCAATAATACATTGTCTTTGTGCCCCGGGGCCAAGTTCCTTCTATTCTCACAAGAATGACCAGCTAATTTAAAAGGAGAAAGATGAAAAAGAAAATAGAAGAGAAAGGCTGTCATGTTTAGATGTGTTTTTGTTCATGTTTTGATTACATGTCTTTTGTTTTGATAAGTCTAGTTCCTGTTTCATGTAATATGGTTTCCCTATTCATTTGATGTCCGGTTTTCCCTCCATGTTCATGTGTCTTGTTTTCATCTGTGTATTGTTTAATTATGTTATTATCAGTTCTAGTTTGTCATTGGTTTTAGTTCTGTTATTAGTTCTGTTATGTATTTGTTCCATGGACATTGTCTTGTTATCTTGTTTATAGTTCGGTCTGTTCATTGGTTGATGTTTCCCATGTCCATGTATTTAAGCCTTCATGTTGCCATTGTCCTTTGTCTAGTATTGATGGTAAATGGTAAAATGTCTGCACTTATATAGTGCCTTTTTAAGCCTTAAAAGTATTCAAAGTACTTTACACTGTGACTCATTCACCCATTCACACACACATTCATACACCAATGGCAGCAGAGCTGCTATGTAAGGTGCTAGCAACTTGGGGTTCAGTGTCTTGCCCAAGGACACTTCGGCATGTGGAGTCCTGTGGGCCGGGATTTGAACCACCAACCCTGCGATTAGTGGCCGACCCGCTCTACCAACTGAGCCACAGCCGCCATTGGTTTGTGTAGCACTATGTTTTATTCATGTTTATAGTTAGGGTTTTTGGTTTTCACATTGATTATTAAACTGCACAAGGGTTCTTCATTTCATCGTCTTCGTCATTACTATTGCCAACTACAATACGTTACAGAATACTAGACCACACAATGGACCCAGCAGTTCTGCTTCTGAGCCTCTGTCAGGGGAGTCGTCCCCTGGAGGATTATGTTGAGGACTTTTGTGCCCTAGCCTGTCAGGTGGCTTTTAATAAGCTCGCCCTCAAGGCCATTTTTTGGTTCGGACTTAATGAGCCCATCTCCTCCTTGATGCCTGGTGGTCGCAGTCCCCTCAATCTGGCCCAATATATCGACCTCGCTCTGCAGATCATTGGTTCCACGTTCACTGAGGGGGAGGTGGATACCGAGCCAGAGTTCCACGACATGGCCGCCACCGAACCAGAGTTTCACGTCATGGCTGCCAAGTCAGAGTTTCACGTCATGGTCACCAAGCCAGAATCCCATGTCATTGCCAATGAGCCCATGCCTGCCATGACCAAAAGCCAATGCCCATGTCTGTCACAGCCAATGTTGCCAGCCTCATCTGTCCCAGAGCCTGCACTGCCAACTTCGGCCTTGCGGAGGAGGAGGAGGAGGAGGAGGAGAAGAAGAAGTGATTTCGTCTCTGAATCTCAGCCTGTGTTCATGACCACAGAGGTCGTTGCCGAGACTCTGTCCATGCCCACGACCACAGAGGACGCACCCTGGACTCAGTATTCGCCCTGACCACAGTGGTCGTTCCCGAGTCTCTGTTCATGTTCATGACCATGGAGGTCGTTTCTAATTCTCTGTCCATACCCACAACCACAGAGGTCGTTTCCAAGTCTCTGCCCATGTTCACGACCACGGAGTTCGTTTCCAAGTCTCTGCCCATGTACACAACTATGGAGGTCATTTTCAAGTCTCTGCCCATGTTCACAACCACTGAGGTCCTTCTGATTCTCAGTCCTTACTCCCGACCACAGAGGTCATTCCAGTGTCTCTGTCTATGAGTCAGTTCCATACCATGTCACCGCCACGCTTGAGTCTGCTCCAGGCCATGTCACAGCCACGCCTCAGCCTGCTCCATGCCATGTCACAGCCAAGCCCCAGACTGCTCCATGCCATGTCATAAGCAAGCCTCTGCTAAATGGTCCAGGCCCGCCTCTGCTCCACGGTCCAGGCCAGCTTCTGCTCCACGGCCAGGCCCACCTCTGCTCCACGGCCAGGCCCGCCTCTGCTCCACACAAATTTTGTAAAGTTTTTGAGCCTCTTAATGAGCCTATTATATAATTATGATCCATTGTATTTCCTAATATTAAACATCTTTAAAACAAATATAACACAGAAGGAAAATGATGTCCTTATTCTTTCCATAAGTCATGATGGTCCAGTATTTAAAGCCCTTAATTAACCCTTTTATATTAGTGCAATTCCATATAAGTACAGGTGAGATCATTGATTGCTCCTCATTACTGTGGTTAGGTCATCCATCCATCCATCCATCGTCAACCGCTTATCCTGTGTACAGGGTCGCGGGGGGCTGGAGCCTATCCCAGCTAACATTGGGCGAAAGGCGGGGGACACCCTGGACAGGTCGCCAGTCGTGGTTAGGTCAATTTATCTGAAAAAAAAAAATTAATAAAAGAAAATATTTATATTACTTATAGTATTTTGTTATGGAAAAACACTAGCCTAAACACATTTTGAAACTTTAATTACAACTGCCACGGTTGTAATAACAAATGACGTCCAATAGATTGCACCTCAATAAAGATGGTTTACTATGTTGTAAAACAGTTAAAGGATGGGCAAGGAGGAGGCGAGAACCGGCTTGTCAATATAAATAATAATTTAATGAAAACACAGAAACACATAAACAAACAGACATGACGGACATGTCCGTAATTCTCTCTCTCTCGAACAATCGTCACTGGCCGCCTTTATCCCTCGCGCGCCTCATCAGGCCGATTGGGGACCGGGCGCGCATTATTCCGACCCGGCCCCGCCCCCCTCTGCTCCACATTCCTCCCGCCGTTATCTCAGGCCGGGGTGCAACCGGCATGACGTACACCCCCCCATCCCTTGGGCGGGGTGTATCTCGCGTCCCGCGTGGTCATCCCCGACTTCCTCGCCCTGGGAGGAGACAGGAGGGGAAAAACAACAACAAAATAGGCGAGGGAAAAGGCCAACATGGTGCGAAAGGGAGAGAGAGAGGAGAGAGAGAAAAAGCTCACTCACCGGTTCTCTGATGTACCGTCGCGTGGTCCTCGAACACTCCTCCACACTCAGGCGGACGACAGCCGCTCCAACCCTGGGCGAACCGGAGTGAAACCTTCGACCCCCAGCGGGTAGAACACGCCTCTGCTTTTCTGGCGGCAAATGAGGACCCTCCTCCTCCCCTGGCAGCGGCTATACCGCTCCGGCTGTCAGAGAGTTTCTTCCCTCCTCCCCTCGCGGACGGCGGTCTTCCCTCGACCCCTCTGCGTCTCTGGGGACGGCAGGGCACTCCTCCGCCCCCGGCAGCAGCTCCCTCGCTCCAGGCAGTCGGGGTATCCCGTCCCCACTTGCCCCGCAGACGACGGCCGTTCCCCGCATCCGGGCGGTCGGGCTACTCCGTCACCCGGCAGATGGCAGCGGCGCTCCCCAGGGTGGACGGCAGTGTCGAGGACTCTGCGACGGGCATCCCTCCTCCTTCCCTGGTTTTGGCACCAATGTAAAACAGTTAAAGGATGGGCAAGGAGGAGGCAAGAACCGGCTTGTCAATATAAATAATAATTTAATGAAAACTCAAAAACACATAAACAAACACACATGACGGACATGTCCGTAATTCTCTCTCTCTCGAACAATCGGCACCGGCCGCCTTTATCCCTCGCGCGCCTCATCAGGCCGATTGGGGACCGGGCACGCGATATTCCGACCCGGCCCCGCCCCCCTCCGCTCCACATATGTATATATATATTTTATTTTTGTTAAAATACCACAGATTCTGTTACTATTGTAAAACAATACTTCATTTTAGTAACTGTAATGATGGTGTAATTTGAAAAAAACATTATTTTGTTGTCTCTTTTCTTCATTAGGGTTATTTATAATGTCAGGGCTGTCTAGCTGTTTGAGAGGTTGGACTTTCTCCATAGCTCATTAAACTAGAAAATTCTCAAAAGAATTTAATGGGTCGCATCAGTATTGTGGTCTACATCATGATATCGAGGGAAGCCTGGTTGAGGTGTGCATGCTCCAGAGATACAATAGGTTAGAGCAGAGCAGGTCATGCATGGAGCTCAAGTTTAATCTGTACCTCATAATCATGGAAGCCAATGCTAAATGACATCTGGTGAATTGAGATGACTGCAATTCTTGTAAATTACTGCCTTCAGCAGTCTACGAAACCATTATAAAAGAGCATAATCAAGATCTTCATCTAATCAACCTAATAATCCTTTTATAGGCTTTGTAAAAGCTCATCCACTAGCTCATCCATAATAATCAAAAACTTCAATCTACTCACTTGCCTCTCTCTTCCCCTCTCATTCCTGTTAGTTAGTATGAAGGGGCTTCATTAGTCCCATTTAATTAAGCAGTATAATTGAATCAAATCGGTTTCCTCGGATGTAATATTGTTTAAGTTTCTGCATTAAAACTCTTTTGAGGAATTGGTCTAAGCGAGGTCTTAAGATTTATATTGATTTTATTTTTTTGTCTGTTTTAGAGTCTATGGAAAAACATGAATAATTTTCACACACATTTTTATATAGATTACTTCTAAAAGGTAGTCAGGTACTGATTGCAAATTACACAACTAATGCTGAAATCAGTTTTGTAATCTTTAGAAACAGAAATGTATCTAATCTAACTGGTTGTGACTACTTTTGGATTTCTTTTGATAAAATTCCTATTTTTGTGCCTCACATGCAATATTAATCTTGAACTATTTGGACAAAAATACAAATAAGAGCAAAGAGGAACGCATTCTTTAAATTACACCTCTACATACAACTTCAAGAGCCTTACATTAAGTGTTTCTATATTTATTGAATTTGTTATTAAAATCTAATTTTAGGTGCATTAAGTACAAATGAATACTCCTTTCATTAAACATTAGTATAACTATTTAGACTAGTAAACCAATAAAGTAAGCTGATGAAGTCTTCATCCATCCATCCATCGTCAACCGCTTATCCTGTGTACAGGGTCGCGGGGGGCTGGAGCCTATCCCAGCTAACATTGGGCGAAAGGCAGGGGACACCCTGGACAGGTTGCCAGTCTGATGAAGTCTTTAATTTTTGAATTTGCATTGCACAGTGATATTTTCCTTGTGTTTCCTTTTCGGCCTAAAGAACATACACTCATCGAACCCTTTATTAGGAACGTCTGTTCACTTACTTATTCATGCGATTATCTAATCAGCCAATCGTGTGGGAGCAATCCAATGCATAAAATCATTCAGATACGGATCAGGAGCTTCAGTTAATGTTCACATAAACCATCAGAACTGGGAAAAAAAATTGATCTCAATCATTTTTAATGTGGCATGATTGTGGAGTCAGACAGGTTGGTTTGAATATTCTCTAGGGTTTACTCAAAAACAAAACAAAACAAAAAACATCCAGTGAGCGGATGTTCTGCAAATGTAAATGCCTTGTTGATGAGAGAGATCAACAGAGAATTACTTGTTTGAACTAGGGGTGTAACTTTTCGAATTTCTCATGGATTGATTTGTATCACGGTTTTAGGGTCTCGGTTTCGGTATGGTTCTCTATTTGCTTTGTTAAAAAAAAATATTACTTCCAAATCCAAAAAATAATCAATTTTGTAAACACTTCAGTAGGTTTGCCAGAAATAACAATCATTGTTTTACAACAGTAACATCTCAGGATACTTAACTGTAACCCTTTTTCCCTGAAAAAGTGGAACGAGATGCTACGCTTGATTCAGTGCTTTGGGAACGTCTTTTAGGAGTGACCAGCTGTGAATATGTGTGCAACAGATCAATGAAATTGACTAAAACCTTTATAGCCTCTGTTGGTGAAATCATCAGAATGCGCCAGTAGCAGGGCTATAAAAAAATGTGCCACAGGTGCATCGTCAGGTATATTTGTCTGAAGAGCAGTCCTGGTACATTACGCTTTTTCAGGGAACAAGGGTTATAGTACATTCCCTGTCAAAAGCTACACTTAATATTGCGCTTGATTCAGCGCTTTGGGAACGAGAATACCCACGCCACCTGTGGGTGTCTGGACCCCTAACGGTTGTGAAGTTTGTGCTCAGCAGAACATGAAAAGATCTCAGACATGAGCTTGTGATTTTGACTCAAGGACGTGAAAGCCCGGAGTGGCATGAACATCCAAACTATAAAATCTTATGAATGTGTGCAGAGAAGACCAGCCTGCCACATTACAAACATGCTGCAGAGGGACACTGCCACCAAAGCTTTAGAAGAGGCAACACCTCTGGTAGAGTGAGCCCTGATACCTACTGGCGAAGCTTGACCGCGCACCTCATAGGCAAGGGCAATAGCATCCCTCACCCAATGTGACATTGTCTGTTTTGTGGCAGCCACCCCCTTGTTACGCCCCCATGACAAACAAATATTTGCCCTGACTTACGCCACCGGCAAGTACGGTGGATGTAGGCCTGAAGAGCACGGACTGGACACAGTCTGAAAAGTTTCTCCTGATCCGGCATTGTAAACGGTAGAAGACAGAAGGCCTCAAGAGTGATCGGATGTACGGTCAAGAAAGGAACCTTAGGCAGGTAGTCAGGATGAGGATGCAATATCACTTTCGCCATATCTGGGGCAAAGTCTATGCAGGATGGCAAGACAGACAGAGCCTGCAAGTCCCCAATTCTTTTTATAGAAGTAATAGCCATAAGAAAAACCATCTGTAGAGTCAGGAGCTTGTCAGACACCGACTCTAGAGGTTCAAAGGCGGTCTCAACCTGACCCTCAAGGGTTAGCTAAGTACCATGAAGGGATCCTGGTTCTAACGGGAGGCCTCAGTCACCAAACTAAGCGAGTAAGAAAGGGTTGTTTTCCCCCAGTGGCACCCCATCAATAAAGGCATGGCAAGCGGACAGGGTGGCCACATAAACCCTGAGAATGGCAGGGCATGTGCCTGCTGATAATTCTCCTGCAGGAATTCCAGAACTGAAGCAGTCTGGCAGTTAACTGGATCTGCATTACATGAAGTGCACCACCTCTCAAAGATACCCCATTTATTGAAGGTTCAACAGCTCGGGCAGAGTATGAAATATTGTCCCCTGCATTCGAGACAGAAGGTCCCTCCTATCCGGTATCGCCCAAGGCGAACGGTCGAGGAGAAATATTTTCTCTGAGAACCATACTCTGTTCGACCAACTCGCCGCTATCAGTAATAGGCAAGATCCTTGTTGGCGAATTCTGGCTAAAACTACAGAAAATGAGGAAACACTTACAGGCGCATTTTGGGCCATGTATGCACCATCGCGTCCAGACCCATGGGGCTAGGTGACTCAGAGAGAAGTAGATGGACATTGCGCTGTCTGCTGGGAGGCAAAGAGGTCCACCTCTGCTTCGTAAAATCTTATCCAGATTTGTTTCACTACCTTGGGGTGGAGTTTCAATTCCCGTCGGTATTTTCTGTCTGGACAGTAAATCCGCTCCCACATTGAGGCATCCAGGGATATATACTGCTCTGAATGACATGAGCTTGCCCTGGGCTCAAAGGAAAATCTGCCATTGTAATCTGTTTAGTTGGTGCGACCGCAGACCTCCTTGGTGATTTATGTAAGAGACTGCCACTGTTTTGTCCACCTGCACCAGGAAATGACAGCCTCTCAGATGCTTGAGGAAGTATTTCAGGGCCAGAAATACAGCTGTTAACTCGAGACAGTTGATGTGCCAATCGAGCTGATGACCCTCCCATTCCCCTTGAGCTGGACGACCACTTAAGACCGCTCCCCAGCCTGTCAAGGAGGCGTCTGTCTTTAACAATCTGTGATGGCAAGACACACCTAGAGTGGAACCCAAAGTGAGGAACTGGGGTCTGTACCACATAGAGAGGGTACGTAGCCTGCAGCGTGTAACCCTTGTCTGCCTTCGGGGATTGGCCCTTGGATGAAATCCCTTGGCTTTGATCCTCAATTGGAATGGTCTCATCTGCAAAAGGCCAATAGGGATCACAGAGGACCTAACGTCAGTTGATACTGAAGAACAGTTTGATCTTGGCCTAGACTGACTTTGCTCAGGGTATTCCGAATGGTCTCGATTCGAGCAGGAGACAGCTGTTCCCGCATTGTGATTGAATTCCATACAATCCCTAAAAGTGTCGTCCTCTGGGCAGGAGAATGCTTTTTTCATCGTTGAATCTCAACCCAGAAAAACCAGATGAGCTAAGACAATATTTCTGTGCTGTAATGCCAGTTTTGCAACTGAGCTAATATTAGCCAGTCGTCTAAATAATTACAAATGCAGATGCCCTGAAGTCACAATGGAGTCAGTGCTGCATCCATGCACTTTATGTATGTGTGAGGTGATAAGGCTAGGCAGAATGGAAGAACCAGATAATGGTAAGCTTCGTCCTCAAAAGCAAACCTCAGTAACTTCCTGTGTTGTGGCAGTATTTCTATATGAAATTATGCGTCCATGAGATCGATCGTGACAAATCAATCGCGATGTTTAATTTGTGACACGATCGTGACACGATCGATAGGATCTTGAACTTGAGTGCCTTGACTCAGTGGTTCAAGCCTCGAAGATCTAAAATCGGATGCAATCCTCCATCCTTCTTGGGAACCAGGAAGTATCTGCTGTAGTAACCTGACTCTCTCTCTAGAAGGGGAACATTTCCTATTACAAGAGGATATTGTAGCTTTTATGACAGTAAATGTGCTTGTTCCAGTTTCATGGTAGTGGGAACCACGCTGTTGAAATGCGGAGGATGGCAAACAAATTGAATTCTGTAGCCCTTTTCTACCGTCTTTAAGACCCACATAGAAATACTCTATGTGGGTTTTTTTAATATGTTGTTTCTGAGGGCCAACGATGAAGCGTTCGAAGCCCCCAGATCGTAGCACTAAATTTAACCCTGTCCACGAAACCGTTGTGGAATTGCATTGCTTTAATGGGGAAGTGGGATTTCTTGTAAAAAGGAGTCAAAAGTTCGCAGGACCCCAAATCAGGGCCTAAAATTAGGAAGCTCTGGACATTTTCTGAATGCACTCTTTCAGCTCTAGACCTTAAATTAACACCCAAATGACTTTGCACATGCAAGAGTCTCTCTCTGGCTTTGAAAGCAAGAGGCCTGTGAGGTTGATTCTTGCATTAAAGCAAAAAAAAAAAAAATTCATTCTAGAGACTTGTGCTTTTATTATGACACACTAGGGGCCCCAGACTACCAGAAAGTGACGTTTGGGGGCCAGAGGAGCTTTCTAGAAAAAGTCCATCTGCAATTTATTTAATTAATTTTCTACAACGGGTTGATGGACAGGGCTCCGAAAAGTCCAAACAACTCAAAAACATAATTTATGTGTCATCAGTGTGTCATTAGACTGCGTGGAGAGTTTCGTGACCTTTTGACCTTTTTTTCCTTTAATTTGGCCCATTTAGGGACGTTATACATGAAACTGTTGTTAAAAATGCATTGGTTCAAAGGGCAAGTGGGACGTCTGGCTAAAAGGGGTCAAAAGGTTGCAGGATCTTGAAACTCCAAAAACTAGAGGAAAAGGGCCCCCCGTATCAGGAACCAAAGTTGAGGCTGTCAAGCTATCAGTGAAATCATCAAAGGTACCCTTTTCGTTTTTTGCACAAATTTTTGACTTCCTCAGATCTTTTTGAAATTTATACCATAGGAAGAGTAGGCTTGGAGAAGAACAGAAATACAGGTTTCAGCTTCCTTAGTCTGTCCAGAGCTGAGATCTGGACATCCCACTTACAATTTGTCCCATTCACAGAAATAAAGGTTTCGTGGTCAGTGGAATTTTTATGTTTTGAAGGGCTTAGGTTGATCATGGGGCTTTACTGAGTCACCTAAATGCGATTTTAAGTCATAAAGTTCATCCTGGAGTTATAAAAAATGATGTCCACCAAGTGATGATTTCAGCCGATGCCAATAAATTGCACGTGGGTAGTCCCACTTCCAGTCAATGTAATGGGCCAAAAATAATTGATTGGTGGACAAAATTTGTATAACTCCAGGATCAAGATTTAGACATATAATCACATTTAAGTGACTGTAAGACTCCCCCTGAACATCATTCAAACACCATTCAAAACATAAACATTCCACTGTACACAGAATCTTTATTTCTGTGCATGGGACAATTTGTACGTGGGATGTCCAATAAATTGCAAGTGGACATTTAGTGTGTTGGTGTACACAGGGGTAATACACCAATACAATAAATTGGAAATGGGCAGTTAGTCTGTTGGTGGATACAGCCTACAGAGACCTATGTAATAAATTGGAAATGGGCAGTTAGTCTGTTGGTGGACATACAGCTATACAAACAAATGCTAATGGAAAGTTAGTCTGTTGGTGGACATACAGCTATACAATGAATTGCTAATGGCTAATGACATACAGCTATACAATCAATTGCTAATGGGCAGTTAGTCTGTTGGTGGACATACAGCTATACAAAAAGTTGCTAATGGACAGTTAGTCTGTTGGTGTACATACAGCTATACAATCAATTGCTAATGGACAGTTATTCTGTTGGTGGAAATACAGCTATACAATCAATTGCTAATGGGCAGTTAGTCTGTTGGTAGACATACAGCTATACAATCAATTGTTAATGGGCAGTTAGTCTGTTGGTGGACACTTACAGCTATAAATTAAATTGCTAATGGGCAGTTAGTCTGTTGATGGACACATACACCTATATAATAAATCTGAAATGGACAGTTAGTCAGTTTGTGGTTACACACAAATTTGTTGGGTTTGGGGTCAGATAGTGTGTCTGTGGACAGCCCCGCCACCTTCGCCCGTTCAAGAAGCTGATGCAGAGGCACATTTTGTCATGCTTCCAGCATCAAGATTGGTATGTCTGGCATATCAGCACAAGTTCCTCCCATTTGGCCGGTCCCTGTGTCTTCGCATCTTCAGGATGGTCACAGAGGCAGCCCTTTCCCAGTAAAGGGAAGTGGGCAACAATTCTATTACCTCGACGATTGGCTGATTATTGCGAACTATCAAAAGGTACCTGGTGCTCATGCACCTCAGCCGTTTAGGGCTTTGGGTCAACTTGGAAAAGAGCAAACTCTCCCCGGTTAAGAGCATCTCTTTTCTCAGTATGGAGTCTCAATGTTAGCGTGCCTCACAAGCGAGCGTGCATAGTCAGTGCTGAACTGCCTGAACTTATCCAGGTGGAGTACGGCGGTCCCACTGAAAATACTTTCAGAGGCTCCTGGGGCATATGGCATCCTCAGCGGCGGTCACGAGGTACGTATGGCACCGCGGCACACATCGTGTGCTTACCTGCCACAGCCTCTTCAGCCCTTGGACAGTCCTTGCGTTCCTGCGGGCTAGTAAATGGAAAACATGCGACAGTGGCTCATATAAACCGCCAAGGTGGCTTACGCTCTCGTCGCATGTAGCAATTTGCCCGTCACCTCCTCCTCTGGAGTCAGCGGCAACTCAGGCCACTGCGGGCCACTCACTTCCCCGGCAACCTCAATGTCACAGCGGACACATAATCGCGGCAGGTGAGAGTGGAGACCGCACCCCCAGGTGGTCCAGCTGATTTGGAGTCGATTCGGCAAGCACAGGTAAACCTGTTCGCTTCCCATGAATCTTTCCACTGCCCGCTCTGAACAGATGCACTGGCACATAGCTGGCCCCGGGGGCTGTGCAAATGCACGTTCCCCCCATTGAGCCTACATGCACAGAACTTGTGCAAGGTCGGGGAGGACGAGGAACAAGACTTGCTCCTCGTGACAGCAACTCCCTGGCAAATTCTCCTGAGGAAGGCTCTTCTTTCTCAGGGAAGGGTGTACCACCCATGCCCATACCTCTGGAATTTCCATGTCTGATCCCTGTATGGGAGGCAGAAGACTTAATTGGTCTACCAACCGCAGTGGTAAACACAATCGCTCCTTCTACAAGGCAGCTGTATACCCTGAAGTGGCGTGTGTTCGCTAAGTGGTGTTCTTCCTGATGCTAAAACCCCTAGAGATGCTCAGTTGGATCAGTGCTTTCCTTCCTGCAGGAGAGGCTGGGGGAGCGGAATACATTCACCAAGAATCTATGACTGTCTACTGCTACATGCAACGCTACTGGAGCCACACCCACACATTTGCAACAACAGCTGGTTTTGACAATGCAACGCCACTGGAGCCACACCCACACATTTGCAACAACAACAACTTTTGTAAGGATCTGGGGTATCAGAACCTGACCTTTCTTACAACGCCGTATGGCAATGCTGGAGCAAAAGCTGGAGCTGTGGCCTATATACTGGGATTGATGACACAGTTGCATCGGATTAAAAATCATAACAGTGACTGTCCTTCTGGAACATCTAATCAACAAAAAGCTGAAAGAACTCTGTTTGGGCTGCGAGGTGGACCATCCGAGTCAGATTAGACATTCCTGCTTGTATTAACTTGACGCCTATTTCTTTGACACGTACTTTGAGGAACTGTCTCGTAATCTGATTAAACACATCATACCTCATGCATTTAGCAGGTGTGGTTTCAGGATTTATCCCCAGATGATTCAGGGGGCGGTGGACATTATTTTGCATGAACTGCGTGACAAAGTTTACATTGTGGAAAAGCTTTGTGAAGTCAGAGAGATAGTTGTGGATGTCATCAGCGAAGGGGGGTGTACGTCATGCCGGGGCTCCCCTGCCTGAGAGAACGAGGGAGGAATGTGGCGGGGCCGGGTCGTGATTATACACACCTGGTCCCTTATTAGGCTCATCAAGGGATAAAGGCCGACTGCGGAGGGTTGTGCGGGAGAGAGAGATAGTTTACAGACATGTCTGTCATGTGTGTTTGTGTTTGTTTCAGTTTATTATTAAAATATTATTTGTATCGTCAAGCCGGTTCTCGCCTCCTCCTTTCCATTGACTTCTTTACAATAATTCTGAAATATATTACCTTCTTTCGCTATTTCATAGCTTTTAAAGTCCTGTGTGGATTCTTATTTCAGTGTCGTAAATATTTAGATCATTTAGACAGTAATGTAACGACATTAACGCCTAATATTGTAAAGAAGTAAAAGTTAAAAAAATAATTAGAAATTTACTTTGAGTTAGTGTAAAAAGTACCCACTTTTAAACCTACTCAAAGTAAATTTCCCCCCCAAAAGTTACTCAAGTAAATGTACCTACTAGAGGTCTGCTACCCGACCCGAGCCCGACGGGTCCCGAAAAATGTGCGGGTTTCGGGTCGGGTTCGGGTTAATGTTTAATGAACAGCCTCGGGTTCGGGTCGGGTTCGGGTTTAACTAAGAAAAACTAAATAGGCTATATATAGTTTGCGTGCTGTGTGCTTTGCCTGCTTGCTGTGTTGTGGTGACCGGCACGCGCGAGAGAGAAAGTACATACGTGCGCAGATGTGCAATATGTGTGCATACACACAGTCAGACACGCAGGCTCTCTCTCTCAAATGTGATGATATATATATAAATATATATATTTTAAATTATTTGTTGTATTTTATCATATCATTATATCACAAAACTGTTTTGCGCATGTGCTACCGCTCTCGCGCTATTTCAGTCACAATACAGACAGACAGCAGATGACAACAAGCAAACCATGAGTCTGATAAAGCAAAAAATTACTGAGGGAAAACTTATGACAGTTCCAAATGATGCAGGAAAAGCTGCAATCTGGAAGCATTATGATCTTGTTGTTTCAACCAGTAAAGAGCCCAGTGGTTACGTGCAGTGTAGAGCTTGCAAAGCTGTCTTGGCGTATGACAGCAAAAAGACAGGTACATCTTCTTTACAGCGACACACTGACCGTGGATGCACTCGTCCAACAGCAGGCCTAGCCGCTAGTAACAACAGACAGTCATCGCTTTCGGACTATCTATCTCCAACAGCCAAGTCAGTACCAGCTTCTGTAAAATCTAATATAACAGAAAAATGTGTGGAGTTTTGCTGTCGGGATATTAGATCGTTTCATACGGTTGCTGGACGAGGTTTTATTAACCTAGCGCAAGACCTAATAAATGTGGGGGCTACATATGGCCGTGTCTCAGTGGACAGTGTGTTACCTGATCCCACAACCATCTCTCGGAGATGCAAGGAAACCGTGGCCTCCAAAAGACAGGCGCTGGTCAAAGAAATATCGGAGATCATGTCTGATATTAGTGTTGGGATGACCACTGACATGTGGACTGACGACTATCGCAAGATCAGTTTCTTAACTATAACTTGCCACTACATCACACCTGATTTTTTGCTTCGAAGCAGAGTCCTTACAACAGCGATGTTCCCTCCTGAAGAAGCGAAAACTGGTGACAACATACGGAGAGAATTACAGAGACTGCTCAGTATCTCTACTAGGATTTGATGCTTGTGTTATGAACAAAGTCGTCTGGGTCACTGACCAGGGATCAAACATGATTGCTGCACTCGCGCCATATCATCGACTGGATTGTCAGGACCATGTTTATAACACAGTTCTCAAACACGCTTGATTCTGCCGAACTACGAGACAGCGCACCGGAGGTCACACAGACTTTACTGGCAGCAAAGGCACTTGTGCGATATGTCAAGCAAGCGGGTATAATAAGTCAGTTATCAACAACTGTCAGGCAAATGTCAGACACCAGGTTTAGCACAGTGTTCCTTACCTTGGATTCAATTAAGCAGGTGTACGCTGAGCTTCGAGAAAAACTTGAAAGCCGAGGGAAAGCCGTAAAATCGATCGAAATATCTCCAGATGTCTTGGAGTTCCTGCTGGAATTTCTTCGCCCATTTTACGAGGCTCAGAGGGAACTAGAGGGTGACCAGTACCCCACACTTAACCTGGTTGTTTTGTGGCACGAGAGGCTTAAGCGCCACTGCAGACCTGTGGCATCTGACAGTCCTCATCAGGCCATCATTCGTGAGTGGCATCTTGAATGGCTGAACCGTAAAATCAAAATCCAGACACTACATAAGCTTGCCATATTCCTTTGGCCAAAGTTCTGTCAGCTCCGCATGCTGTCTCTCCCTGACAGAGAGGATATCCAGCAAGAAGCCAGGCTTCGGATAGCCAGCTTTACCACAGGCAACGAGCCAGATGAAGGCATGGCTGAACCTGTCACTAAAAGAAGCAAGATAGTGGCAGAGTTTGAGGAGTGGGTGAACGTGCCCCTCGGTGAAACCGCAGATGAAGTTACGCAATACTTCAGCCGCAACCACGACATGGAAGAAGAGCGGGATCTCTTGTGTTGGTGGAAAAACAACAGCGGTGTTTTCCCCTTACTGTCAAAACTGGCCCGTAGTATCCTCAGCATCCCTGCAAGTAGCAGCAGCAGCGAGAGGAACTTCAGTGCAGCTGGACTAACTTTCAATCAGAGGAGGACGGCGCTGAAACCATCAACTGTCTATGCTGTTCTCTTCCTTCATAACTCATAATGAGTAGGATGTTTGTGTAAATAGTTTTGCAACAGTGCGTGAACTTTTTAAAGTTTAAAGTTTGAGTTCCAGAGAAATTTGTGACTGATACACCTGTTCGACCACAGCAAAGTTACGTAATTGGTAAGTTTTTTTCTCTTACTGCTGTGCTGCCTGCTGATAGGGGCCGCTGCGCCTACATGTAGCCTATTTGTTTAATGTTTATTTGTTTAATGTCAAGCAATCATTAAATACAACATAGCATATTGCAAAAATGGTATTTGTTGTGAGAAACAGAATGGACCTCGGGTTCGTGTCGGGTTCGGGCTTAATATGTAAATGTAATTGTCGGGTCGGGTTAAATGATCGCGGGTACGGGCCGGGTTCGGGCTTCAGTTTAAAGCCCGTGCAGACCTCTAGTACCTACTCACCTCAGAATGCAGGCAATCCAATTTGTGCAACTATCAGAAAAATACTAGAACTGATGACTGAGTGTGACAGTTGTATTATAATTGCTGACATAATGTGTATGTGTACGTATCTGACTGATTTTTATGTAATCACATTGTCAAGAAATGACCAGACTGATGTTTGTGAAATTATTGAAACACTAGTTGATTACATTCTTGAGAAAAACATTGTCATGTGTATAACATTTCTAAAGTACCTCAATGCTGTATGATGCCAATGTTCTCTTTTATTGAAATAAAAACCAAACACACTTCAACCATTTGAGTTATTCTTTTGTGGAGCCTGAAGTGACAATATGTCTGAAGAAATGAAAAATATTTATTACACACCTTCTAACCCGGGTTCTATAGGAGGTAAAAGACGTTTAAAAGATGCTGTTTTAAAATAAACGAATGTTCGTTTAACCAAGTTATAGACAAGTTTCGGACTGGCTCGCCAGCAAGACACTACACAGAACTGCCCCTCTAAAATACAAAAGGAATCGGGTTTTTGTTTATGGTATGGATATGCAGTTCCAGGCCGATCTAGTTGATATGTCTGCATACGCCAAGGAAAATGACAACAATAATTTTCTGTTGACGTGCATAGATCTGTTATATAGTAAATATGCATGGACTATACAGAAGCCATAAAAACAAAAGACCTACATAGGTTGCACACATTCATGTAAAAACCAACCATGACTGAGGGTGGATTTTATGTCACGCAGCCCTGCAATGCCTCGTTATCCGTTTATCCGGAAAACGTATCAGGAAGCCGCATATGTAGTTATACAAACAAGTTAGCAAGACCTATAAACCTAAAAGGACAATGGCAAGTTGTATTGATCGATATCCTGTGTCATGGTACACATTTAATGAGGAAGATGCTGCGTTCATTCTCAACTATGGTGAAGCAACACCTCACCGAATATCCTTTTGAAGTCAAAGAGATAGAGATTTTCATCAGTAGCGATAAAAAGATATCAAATGTACGTCACTGGCATATGGAAAGCTGGCTAATATTTTAGGATTAAAACCAGGAGTTGCTATAGAAACTGGTCGATACAGGAGCTTGAAGGGGGAAAATCCCGTGGAGACTTGCGGGACCTCCCTGACTGCAAATAATAGGGGTTCCAACCATTTTTTCCCAATTTCTAGCATCCTCGTGTACGAACTTGCGAATCATGGTTTTCAGGGTATGATTAAATCGTTCAACCAGCCCGTCTCGTGCCGATGCCGCTTGTGGAAATTTATTTAATACCCAGTAATTCATAAAGTTTGCATAGTGTGCGTGACATGAACGTAGTGCCCTGGTCGGTGAGGATTTCTTTCGGAATCCCCACCTGGGAAATAATTTTGAAGAGTGCCTCTGCAACGCTGCATGCTGAGATATTGCGCATGGGCATTGCTTCTGGATATCGCGTTGCGTAGTCCACCAGAGCTAACACAAACCGATATCTGCATGCTGACCGTATGGGGTTGACCCCATAAGGTCCATGCCACATCTTTCGAAGGGGACCTCGTTTAGCGGTAACAGGCGCAATGGCTCTCTTGGGGTGGCCGGTGGATTCACCAACTGACATTCGCGGCATGCCGCACACCATCTGCGCACACCATCTCCACACATCCCCGCGAATGCCCAGCCAATAAAAGCGGGTCATTAAACAGTGCAGTCTCCACACACAATGCTTTTAACAATGCCAATAGGTTCACAGAATCAGCGGATGGGTGAGACAGGAATTAACCGCAGCCTCTACTCTATGCTTTACTCCCCAAAATTAAATAACGGTGGTCACTACCAGATATTCGTGAACGTCCACCATGCACACACCTCACCAACACCTTGTGATCTGTACCTAAAGCCCCGTCATGAATCAAGCCATGGTGGATCGAGGTTTGGTTGCAACCAGAATCCACCAGTATATTTCTCCGCTCGATCGGGGGCGGCCTGTGGTGCGTCAGAAATCCGGATCCACGTCCCGACTTTCATTACCGGACACCGATCCTGGGCATGTCCTGTTTCCCCGCAACTTCAACAGACCGGCCCAGGCTCCCTGGCTGCACCCGTGGTGGTGGACACATCACCCTGGGAAGGACGATGCAGCCCGCGGAAGTGGGGCGCCGGTGTGGGGAAAAACGAGGTGCGGGAACAGGATGAGAGGGTGGAGAGGGAGGAGTAGAAGGGGAAGTAACAGAACGAGAGAGAGACTTGGACTGCTCGCCGGCTTCAGGGTAGGCTGCATTGTGGGCTTCGGCCAGCTGGACGGCATCATCCACCGACGAGGGGCGATGGTACTGGACCCATGCTGCAGTTTTCCTGGGCAGTTGAATGACAGCTGCTCCAGCACAATCAGTTCTATTACGTCCTCCACACCGCACCTTTCCCCGGCTAGCACCCATTTTCGACAGTCCTCCCAGAGTTGTTGCACAAACGCAAATGGGTGGCCAACTTCAAGCAGCGTAAGGGAGTGGAACTGATGACGATGTTGTTCAGGGGTGCGGCCCACCCATTGCAGGACTGCGGTCTTCAGTTTCTGTAGTCCAGGCAGTCCTCAGCTGGCAGTTGTTGCGCCGCGAGTTGTGCCTCCCTGGAGAGCAGCAGTAACAAGTGGAGGGCCAACTTGCTTGAGGCCAGCCGGAGGCGGTGGCTGCATGTTCAAAGAGGCCCAGAAACACCTCCGGGTCATCCTGAGGGCCCATCTTGGACAGGAGGAGATGCAGCTTCGTCACTGCCTCTGGGGTCATGGTGGAGGATCCACTTAGAGCTAGCCAGCCCCGTAGAGCCAGTCAATCCTCAGCCTGGAATCTGGAGGAGGTCCTGGATACGTATCTCCTGGGGGAGCAGGGCTTGATGATGGGTTTCCTGGATGCTGGTCAGGGCGAGGATGACTTCACCCAGTGGTGAGGTGTCCATGGCGGCCAGTGGTCCTTCTTTTCGCGGGTTTTGGCACCAGTGTAACAGGTTCAAGCAAGATGGGAGCGGGACAGCAGTCCAGGTACTATAGCTTTTTATTAAAGCTTCAGCTTCACAAATAAAAGCATGGGCTTTTCACTTAAATCAAGGCCAGGCTCTTCAGCTAAATAGAAGGTTTACTAGGTCAATCTCTGGTTTCTCGTTTAATTCTCTCTCTCCCTCACTGGCGTTCTTGCCGTTTTTTTCAAGCCCATCTCCGTCATCACTGTAACAAGACACATAAGGTGTTATGTATCATTAAATCACCAGGTGATGGCCCTTACCGCTTCCTCTCTCCCCAGCGACAGACACATGACCACGTCCCACTCCACACTTACCAATTATGGTAAATATGCCCTTGAAACGCTTTTCTCTGCAGGGTTCTTTTACAAATACATGGCTGGGCATATGGATGTGGCAGACCTCACTGGGGGTAATTGCGGTCTGACAAAGACAGCAGCCTTTAGCAATAACAGTAATGTGGCTGAGCTACTCGCAACTGTTCACAGTGATATTTTCTTTCAAGAAAAACTGATGCTTAGCAGGGAGGACATTAAAATGTGCATGACGAGAGGTAAAGATGATTTCTGCTTGATGAGGAGTGATGCTGTAGCCTAGAAATAAACATCCTGTCAGCCTCGCTATTTGTGAAAAAAGTGTCTGTATCACCAGCCGTGAAATTGGGGTTTGCACATGTACTGCTCTTAACAACTGCCAAGTACCCCATCGACAGAGTGTGCCTGAAAAACTTCTCAATTCCTGCAGGCTGCAGTATCAAGAAAACGTATTCTTAGGAACTCTAAAATCTGTGGTTCTAGCTATTGTTGATGCGTTTACAGGAGCCTATAATAAAAACCCATTTGCATTTAAAAATTATGACCTAGAATTTTTGGCCATTTATCTGGACGGACAACAGCACCCAACGAAGCCTCTGCAGCCTGAATAGGGAGGACTTTCTGCATGGCGCATTCAATCTCACACCCGATGAGGAGTGCAGTCAGCACATATCGCTTATCAAGTCTGGAAGTATTAGATTAGAAGCTTGTTTTAGACAACCGCTACCTCAAATGATCAACTTAATTGTTTGTGCCATATTCGACAGCATCATCGAAGTGTCAAATGTGTTGAAGCTGTATACCAATGATTTTATTAAAAATGACAAATAGGTGTCAGCTTTTTTGAAAGAAATTAAATAAAACAAACATTTATATTTTGAATGAAATGGGTTATGTCTTATTCTTAATATTTTCAATAAACAACTTTTGACTCTGTATTATACATACATCACAATTCAAGACATTCAACAATACAAATATTAACAAGATCAAAACATGAGAACACAGAACATGCAAAACTCTGACTCTGGTAAAGAGTGGGTGAATTGAATACATGGCCATCTGAATAACTTCAATGTGTTGATGGCGAACTCTGGTACGCTTTCTGTTTTTTGCTCTTCTTAGATGAGCTGGTTATAGTCGGTGCCGATTTGGTTTTGAAAGAGTTAATTGCGTGCCTGACATAATAATTTGGATCTGTTGAGTATGGTATGTTTAAAATAGCAAAAGCCTCGAGAAACTCATTCCATCCAACAGGTCTCTGGGCATCAGCAATCTTTTGTGGAACTGTGGTACCTTTAACTAAATCAAGCATGTGTAAACCAGGGATTGTTCTACCTTAAAACACAAACTCGCCCGACTCAGCCGAAGAAGTGACATCTTTAGTTTTATACATTTTATCTAAAATGTAGCAAACATTTTTTACACTTCTCTGTGGAACATTCTTCAAAATGTTGTCCACAACATCATCTAAAACATCCTGGACACATACATCAACATGGTCAGGCTGTGGAAGGGTTAATGTTAATGTGTTGGTTTCCCTGTTCCCTTGTCTAGCAAGTGTTAAAAAATTTTAAGTATTTGTGTGCAGTTTTGCCTTTTCAGAATTGTCCAAATCAGATCTGTGCAAAATAATTATAGTCATGTCCAAATCATTCTCCATAACCTGTTGAACAGACTTGCGAGGGTACCAGTCTTTAGTTTATCCAATTGATGCTGTGGAACTAAAAACATCTTCTCTGCATACTCCATCCCCGAAGTTATCTTGAAGCAACCAATCTGGAGATAAAAGGGATTGTGACGCTTAAGAGGGGATGACGAAATCCACCCTGTTGGTTTATCAGCCGTCTCTTTCTTTTAACCCCAATATTCTCATCTGAAACAAATTTGATCTCACTTTTCCTCCTTCTTAGCTTCTGGTATTGTTGTAACGTGAGTGGTATATTGCCATAGAGAACATTAAGAGCTACTTCACACAAATGTAACAATGAGCTCGTCTGTGCAGAATGTAAAATAACGTGTCTCTGTTTGGGTGTTTCTTTTAATAATATGTTTAAAAGATGTTAAAATGTTTCTACAATGTCTAGCTGACATTTTCACTGTCCAACAGTTTTTTCACTACCTTCTTTTCTGGAGGTATACTACAGGATGTGGTGAAAGTAAATCTGTTCTGAGCCGATAATGTTTGGGTGTTTTTGTTTTATAATCAATCATCAGGTAACCAAAAGGTTTGTTGGTTGCGTCTTGATAAAATTCCATAAAAACAATTGTGTTCCTGGGATACATTTACCTTCCTAGTACATTGACCTGATTGGTATCTCTGGGGTTTTAAAACAACATCAGATAATTTGTTTATAAGTTGATGGTCCTGCTGGATTTACCCAGGCAAAATAAATTCTGAACAATATAAATAGCACTAAGATTTCAATGATGAACATACTGCACGAACACCTTCTCCCCCTCATTTCTCCCATTGGCCTCTTTCATCAGGTCATCGAGGAGCAGCAAATTAGTTATGTTGATGGGGAATAAATCATCATCATTCAGAGTCTGTGGTAGTCCATCAACAAATTCATATCAGTCAGGACCACTTGAGTCAAAAATACCAAAAACAATAATATTTCCAAAATATTTATTTGCATGATTGTTAAAGTTACATTTGGCGGTATGGCTCTGTTCTGAATTACCCATCCTTTTCATGAGCTCCATGAAAGCTAGTCAGGTAACAGCAGCAGCTTCTGGGGACAATCTCCCATTTAGAACTGGGAAAGCAGCAAACAAATCCCCAATTGAGAACAGAGCATGCGTCAGTGAAAACAGAATGACACTGATTAAGTTAAACAGAGTTAAAGGAGGAGCTAGGGGAGGAGGTGGGTTGCAAGCATGCAGTGGAAGCAGCCAAGCAGACAGACAGAAAAAAGCCTTTAAATAAGGCCCTTAATTGAAAGAAACTAATTGAAGGCGTATGAATCGGATCAGCTGATAGACTGGGTATCAGCTGATAGCTGAGCTTGACTACGCGGCCTGCCTGAACTAACGCTGAACGCTAGATTTCAGTCAGGACCACTTAAGTCAAAAATACCAAAAACAATAATATTTCCAAAAGATTTATTTGCATGATTGTTAAAGTTACATTTGGCGATATGGCTCTGTTCTGAATTACCCATCCTTTTCATGAGCTCCATGAAAGCTAGTCAGGTAACAGCAGCAGCTTCTGGGGACAATCTCCCATTTAGAACTGGGAAAGCAGCAAACAAATCCCCCCAACAGACCATACCAGGAAATCATCCCTGGCTCTTTTGCTAAAACGAAGAGCCAGGAGATGACCGAAATGAGCGTTCAAGAAGCCAACCTTATTTAGTTTATAGGAATAAGCTAAAATTGAATGTGAAGATAACCAGAGAAATGAAGCTAGATCTAATGAAGCTGTAATTAAAAAGCCAATTAATTACTGAAGCAATATTTATTTCGACTACAGATCACAAGCATCACTCATAGCTTTCTGAGCCTCAAGGATGGCTCGAGTATCTGGCCGGAGATACCGTTCATAAGCTGCCGAAGACCATCTTCCCATAGCTTTAAGGGTAGAAACGGGAGTAGAGGAGGCAGCCGTTGTAGCAGCCCCTATACGCAATGAATGAGCTGAATAACGCCCTGGGGGAAGTCCGCAGTATAGACAAAGCAGGCGGAAGCGGGATGCAAACCAGGCTCTGGACATAGGCTTTCCCTCCTCAGTTGTAAATAATGGGTCTGCCGGACGAGCTTGAGAACGATTCCTCAGATAAGCCAACATAGAAGACAGAGGACAAAAAGCAGAATTAGTTTCAGAAACGTAAACAAAAGCTCCTTCCCTGTTCCTATCAGATTTTGAGTGTTTCAGAAATATGGTGAAGTGGTGAGGAAAAACTGAAACATCAGATATGGTGAGGTCATGTGACGGATTAAAGGAATCTGTGCGTGTTGAGAACTCACCACCTCTGAGAAAGCCATAGAAAGCAGTAAGCAAAACAGATTCTAACATCATATCAGTATAAATCCCAAAGCATCCCGCTCTCAGATGTGATATTAATTTTCTCAAAAGTGGAAGTGTGAGAGGGAGACGATGATCATTGCCTTTAGGTTTCTCTTTTTTAAGTCCATTAAGCAGGAGACGAATCGATGAATTTTCGAGCAAGCTGGAGGTAGATGGATCCAAGCAGCGCAGGTGGAATTGGATGCCGGCGATCATACTTTTAATGGATGAAGGCTGCATTTTACGGGACTCAAAACAGTGAACTATAAAAGCACTAACATATGAAACATTGACAGGAAGTACATTTACAGAGAAGGTGGCACAAAAAGAACTAAAATGAGACCAAGCAGTGTCATACATTTTTAATGTCGATGTTGCTAGACCACTGCGCATGTACTTAGCTGCTGAATGAAAATAAGATAAAAGGGTCATGTCTAATCTATTACGGTTTGGCTGAAAGGAGGGCAGACCAAGCTGGTTGATGCTGAACCTGGACACAGGAGGTGGAATTTCTGAAATTCAAATCGAGAAAGTGAATCAGCAACTTGATTGTTTAAGCCTGGAATGTGAGCAGCTCGAAAATTGAAGTTATCCAAGACCGATACCTAAGTAAGGCGCCTGACGAATCGGTTGATAAACGGAACTGATGAGCGGCCCTTGTTAATAATATTAACAGTTGCCTCATTATCACAAAAAAAACTGAATTTGTTTTCTGGACCATTGTTTGCCCCACAAAATACAAGCTATCACAATGGGATATAATTCCAACAGAGCGGTGGACATATTATTATCAGGCATGGATATCAGCTCCTTTGGCCATTTACTAGCAAACCAATGACCATTAAAAACCCCCCCAAAACCGACAGAAGGCGCAGCATCTGTATACAATTTAAGGGCTGCAGAAGACTCCAGATCATCGTAATAAAAAAAAGAAATGCCATCCCAATTATTAAGGAGCAAAGACCAGAACCTGAGATCTGATCTGCAGCCTGCATCTAGGGTAACTATGTCCTTAAGATCTTTAACTGATTTGGATATATCGAGGAGTCTGGCAATAAAAGACCTGCCTTGGGGAATTATACGCATCGCGAAATTAAGATGGCCTAGTAGAGAAAGCAAATCTCTTTTTGAAAAACATGTGGACATCTGAGCATTTCTCATGATTTCTCTAATGCGATTTAATTTCTCAAGGGGCAACGAGGCTTGCATTAAATTAGAATCTAATGTAATGCCTAAAAACTCAACTTTAAGAGGGCCTAAAGTTTTCTCCTCAGAAAGGGGAACACCTAAATCGGCGAAAGTGTGTTTTAACGTGAAATGCATCTCTCTGGCTTTGCATTTTTATGATCCACAAGCAGAAAATCATCTAAAAGATGGAGCACGTGCGGTAATTTGCAGTTATTAAGGAGAATCCAACATAGTGCCTCTGATAGTGTATCAAATATTTTTGGACTACTGCGACAGCCGAAAGTGAGCCTGACCGAAAAATAAAATTTTTCCCTCCATTTAACACCAAATAAATGCCACTGCGATGGATGTAAAGGCATGACTTTGAAGGCGTCTGAAATATCTGCCTTTGCAAGCCATGCACCCCTACCTGCTATTTTTATGAATTTAATTGCATCGTCAACAGTTGCGTAAAACAGAGAAAACGGAGCTAGAGGAATAAGACTGTTGATACTTTGAGCAGCGTCATTATGGGGGGCAGACGAGTCAATTATTAAGCGCTTCTTCCATGAATATTTTCGGGTAGCAATTCCTATAGGATTAATCCTACAAATTGAGAAAGGAGACTTATCAAAGGGCCCGATCATGAATCCTTTCTTAACTTCCTTTTCCAACAAAGAATCGACAATTTCAGGTTCCTTTACAGCAGAAAGCAAATTACTACAGGAAAAAGAAAGATTAGGCAACCATAATAATCCTGCAAAAAAACCTTGGATAAGTCCTGTTATTAAATAATTGACAAAGCAGCGGTTAGGATGATTTTTCAGTGCCTGTCCCAGTTTTGGAACATTGATTGGGGTTGATGGCTTTATTTCTTTTTCTCCTTTTTCATAAAGCGGGTTCGTCTTGGGCACACAGATTTGGGGTGGCTGTCCCCGCAGTAACTACAAGCATGAACATATTTACAATTACAAAATTTACAAACATTTTCATTAAAATTATAGCACAATGGAGTAGCAAATGGTGTTACCTTAGAGTCAATAGTTTGAAAACCAGGCTTAGAAGATAGAGACACAGATTTTGGGCATAGATTGAGAGTGTGAGAATGAGCAGGAGAGAGCTTGATGACCAGTGAAATGTCTGCTTATGAGGGTTAAGTCGACTACAGACCAGTCCAATCTCTGATTAAAACGTTGAATAAACATAGCAGCTTTTGCAGAGAATGATTTGTGATAGTCATAGAAGAGAGTTCCTCCATAAGTCAAAGCCAAGTCAGAATAATTGCTAAATATGTGTCCAGCTCGGCTCTACGAGACGGATAGATTTCGCAAATGACATCTCTGTAAACCCCAAATGCCACGTTAAATTCAGCTAGTGTTAACATTTTTGAAAGCCAGGGATCGCTGTCTTTAAGCATAACGGACACATCACCGCAATCAACAACACGCTTCTCACTCATTTCTGAGCACAGTAATATTTTTACAAGATTGACATCATTACCTGCCACGATTTGGCTTCTCAACTGATGAGAAATCGGCGCAGCCGGCGGAAAGAATGGAGAGCCTGAAGACACGGGAACTGCACTTCCCATCGTTCTTCGCGGAATAGTCGCCGCGTTGATGACGTCATCATCCAGCTGCGGAGTAAACAGGGGCAGCCGCGCCGTGCCTGAAGTGGAGTTCTCGAAAGACGGGCCGGAGAAGAGAAGATTTGCCGAGGACCTAGATGATGGACCGGACTCCAAAGCCTGAATTCTGGAGTTCATGTCGGAGAGCGAAACCTGAATGCTGGACAATGCTGTTAACACTGGGTCATTGCTTTGGACTGAAGAGTAGACTGCTCGGTTTGAGACGGCTGGACCACCTGCCCGCTTGGGTGCAACATCAGACGTAGTAAAAGCCGAGTCGAGGTTCTTTCTCTTCTGCGGCAGTTTCCTGCCGGAGAATGGAGGAGGATGAAGATGATCTGCTGCTGGGACGTCAATTTTTTCACAGAGCAAAGCAAACAATTCTTTATGCGTAGCTCCAGTCGGTGCCGGGATATTGTGTCTATACAAGGTTTCCAGTAACTTCGGCAGTGGCCAATCAATGATGCTAGGAGGACTAAAAAATTTACTCGCAAGGCGAGAGCTCCGACGGACAGAAGCGTTGCTTTCGCTCTTGAAAGGCTTCCTCTGCTTGACTTAATTGTTGCTGGGATTCTTCAATGGATTCAACTTGCCATTGGTCTTCAACATGTGCGGTGGTAGACATGATCGGCAGTTGAATGAGTACGGCAAAATATATGAGTAATCTCATCGTATGCGAGAAGCTACGTTTGCAAGCATGCAGTGGAAGCAGCCAAGCAGACAGACAGAAAAAAGCCTTTAAATAAGGCCCTTAATTGAAAGAAACTAATTGAAGGCGTATGAATCGGATCAGCTGATAGACTGGGTATCACCTGATAGCTGAGCTTGACTACGCGGCCTGCCTGAACTAACGCTGAACGCTAGATTTTTGTACATTTTCAACAATTTGTCATACAATGGTTGCCAACAATCATAAATATACACAATATTTATTTTATTTTTTTAATTGTACAGCATTTAGCAACAACATTTTTACAAAATATGACTTTCCAGAGTTTGAAGGGCTGCTTATCACACATGAAAATGGTGTATGCTGTAATCAGAAATCAAAACCATCTGTGTCTCGCACACCCCTATGTCCCAAAAGATTGTCAGAATCCATATGGGATCGTGGTGAAATCAGGGAGCAGCAAACGTTTGTTGTACAACACCTTCAACTTTTTAATGACTGACCTGTTGTGTAGTGTGAAGTGTTTTTTTATTTCTCACAATAGTGTCAGTGTATGCCAGTATATGCCGACTATTATCTTCCCCCACGACAGAGTGATCAGCAAGTCCAATCAGAGTGTCTAGCCTAATAGTTTTTGAGTTTAAAGCATTGAAGCCCCAGGCTTTCATGCAAACCTTACATGTTGTAGCCATATGTTTTCTGGCCCCCTGAACAAAACACTTGAATGTGATCCCCATCCCCAACCTCATCAGTCAGATTATCAAGTTAAGGCCCCAATGGAGGCTCCCAGGTGCCCTCTCTAGGAGTAAAGATGATGCTGTCTGTGTCACTGTACAACAGCCTATCCCCCAACTTATGCATTAGTTCATACAGCTCTAGACGCACATGTGCAGTTGTAAACACTCCAAGAAAGACATTAATATCACGGGTCGGATGGCCTTTCTCATCCGTATAACACCAATGAATTAGTTCAACAGTGTCTGACATGAATTAGAAGAGTTTAGTGTCATAACCATTGCCAAAAATGTGTTGGGCAAAACCGTCCATCCACGGCAAATTTTTGTGCATAGAGAACCACCCACAAAGTAAGTTTATTAATAGACGGCGTGCAGGGTTAAGGTATATCTTGTCAAGATTTAGCTTAATCCCCTCTTTCTCAAAGTCATCGTCAATGTAAGATTATTTGTCTGCATCTGTCAAAACATGCGCAGGGAATCTACTGGCCTCTTGTTTGTACTGTAAAACTGTTTAAAAAAATATATTCTCTAAACAAGGTTTCTGATCGTTTAGGGAAATACCATACCTCGTCCACCTTCGTTACATCATAACCCTTCTCCAGAGCCTTTAACAGCTTTATACGGACCCAGGAGCTTGAAATAGCCCATTCCTCATCAGTGTGTCTACACGGGATGGTCTGATTCTGCTGATCCGCACATGTATGGCAGAGCGGAAACATAAGCTTGCTACCAGTCCTATTGGGATGGATGTGGTGAAGCAGTTTTCGTGGGGGCAGTACTGTGGCTTTGACAAATCCATAATAATTTTCAAGAGGTTCAAAATCTTTGAAAATTATTTGGGGGTGTCCTATGGGGTAGCATTTCTTGGCCTAGCAAAAGGGGTACAAACTTGTAAAGTCAACATATTGTATGTTTTCACCATTGTCAGCTTTATGATATAGCTTGTACGCATTAGTATGACCACCAAATAGAGTGTTACATGGTTTAAATCTTTCAGGATGTGTGTAAGTGGCCATAAATGCCATCACATCAACATCAGTCTGTTTAGCAGTGTTCCAAGCATACTCCCACATTACTTCTACCTCCAACCCATATGCATGCTCTAAAATTTCAAACTTTTCATCAAACTGTCTTCTGAGTTGGCCGTAGGACAATTTTGATAACTTGTGTAAATTATTAGGATTACAACATCATTTTTGTCCGTGAAACATACAGCCATTGAATTCAAGAGCCTTTTTTACGCTGTCCTTTTCATAATAACCATCGAGATCACCACCTCGCCATGGTGTAGCGCATGCTGATTGTCTATGCCGGGTTTTATTTTAACATACTGTATTCAAGCCATTCAATGGGAATGTTTGAGTATGTCTTGTTCTGAGTGGTGTACACATTGTTATGGGTCAGATCTACGGTGTCTTTAGGTAGAAATTGGGTTTTATACACTGCCATACATTATGCTGCTAAACTGGTGCATCTAAACGGATCAAGTTTGGTACACTGTATGAATTCATTGTGGTACTGCATGCAAGCCTCCCTGAGCAAAACAACATAATTCTTGCTATACATAGCAAGTTCTTTTTTTAAAATAAAACACTTTACCTGATACTGTAACATACCACTCATCAAACAGAGCCCTCTCTTTGTCAGACATTGTCTCATAGCCGTAGAATTCCTCTGTATGTAATTCTCATTTTCTAATCTGTTGAAATTGTGCAGAAAATAACATTTTCCTGTGCAGGTTAGATTTAATGCAGCAGATGTCATGGCCAAACGAATAGGGATGAATGAATAACTGTCAATAAGCACTGCTTGAATGTGTTGTCGACATCTTTGCATAGTAATATTAAGTGTGCCCTGCTTACCTTAAGTTTCCATGTGAAATTCTGATAACTTGGATGTCTAAACCTTTTAACAAGTCGTTCTATACAGTCTGGACCAGCGGCTGTGAACTCCTCCCCTTTAAATATAATGGCACAAACGAAGTTTGCAACTTGTTAACCATTTACGTATTGTGTCTCAAAATCATAGAATATGTAATTGTCGCAAGGTGCCTCAAGCTTTATTGGTTGTATAAAGCATTGATGTACTCTGTCATAAATCAATACTTCGTCACAATGGATACACCGTTCGGCTGCACACTAGTGTGGTTTGGGATTGGTGGCACTGACATGATAACGTCTATTACAATTTTGGCAATATTTTGTAACAGCACACTGTGCAAAATGTTGACCTAATGGCGGTTGCTTATGCATGTTTTAACAGTCGTCAGATTTGCTGAACAGCAAACAGTCGCTGCATTGCTTTGTTTTGATGGGGTCCTTATAACAAGCAGGACCCTTGCAGTTATCGCTGACATATTTGCAACAATGATCTCTATGGTTAGTAAAACCCTAGTCACACACATATGGAGTGCCTATGAACGCATTCAACTTCTTAATCATAAAATGGTGGTCATTGTGCCACTGGTGATGGTGGTGGTGTAGTGGTCTAAAGCACATGACTGGTAAACTAGTAATCAGAAGGTCGCTGGTTCTAACCCCACAGCCACTACCATTGTGTCCTTGAGCAAGGCACTTAACTCCAGGTTGCTCCACGGGGATTGTCCCTGTAATAAGGGCTCTGTAAGTCGCTTTGGATAAAAGCGTCTGCCAAAATGCATAAATGTAAATGTTGTGCAGGTACAAGAACACTGTCTTGTGATGTTGTGCGTCACTGGACGTATAACACACCAGTGCATGACCTATGGAAGACCACTATTTCAAAATGTAACATCCGTTCAAACTGTTGATATCATTAATCCCTATTTTATGCTGTTCTGAATACCCCACCATCTTCTGCATCGCTGCTGCTATAGGTTCTAGATCTGTGTGTGGTTTTTGAGTGTTTAGAAAATGTGCCAAGCAGATTGCAAAATTTATTTGAAGAGTTGATGGGGCAGAACAGATTCTTCCTGTTTTTGGTGATCACCTTGTTATGGGCAAGATCACGTATCTTTCAATACACACCCCCTTGTTTACTCCTTGCTATAGTCACATTTAGATCCAAACTATCATCAACCCACACATCACTTTGATTTATCTTTTCAATCTGATTTGTGAAGACATCCACATTGTACAATTCAAACCAAGTTTCTTTTTAAGCATGAGTACAACCTGCTTTAACAAATCCGTTGTCAGGTTTTGATCCCCACCATGCAAATGCTGCATCGCTATCACTTGTTTATTCCAGATACCTTGTTGTTGTAGTGTGGCAATCACAGACTGTTTATAATCATCCTGCTTCTTCTGAAAGGTATCCAAGCGCTCCTAAATGGCGTTAAAACGTCCCTCAATGGTCTTGAAACCGTCCTGTATGAGTCCCATTATGTGTTGACTGTCTATAATGGGATGTGATCCCGATCTGTAAGCCTGTTGATTTGAAGGCAGAGCCTCAGGGTCGGAATCTGCCACAGACACCATGCATTCATTGGATTGATTATCCCATTTTGTTTCTTTAGGCACCTAGGAAAGCTTTAGCATCTAGTTAACTTCACACACACACACACACACACACACACACACACACATACCAGCTGATGCTCCGATCTCTAACATTCCCATCAACCGGAGCATGCACCTGGGTGACCTTAACCGCTTTACGTTTGAGTCTTTTCGGCTTTGTTGCAACACCATGGCCACTAGCCCTCTCCGTGTGATTTTAGCTTCCAGACGCTCCGATCTTGTATACAAGGTTTGTTAAATCTTCTACAAAAAAACCCCACAAGAACGTTATCCAACAAATAATGTAAATAATGCTGCATTACAAACACTTACTGAATGGGTCTGATGTTGAACTATGCTCCGGATTCGGACCTGCTGGTAAATATAAACAATATGATCATTCTACACATTCACAACACACTATACGTAGACATGAAAGTGTGTACCATTGCATAGTTCAGGAATTAAATTTCCTCAACCATGTCAGACAAGTTTACATCATCCACAGCACCTGGAGCATTAGAGATCCTGTTTAAGTATTGTATCAGAGCCATTAATTACTTATAAATAAATGTTCTTAATAATAATAATACAAGATAATTAAACACACTTACTGTTAAGATAGACAGCCATCTTCTCTTGACATTCGATTATGTTTCAAAATATCAAAACTTATAATAGTTACTTAAGTTATAAAATAACTTAAAATAACAAAAGTAATTTGTGAACGAAGATCCACTTATACCTCACAGACGCTAAAACAACTTTATGGTTTGATACTGACCGGTGTGACTGACTCCACATGTATGCATTGGGGTATAAACTGTGAAAAGCAGGGCTGACACTTAAAATCGCCACGCCATGGCACATACAGTGTTCTCGACACGCAGGTTTGTCACCGCCTATTCTGCATTAGCACATCAACTGCCTCGAGTTGCTGGCAGTACTACTTGCCCTGAGGAGGTTATTGCCATTGATCCAGGGCAAGCATGTGTTGATCCGGACAGATAACACAGCGACGATTGCGTACATCAACTGCCAAGGCGGCCTACATTCTCGTAGAATGTCACAACTTGCCCGTTGTCTCCTCCTTTGGAGTCAGCGTTGGCTCAAGTCACTGCAGGCCACACACATCCTGGGCAGAGTGGATGCACTGTCGTGGCTGGCTCCACTCAGGGAAGAGTGGAGACTCCACCCTCAGGCGGTCCAGCTGATCTGGATTCGATTCGGCCAAGCACAGGTAGACCTGTTTGCTTCCCCAGAATCCTCCCAATGCCCACTTTGGTACTCTCTGACAGAGGCTCCCTTCGGCACAGATGCCCTGTATCACAGCTGGCCCATAGGGCTACGCAAATATGCGTTCCCTCCAGTGAGCCTACTTGCACAGACATTGTGCAAGGTCAGGGAGAACGAGGAGTAGATCCTCTTAGTGGCCCATTTTCTGGCCCTCCCGGACTTGGTTCTCGGACCTCATGCTCCTCGCAACAGCCCCCCCTGGCGAATTCCCCTGAGGAAGGACCTTATTTCTCAGGGATGGGGCACCATCTGGATCCTGTGACCGGACCTCTGGAATCTCAATGTCTGGCCCCTGTACGGGATATGGAAGACTTAAGTGGCCTACCACCTGCAGTGGTAGACTTAACCACTCAGGCCAGGGCCCCCTCAACGATATGCTCCACATATGCTGGTTGTCTCCTTAGGTAACACTGTGTTATGTATATTCCGCAAAATGGTTTCCCTGCTGGTAAACCACATCTTCCTTGGGCAGAGGACCCTCTATCCTGTCACCGTGTTTGTAGTAACTCCTCCCCTCCTTGGGTAGGACCTACCTCAGCACCACTCTGCACAACGTGCTTCCGCTTCGTCCCGGTAAGACTGTGTGTTTTATTCCACTTAGAAGTCCCCCCCCATCCCCCCTGACTCGGGGCTGGGTGTGGTCTCTGTGGTGTCCTCCTCTTTCAACATGGACCTTATATGGCCCCCAGCTGAAATATTTTGTTCCTTTTTTGGGGGAGAACAATAGAGAGAAGCTGTCCCCAAGGTGTTGGGGACCGCTTCATGCCTGCCAGTGCGTTGGGGGTAGTTACGTGACGGGTTGCTGCACTGGCTACGAGGCACACAGAGTTATTCCCGTCTAGCACCGCCAGTCTGCGTAACTCTGTTCAGTACTTGGGGTGTTTTCCATTGGGACCCCTAGTGTCAACTCATCGACACAACGTCGAGTGAGTGAAAGATATTGAACTTTATGGTTACTGATGTAACCTACGTTCCCTGATGGAGGGAACGAGATGTTGTTTCCCTCTTGCCACAACACTGAACCGCTGAAATGGCCGGATCTTTGGTTTGGCTCCTCAGTGCAAAACCGGAGTGTGTGTTTGCAAGCGGCACTCCTTTTATACCGTATGTACGGGGGAGTGCAAATGCAAATTCCACATGCCAATTCTCATTGGCCTTTTCTCAAAGATCAGAGATGTCTGGGCTCCCAAGAGTGAACCCTAGTGTAAACTCATTGACACAACATCTCGTTCCCTCAATTCAGGTAACGGAGGTTACACCAGTAACCATGACGTTTGATCACTGACATAGAATGAAAAGATGTGAGGAAATGAATAAACTTAATTAGAATTTTAAAGCAATTAATCACTACCTAAATAAGGGGAAATGTAATAAAACTCCAATAATTGGAGTAAGACCTTTCCTGGGTGTGTTATACTCACAGTACATTGTATGCATTTATATTTATTCAGATTATTTACATCCAAAGTGATTTACAGAGCATTAAAGGTATACAGTACACTTTTACTAGTACATTTGTTCCCTGGGAATCAAACCCATGACCCTGACATTATTGGCATCATGCTTTACAAGTTTAGCAACAGGAATACACTATAAGGTAGTGGTTTCTATTACATTTTCCTGTCTAGTAATGCTGATGTCATTTGTTTTCTTCTTCTAATATTCCATCTTAATATGCAGATGCAACTATAAGTATGCCATTTGTATGTTGATTTCACCTACCAGTTTTACTCTATGGCTCTGTGGCACAGTCAAAACATACTTCTGTTTGTTTGAGTGGCCCGAGAGTAACCAATGGAAGATGAGGGAGTTTTCTGGAATCAGTTTGAAATTATTATTTTGTTTGGTGATACTAGTGGTGTAGAAATTACACACTTCATCTCTAACTAAGAAGAATCCTTGTTTGTTCAGTTTTAACTGAACAAGTGGCAATCTGCAGGTTTTTCCTACCCTTTTACTTGTCAGACAACCTTCAATGCTCAACATAGCTCGTGATTCACTGTAATGCATTGCTTTGGCATAAGATCCGAGATTTCCCAGTCTAAACAATTCCCGTAACAGTAACACTATCTCTAAACAGCAGGGGCTCTCTTAGCTTATCCATCTCCTGCTGACAATGGTGATTTATTAAAGATCTCCAGAAGCCCTTTAGAATTGGCTGATACATTGGTTTTAGAAATATTCCTTACCATCCCCAGAAGAAGGTAAGTCTCAGTTCAAGAACTCCTTACACATCTTCCACACTTATTAACCTACACATTTTTTGTTTATTTATATTTATCATGGGTTTCCCATACTTTGCTTCTTCGTTTTTATTTTTTGCAAAACAGTGAAAAGAAGTCATGAATCAAGGTCATTGTTGGTGGATTAATATATTATAATTTCAATGTATCTGTTTTCCATATGAACAAATTAAGAGTGAGGATATATCCATTCGATGAGCACTGTTCTTTTTGGGTCTATTGCCTCAGAGACACATTTTGGAACTAATGAGAGAGAGGTACTTTGGTTAAAGATAAATAAAGTGTGCAACACAACCAATGTGGTGTGGTGTAGCGTTCCCTTTACAAAAAGCTTCACAACGATGCTGCGCTGCTAAGTGCTATGGGGAACAATCCTAGTTGTGACTGAGCTGTGAATAATGTGTGTAACACGTCAATGAACATATTGCCTCGGCTGATGCAATCATTAGATGCACCTGAGGCCAGGCTATAAATGGATGCGTCACCAGGTGTCGTCAGATCCTCTTTATTCAGAGCGATTCTGTGCCTGTGTGTTTCACAAACCCTGTCAAAACTTTCTTTCCTCTGTTAGGAGTTAGAATTTGTTAGGCAGTGTGCAGTGAACCTTTTTTCTTCTGTTTAGAAAATATTATATATATATATATATATATATATATATATATATATATATAAAAAGAGAGAATGACTGAAAGCCGCAAACGATGCCCTGTTCTCGCTCTATAGCTGAAGAGGACACGCATCAGTTTTTTGCTCTGTTTGTTTGGGGGAAGAGCACGCTGCTCTCGCGTTGCAGCAGGGTGGGTGCGAGCACTGCGATTTGCTTTCAGGCAAAGTGCTTCGTGCTCGCCTCACTTGCTTCCGGGAGTCAGCACTCACGAAAAAAAAAAAGATAGTTCGTGGGGCTCTTGCATGGATTTGGCTGAGGAGCAAGAGACGGGTTTATCCCTTTCTCTCGCTCTCTCCCCAAACCCAGCTGGTCATTCACATGATCTCGAAGCGCGTTCCGACGCTTCTTCGGATCATGAGGAGGATCGCGATTCTCTTCCCGCCTCCGAGCTTTCCGTCCGCGATAAAAAATCTACAGAGGAATTGCTCGATGTTGATACTCGTGTGGTTGCCAGAGTCCAGTTGGACTGGCCACGTGAAAAAGAGACCCCCAAACACTCCAAATTAGGGGATAGATTTTATCTTCCAGTCTAAGAAAGGGAACGCCTCATGAGTCACTTTCCTTCTTTGATAACCTCCATGAAGAGCTTTCTTGCTCATGTTCACATACCCTCGACGTCATTATATTCGACTATCATGGGTGCTGAGGCACGGGGGTATTCAGTGATGCTGCCGGTCGGAGAGACACTTGCGGGCTATCTCTCGCCGGGCTCGGCATCTTCACTTAAGAAGCCCTCTCTCCAGTCAAAGCCTTGTAGGTCAACCTCCACTTTAGTGGGAGGGCTTATCAAGCAGCAGGTCAGGCTGGTGCTGCTCTGCACACTATGCTGTTTTACAGGCGTACCAGGCTGACCTCCTGGACGACCTGAGTGTGGGTTCTGCGCTTGACGAGCAAGCCAGAGACCCGCCTCGGTCCTGTTTAAAGGGAGGCTCAAAAGCAAAGCGTGGCGAGTCGTGCTCCTCCTCCCAGGGATTGGGGACAGTCTCACCGCCCTCACCAGCCCCCGAAGCAAGACCTCAGGACTATAATTTCTAGTAAGAGAAAACCCTGATGGTCTTCCGCCTAGATTAGGGGGTAGCTCCCCTCGGGACGGGGCGCATGCTTCACTTCACCCCTCCTGGTACCCCCTCGAAGCCCCTCCATTCCCGCCACCTCTTGGTGTTTTGGGTTGCAGAGGCTTCCGTCAAAATTGGGTGTTTTCACTGTTCCTGCATTTTATTCAGGACGCGAAACACTCGACAACCCCTCAACAGGAAGTGTTAAAATCGAATACCCATCTCAGAGATCCTGGCAGCGTGGAAACTTCTGCCAGATATATTCTTTTCTGTGGGTCTTATAAGGGCGTCAGGATTTTATTCACTCATCCCTTTTCCATGTTTCAACAGTGTGTTCTCACTACCGTAAACCGGATTTATTTTTTATGTAAAAAAACAACAACTCAAATCTCTTGGTTAAAGGGGCCATGGTATGTGTTCCCCTTCCAGAGAGAGAGTTAGGTTATTACACTAAATAATTCCCGTTTCCCATGGAGGGTGAGGGGTGGCGTCTGGCATAGATCTTAAAGCTTGAACTGCCCATGGATGTTCAAGTCCTAGATGATGCCTATCAAGACGGTAGTGTGTCAAGCCCTACAACTCGTTTGGCTGGTCACTATCGATCTTATAACGCACTTCTATACTTCATTTAGAAGTTCTGCCACAACATGGAAAGTTCCTGAGGTTCGCTTCTGGGGGCAAAGTCTTCCAGTGTCAGGTTCTTTCATTCGGCCTAGTCCTTTTTACCCGCACATTCACAATGCATGATGTAGCGCTGGCTCCTTGCGACTCCAGGGCATCCGCATTCTGAATTATGTAGACGACTGGCTGATCCTAGCGCAGTTCCAGGAACTGGCAGTTCAGCACAGGGACATCATCTTAGCTCATCTGTTTCTCGGGAGTTGAGGCTCAACGCCAAGAAAAGCGTCCTCTCTCCCACTCAGAACACTGTCTATCAGGGCATCGTATGGAGTTCAATCACAATGCGGGCACAACTGTCTCCCGCTAGGATTGAGTCCATTCAGATCACCCTGAGCAAAGTCAGGCTAGGTCAAGGTTGCACTGTTATCAGTATCAACGATTTCCAGGTCTCAGGGCAACCGCGTCCTCGGTGATCCCTCTGGACCTTCTGCTCATGAGACCGTTTTTGTTGTGGCCCAAAGCCAGGGGATTTCTTCCAAGGGCCAAAACCCCTAGGCTAAAAAGGGTTACGCACCTCAGGCTTTGTTCCCTTTCTATGTGGTTCAGACCCCGGTTTTCTGCCTTGGGTCCCACTTTAGGTGCGTCTTGTTGTCACAGGCTGCTAATGACAGACACCTCCCTGACGGGCGGAGTAGCGGCCTCAAGTGGTCGTCCAGCTTAAGGGGATAGGAGGGTCATCAGCTCGGTTGTCACAGTCACTGTCTCGGGTTGATGGCTGTATTTCTGGCCCTGAAATACCTCCTCTTGAGGCTGCCATGTCTTGGTTCGGGTGGACAATACAGCGGTACCCTCTTAAATAAATAATCAAGGAGACCCACGTTCTTGTCAGCTGTACATCCCTGGATGCCCGTATGTGGGAGCAGATTTACTGTCCAGACAAAAAATACCAATGGGGGAGTTAAGAACTCAACCCTAAGGTAGTAGTTTCCCAGAGTTCACCAGCAAGGGTTTTTGCCTCTTACTGATAGCACCGCGCTGCCGAACAGGGCTTGGTTCTCAGAGCTAATTTCTTCCCTCGACGTGCTCGCCTTGGGCGATTCCGAACAGGAAGGATCTTCTATCTTAGGCACAGGGCAATATTTCATCCCTGCCCCGAATTGTGGAATCTTTCATGTTTGGCCCCTAAGGGTACCAACTGAAGGACACAGGGCTTTCTCCTGACGTTATCGAGACCTTTTTAAATGCCAGGCTTTTTCCACTTGGAACAAGTTTGGGTGAGATCTTAGGGCAGAAGAGGACCTCTTCGCCTCTATGAATAGCGCAATGTCTCCTCTACTTCTATACTTTGCTACACCGGACTCTTATGTCCTTGAGTCGACATCTCAGCCCATGCCTAAACAAGTTTGTGATGCAGCAGGTTGTCCTCTCTGCACACATTCATTGGACTTTTAAAGTTTGGATGTTCTGCACTCCGGGCTCTTATGCCCTTGAGTAGACATCTCAGCTCATGCCTGAACAAGTTTGTGATGCGGCAGGCTGGTCCTCTCCGCACACATCCATCAAAATTTTTTGGTTTAGATGTTTATGCTACTCCGGGCTCTTATGCCCTTGAGTCGACATCTCAAGCTCATGTCTGAGACCTCTCGCGTTTTTATGAGTACACTGCACAACCGTAGGGGTCAGGACAGCCCCCAGTGCGACGGCGTGGGTATTGCGTTCCCCATAGCGCTTCGCAGCGCAGCATCGTAGTGAAGCTTTTTGTAAAGGGAACGTCTCGGGTTACATGTGTAACCTTTGTTCCCTGAAAAAAGCGGAACGAGATGCTGTGCTTCTTTGCCGCACTGGGACGTCCTAGGACTGCTCTTCAAAAAGAAGTATCTGATGACACCTGGTGACACATCCATTTATAGCCTGGCCTCAGGTACATCTAATGATTACATCAGCCAAGGTTATAAATTCCGGTCAATGTTCATTGACGTGTTACACACATTATTCACAGCTCGGTCACAACTAGGATTGTTCCCCCATAGTGCTTAGCAGCGCAGCATCTCATTCCGCTTTTTTCAGGGAACAAGGGTTACACATGTAACCCGAGACGTTTTTTTTTGTATTTAGAGAAATTCTTGTGTAACAAAGCATCAAACTGCTTGGAAAGAGACAGTCAAAAAGTTATTGCATACAAAAAGTGATTCATTATATACAGTAGCGGTACTCAATTCACAGTCTGTGAGCCATATGTGGCCCTCGAGCCAATTTTCAGCATTGTGACAACTGCAACTGCAATAATTACAAACGTGTATTATTGCCATGTTAAACGACACTTTTCATAGAATGTGATTTTTTATATTTGCAGTTTCTTAATTATTTAAGGTAAATTTATAAAATTATACTTAGCATTATATTACCCTGCAATTAGTTTTAAAAACAAGTTACCACAGTTGCGATGATATTTCTAATACAGCTGCTGAGGGAGTTGATGTAAATTTGCCATCTTCTCTATTTTGACTATCGTAATCCATCTCTCTATTTCTTTCTTAATTTGGAAAGTTGTGGAAATGTAATATATATATTTTTTTATGTTGGAGAAAATGGGTAAGCAAAAATTATATTTTCCATGGTCTCCCATTCACTGCTATCGAAGCTGAACCTCCAATTGTTTACTTCTGCGTTCCAAAACCTGGAAGTTTGAAAAGAGTCCATAAGGAGCAGAGCTGGGTATAATGGTACATATTGTGCGGCTGTAAAATAATGAATTGAGAAAATACCTTTCATTTGTTAAGTAATTAAATTCAACATGTACTACTTTACTATGTGTCCCCTGAGCTTTCCAAAGTTGAGCAGCCCTAACAGGGAAAGAAAATATTTATGGCTTGTCATTTGGTAGGAAAAAGAAAATATCCACCATCAGCTCATAATGACTGAGGTATATTCTCTAAGCACTTCAGTACACTATGCATCCTGCATTATCTGAAGCTTGTGCTTTCTATAAATGTATATACTTGAGCAGCCTGCTCTATAATTACCACCTCTCTAGATCTAACACAACTGAGCTGATTTCACTCTGTGACAATGGCCACTGTTATGCATTACCTACAGATATGCAGTAGCCAAAAACTTTACTCAAGTAAAAGTACAATTACTTTTTAATTACTCAAGTAGAAGTAAAAATAATAATGTTAAAAATTAGGAATAAGAAAGTATTCAATAAAAAGAATAATCAAGTAGTGAGTAACAAGTTACTTCTACATATAACGTAATTGATTTTTTACTCTCCTATATTCCAGTACATGATACACATTTAACATGCATTACTGAATAATAATATTAATAATAATAATAATAATTACTAATTTTCTCACTCTCACGCCATCCCAGATGTGTATGACTTTCTTTTTTCTGCAGAACACAAATTAAGATTTTTATGAATTATATTTAATCTCTGTTGGTCCATACAATGCAAGTGAATGGTGACCAGAATTATGAAGCTCTAAAAAGCACATACAGGCAAGCATAAAAGTAATTTATACGACTCCAGTGATTTTCAGATGCAATATGATAAACAGTGATAAACAGATATATATATACAACGTCTCGGGTTACATGTGTAACCCTTGTTCCCTGAAAAAAGCGGAACGAGATGCTGCGCTGCTAAGCGCTACGGGGAACAACTCTAGCTGTGAACCGAGCTGAAATAGTGTGTGTAACACTACCGGAATTTATAGCCTCGGCTGATGTAATCATTAGATGCACCTGCGGCCAGGCTATAAATGGATATGTCACCAGATGTCGTCAGATACTTCTTTTTGAAGAGCAGTCCTGGGACGTCCCAGTGCGGCAAAGCAGCGCAGCATCTCGTTCCGCTTTTTCAGGGAACAAGGGTTACACATGTAACCCGAGGCGTTCCCTTACAAAAAGCTTCACTACGATGCTGTCGCTGCTAAGCGCTACTGAGGAACGCAATACCCACGCCGCCGCACTTGGGGCTGTCCAGACCCCTACGGTTGTGCAGTGTACTCACAAAAACGCGAGAGGTCTCAGACATGAGCTTGAGATGTCGACTCAAGGGCATAAGAGCCCGGAGTAGCAAAGCATCTAACCCATAAAGTTCGATGAATGTGTGCGAAGAGAACCCTATCGCAACACAAACTTGTCATAAAAACTGATGAATGTGAGTGGAAGGACCAGCCTGCGCATCACAAACTTGTTCAGGCATGAGCTGAGATGTCGACTCAAGGGCATAAGAGGCGGAGTAGCAAAGCATCTAACCCATAAAGTTCGATGAATGTGTGCGAAGAACCCTATGCACATCACAAACTTGTGGCATGGCTGAGATGTCGACTCAAGGGCATAAGAGGCCGGAGTAGCAAAGCATCTAACCCATAAAGTTCGATGAATGTGTGCGAAGAGAACCCTATCGCAACACAAACTTGTCATAAAAACTGATGAATGTGAGCAGAGAGGACCAGCCTGCCGCATCACAAACTTGTTTAGGCATGGGCTGAGATGTCGACTCAAGGACATATGTGTCCGGAGTAGCAAAGCATCTAACCCATAAAGTTCGATGAATGTGTGCGAAAAGAACCCTATCGCAACACAAACTTGTCATAAAAACTGATGAATGTGAGCGGAGAGGACCAGCCTGCCGCATCACAAACTTGTTCAGGTATGAGCTGAGATGTCGACTCAAGGGCATAAAAGCCCGGAGTGCAGAACATCCAAACTAAAAAAGTCCAATGAATGTGTGCGGAGAGGACAACCTGCCGTATCACAAACTTGTTTAGGCATGGGCTGAGATGTCGACTCAAGGACATAAGAGTCCGGAGTAGCAAAGCATCTAACCCATAAAGTTCGATGAATGTGTGCGAAGAGAACCCTATCGCAACACAAACTTGTCATAAAAACTGATGAATGTGAGCGGAGAGGACCAGCCTGCCGCATCACAAACTTGTTCAGGTATGAGCTGAGATGTCGACTCAAGGGCATAAGAGCCCGGAGTGGCAAAACATTCAAACTATAAAAATCTAATGAATGTGTGCGGAGAGGACAACCTGCCGCATCACAAACTTGCTGCAGAGGGAGACCTCTAGCCAAGGTTTTAGAGGAGGAGAGCCCTCTGGTAGAGTGCGCCCTAAAACCTACTGGCGAAGCTTGACCGCGCGCCTCGTAGGCCTGGGCAATAATGAGGATGCCTCTTTAAGGGCACCCCGCCCACCAAGCTGTGGCAAACCGCAGTGGCCACATAGAACCTGGCAGTGGCGAGGCAAGTGCCCGCTGACAGTTATTTCTACAGAAAATCCAGAACTGAAGCAAACTGGCAGTAAGCTGGTTCTGTAATAAGAACTTTAGTAGAAGGAAACGCATGCAGGCGCATTTGTGCTATGTATGCGTTACTACGATCAGCCCCTCCCGGGGGGGGGGGGGGACTGGGCGACTCGGATAGAAGTAGAGGAGACATTGCACTATCAACAGAGGCGAAGAGGTCCTCTTCTGCCCTGTAAAAACCACCCAGATCAATTCCAAGTGGAGGGAGCCTTAGCACTTGAAATGGTCTCGATAATCTCAAGAGAAAACCCTGTGAACCTCATTTGGTACCCTTAGGGGACAGACATGAAAGATTTCACAATTCGGGCCAATGATGAGAAGGTCCTCCCTGTTCGGAATCGCCCAAGGCGAGCCGTCGAGGAGAGGAATTAGCTACGAGAAACATATCCTGTTCGGCCAGCGCAGCGCCATTAATAGGAGGCAAGCCCCTTGCTGGTGAACATCGTCAAGACTCCCGGGAGCAGAGAAACCGGGGAAAAAAATGCATACAGACGCATTCTGGGTCATGTATGTGTCTTAACGTCCAGACCCAAGGGGGCTGGGTGATTTCAGGGAGAAGTAGAGGAGACATTGCGCTATTCATAGAGGCGAAGAGGTCCTCTTCTGCCCTAAGATCTCACCCAAACTTGTTCCAAGTGGAAAAAGCCTGGCATTTAAAAAGGTCTCGATAACCTCAGGAGAAAGCCCTTTGTCCCTCAGTTGGTACCCTTAGGGGCCAAACATGAAAGATTCCACAATTAGGGGCAGGGATGAAATATTGCCCTGTGCCTGAGATAGAAGATCCTTCCTGTTCGGAATCGCCCAAGGCGAGCCGTCGAGGGAAGAGATTAGCTCCGAGAACCAAGCCCTGTTCGGCAGCGCGGTGCTATCAGTAAGAGGCAAAAACACTTGCTGGCGAACTCTGGGCAACTACTAACTTAGGGTGGAGTTCTTAACTCCCCCATTGGTATTTTTTGTCTGGACCGTAAATCTGCTCCCGTATACGGGCATCCAGGGATATAACTGACCTGAGTGACAGGAGCTTACCCTGGGCCCTAAGGAGAATCCGACATGTCAGAAATACAGCTGACAAGAACGTGGGTCTCCTTGATGATTTATGTAAGAGGCTAACTCTGTATTATCCACCCGCACCAAAACATGGCAGCCTCAGGAGGAGGTATTTCAGGGCCAGAAATACAGCCATCAACCCGAGACAGTGACTGTGACAACCGAGCTGATGACCCTCCTATCCCCTTAAGCTGGACGACCACTTAAGGCCGCTACCCCACCCGTCAGGGAGGCGTCTGTCGTTAGCAGTCTGCGACAACAAGACGCACCTAGAGTGGGACCCAAGGCAGAAAACCGGGGTCTGAACCACATAGAAAGGGAATGAAGCCTGAGGCGCGTAACCCTTTTTAGCCTAGGGGTTTTGGTCCTTGGAAGAAATCCCCTGGCTTTTGGCCACAACAAAAACGGTCTCATGAGCAGAAGGTCCAGCGGGATCACCGTGGACGCGGTTGCCCTGAGACCTGGAAATCGTTGATACTGATAACAGTGCAACCTTGACCTAGCCTGACTTTGCTCAGGGTGATCTGAATGGACTCAATCCTAGCGGGAGACAGTTGTGCCCGCATTGTGATTGAACTCCATACGATGCCCCGATAGACAGTGTTCTGAGTGGGAGAGAGGACGCTTTTCTTGGCGTTGAGCCTCAACCCCAGAGAAACAGATGAGCTAAGACGATGTCCCTGTGCTGAACTGCCAGTTCCTGGAACTGCACTAGGATCAGCCAGTCGTCTACATAATTCAGAATGCAGATGCCCCGGAGTCGCAAGGAGCCAGCGCTACATCATGCATTGTGAATGTGCGGGTAAAAAGGGCTAGGCTGAGTGAAAGAACCTGACCCTGGAAGACTTCGCCCCCGGAAGTGAACCTCAGGAACTTTCCATGTTGTGGCAGAACTTCTAAATGAAGTATAGAAGTGCATCATAAGATCGATGGTGACCAGCCAAACGAGTTGTAGGGCTTGAGACCGTCTTGACAGGCATCATCTTGGACTTTAACTCTCACTAGTAGTTCAAGCTTTAAGATCTAAGCCAGACGCCACCCCTCACCCTCCATGGGAAACGGGAAGTATTTAGTGTAATAACCCAACTCTCTCTCTGGAAGGGGAACATATACCATGGCGCCTTTAACCAGGAGATTGAGTTTTTTTTTTTTTACATAAAAGAAATCCGGTTCACGGTAGTGAGTACACGCCGTAGAAACACGGAAAAGCGGCAAGTGAATTATATCCTGACGCCCTTATAAGACCCATAGAAAAGAATATATCCGGCAGAAGTTTCCACGCTGCCAGGATCTCTGAGATGTGTATTATATTTTAACACTTCCTGTTGAGGGGTTGTCGAGTGTTTCACGTCCTGAATAAAATGCAGGAACAGTGAAAACACCCAATTTTGATGGAAGCCTCTGCAACCCGAAACACCAAGAGGTGGCGGGAATGGAGGGGCTTTGAGGGGGTACCGGGAGGGGTGAAGTGAAGCACGCGCCCCATCCCGAGGGTAGCTACCCCCTAATCTAGGTGCAAGACCGTCAGGGTTTTCTCTTACTAGAATTTATAGTCCTGAGGTCTTGCTTCGGGGGCTGGCGAGGGCGGTGAGACTGTCCCCAATCCCTGGGAGGTGGAGCACGACCCGCCACGCTTTGCTTTTGAGCCTCCCTTCAGTCAGGACCGAGGCGGGTCTGAGGCTTGCTCGTCAAGCGCAGAACCCACACTCAGGTCGTCCAGGAGGTCAGCCTGGTACGCCTGTAAAACAGCATAGTGTGCAGAGCACTTTTTTAGGGGTTCTCCATGAGCGAAAAAGCTCTTCATGGAGGTTATCAAAGAAGGGAAGGGACCCATGAGGCGTTCCCTTTCTTAGACTGGAAGATAAAATCTATCACCTAATTTGGAGCGTTTGGGGGTCTTTTTTTCGCGTGGCCAGTCCAATCTGGCAACCGCACGAGTAACAACATCGATCCCTCCGTAGATTTTTTATCACGGACGGAAAGCTCGGAGGTGGGAAGAGAATTGCGATCCACCTCATGATCCGAAGAAGCGTCGGAACGCGCTTCGAGATCATGTGAATGACCAGCTGGGTTTGGGGAGAAAGTGAGAGAAAGGGAACAACCCATCTCTTGCTCCTCAGCCAAATCCATGCAAGAGCCCCACGAACGATCTTTTTTTTTTCCGTGAGTGCTGACTCCCAGAAGCAAGCGAGGCGAGCACGATGCACTCTGCCTGTTAAAGCAAATCGCAGTGCTCGCACCCGCCCTGCTGCAACACGAGAGCAGCGTGCTCTTACCCCCAAACAAACAGCAAAAACTGATGTGTGTCGTCTTCAGCTATAGAGCGAGAAGAGGGGAACACGCACCGTTTGCGGCTTTCAGTCATTCTCTCTTTTTTTTGCTTTCTTTTTTAGAAATATATATATATTTTCTAAACAGAAGAAAAAAGAGAACAACGTTCACTGCACACTGCCTAACTGATTCTATCTCCTAACAGAGGAAAGAAAGTTTTGACAGGGTTTGTGAAACACACAGAAACAGAATCGCTCTGAAAAAAGAGTTTCTGACGACACCTGGTGACGTATCCATTTATAGCCTGGCCGCAGGTGCATCTAATGATTACATCAGCCGAGGCTATAAATTCTGGTCAATGTTCATTTGATGTGTTACACACACTATTTCAGCTCGGTTCACAGCTAGAGTTGTTCCCCGTAGCGCTTAGCAGCGCAGCATCGTAGTGAAGCTTTTTGTAAAGGGAACTTTATTATATATGTCCTTTTTTTACTATTAATTCTCCTCCCAGCCTTGTAGGTGGTGAAGTGCACAAAGAATTTAATCACCAAAAACACAAGAAGAATGTGAATGTGGAGATTTATTTGAAAAAATATTTAAATATTGATCTGTTTCTAACCCACATTTATCATAATACTTCTGAAGACATATTGAACCAGTGTCATTTGAATTTCTTTAATGCTGCTTCATGTGCTTTCTGAGCTTCAAAGTTTTGGTACACATTCACTTGCATTTTATGAACCAACAGAGCTGAGATATTCTTCTAAAAAATATTTGTGTTCAAGCAGAAGAAGAGAAAAAACATACACATCTGGGATGGCATGAGGGTGAGTAAATTATGTGAGCATTTTCCATTTTAATTATTCCTTTAAGGAGATGTTAGACAGAATGCTAGCCTTAATCATCATTTAATTTCACTGCATGTTTTTTCCCCTCCATCTTTTGAAAGGGATTGGTGACAGACTGTCAGTTCCTAACATTCTGTCTAACATCTTTTGGGTTCCACAGAATGGAGAAAGTTTCAAAGGGTTGGAAGAACATGAGGGCAGGGAAACAATAATATAATATTAATTAAAGGCTGAACTATCACTTTAAGGACGCTTCTTAAATTTGGATGAATCTGTCAGTTAGAAGAGAAATTTGGAATCCTTTTTCTAGTCATTTTTATGTAGAAAAATTTTAACACTGTCATACGTTATAAATAAAGTTAAATTTCACATTGAAGCAAGATCATGCTTTATTCATGCCTTATGTCTTTATTTCATAGCTTTTTATGTCCAGCATGAATTTAGTTCAATGTTGTTCAAAAATTGTCAGTGTCGAAAGAATTTAGATAATTCGTTTTGTACACTAAGGGTATATTGCACCTTATCTCTGTGTTTGGAAGCTTGTTGTCCATAAGACAAAACCGCCCGCATCTGTCAAACGCTTTGCACGCATCAACCTTGCATGTGCAGAAATGCTCATAATCGCGATAGGCGGGGCAAAATATTTGCACATAACATGAACGTTTACAAGGATTTATACAGTATTCACTTATATATTTCTGCGCTGATATACAAGTTTTAACTTAGAAACTGAGGTCATAAGAGCCCATAGTTACAGATTCACAATAAAAATAAATGTGTATCACCATGACACAGACAAGCGCACAATTTCTAAAACATAACTCACCTTATTTTTTTAAGTTGGAGCTGCAATTGTAATCTCTTAATATATTGTTGTCTTTGTGTAAACTGAAGGCATTGTGTGGAGTGAAGAAATGTTTGTTTTGCACGCTTGCTCTTTTAATGTTGAACGCAACTGAAGAGACAGTGTACAGCTGTGAAATCAGGCTGGGGATTTAAAAATAACAGAACTCCTGAGTACCATAGTCACAGTAGGAGATGAAATAGGACTTTGAATCATTTGTTCAGATGTATGGCACAGGGATAATGTAAGATCTGTGGCTCTTTTTTTTAGATCTACTTAAGTAGACCACAGAACCATACAATTCCGAAAGAGTAAAGAGAGGCAGAGTTCATTCATTTTTATTATTTGATGCATAAGCATTCCAAGTAATGTTTGTTTAAGCTATAGTTTGTATGTACTGTATGCATGTATGTGAATATGTGCATAGGCTAAGCCAGAAACATGAAACCTAGTTGATGGTGTTAGTTTCAGCCGATTCAGCAGTATGCTGATACAGTTCTGCCCAGCCCTCATAACCACATACCCAAATCCAATTCTGCTGCGGCTCCTTTCAAAATGCTTGAGGCTTTGAGGTTTCAAAAGTTTCTAACCCATAAATACAAAAATGACACTATCCATAAAATTGAATTAAGTATGTGCCAAGATCTTTATAAATACCTCTACAAATAAGCTGCTCAATGAACTTTAGAAATATGTCTTATCAGAGATTATCTGTTATGGAGACAAATACATTATGTCCTGTTAAAGAAATAGTGCATCCAAACTTTTGTAAACATTACCCACATTTGCAAACCAGTAAGACTTTCTTTATTCTGTGGGGGACAAAAGAAGACTTTTCTCTTTTGCTGCTGAAAGCAGCATTGGAGAGCGTGTTGGTGATGTCGGACGCTAAGGACTCGACTGGGCTGCCACCTTTGTGTGTGCCCGCCCCGTAAGAGGCCGACACGAACAAGGTTAGTTTCATGAACGCGCCCATATCCCAAAGCAGCATATTAGTATGGTGTTCCTAATAATCCTTTAGGTGAGTGCATTTATATATATATATATATATATATATATATATATATATATATATATATATATATATATATATATATATATAAAATAAAAAAATATTCAGATAATTAAAATGCATTACATTCTTGTGGCAGAAGAGTTAATCATCGATAAGACCATTCAAAAAGTGGCTTTAGAATACAATGTATTGTTTACTACCATATTATTGATCATAAGACAATCATTGGCATTCAGTTCACAGCAATCCATTTCACAAGTGAATTTGTCAATCAGTTGGAGATATGAGTGCTTGTTTAAGGACCCGTCAATGTACACCTCCATCAGACATTTTATTTTTTTTTAGAAGCAAGCCAGGGGTATACATAGTACACAATACTACAGATATATTTTACAATAATGCCAAGGCATTATATTCATTACATGCATACAAGTGCAATGGTTTTCAATGCTTTGTAGTATTTAAATAATATTTCTTTATGTCTTTACAAAAAAGTGCAAATATGTGCTTTATAGACATATATTTACAATTATGTATAAAAAACTTGGCAAGAAAAATAAACAAATTAATCAGAAAATACTAACTTAAGTTATCAAAACTGTGAAAACGTCTTTATAAAGCAAAGAAAAACTAGTTAAAATAGAGGTATGTACAAACAAACAAAATTTCTCCAAAATACTACAGCGTGGACACATTCCCAAAAAATGTGAGGGGCAGATTCATCCACAGCATTACAGAAGGAGCAAAGTGGATCTATTTCAGGGAGCATGTTTGTTAAATAAAGAATGACTGGGTAAAAACAGTGTAACAGTTTAAAGGACACCTCCTTAACCTTGTTGGTAAATAAATATTTGTGAGGTAAAGACCATACGACCTGCATCAGACATGCTTGTGTCGCATCTCGGGTGTGTTGCTTCATAAAAATTAAATGTTTAGGTCACTGTGTCACGTTAAATATAGTTTAATACTCAATCTTTAAACACATCTTGAGATCCCTTGGTTTGCATTTGCACTCCTTCAAGTGTTTTGAACGCAAGAACGTAACGCATGTTTGTGTTGTGTGTCTGCTGAAGGGTTGTTAATGTTGCTCACACAGCTGAAATTACTGCCCTCTGGAGTAAACAGGTGGTACTAAAAGCTTGCATTTCTCAGGAATTTCTCAGGAAAGCATTGCGATTAATTGCAGAAATTTTTTTAACGCTTTATTTTTTGTAAAATTAATCGCACATTATTAACGCGTTAAATCGACAACCCTAATATATATATATGCATGTTCATGAATGTATCAAGGAGAGTAGCGTATGCCTCCACATGCTGGTAATCTCCGTTGAATCTCTGCTGTGTCGATTGACAGCTCTGCTTTAAACCTCATACCACATTTATGGACAAGGCTCAGTCGTTATCTTTCATTTTTTAATTTGTGACATAAGTCTTATGTGCTTACTTGGTTCTCAATGTTAGACTGTTCCATTTTCCATCTCCCACTCTCCTTGTGAAGTGAAAGGAATGAATCCTACACTCTCAGCACATTGTCCCCTAAAAAGTTTGTAAAATACTAATATACATAAAATACAAAAATAACACTTATTTTAATTAAAATCAAAGTACAAATGAAAATGGGACAGTCTACATTCAGCTAAGATGTCCACACAGATTTGCTGTATCTGTGGCTGCAGAACATGACTTGACCTTAGATACTGTGTGTCTAATTAAAAGAGCCTGGAAGAACATATTGTCTGCATACCACTGAATCCCAGATGGGTGATCAGTTCAAAGACTTCCAGGCTAAAGAACACACTTTTAGAATTTTGTAGACAGTTTAGATATGGTCAGATGTTTTCAAACCATGACCTTTGTTTCCAAAACATTCCACAATTCTAAAGCTACGTACACACTGCCAGCAACTTTATCGCTGCAGGTCGCCAGTGGCTGGCGGTGAAGTCGCTAGTGGGCGTTCCCACTACTGGTTGCCTAGTAACGTTTATAAATGACATTCACGGATGTCATTCCATTGCTGTTGACAGCGAATCTCTTTTCTTGCCACTAAAAACAAACATTTTGTAGGGAAAAGACTAAATATAAATGGAATCAGTACATAAAATGCTTTATATCTTTTATTTTATGGGTCCATAAAATCCCCGCGATCTCAGATACACCTTTCCACGCAGTATTTTTCTTTAAAATGTCCTTGTACGTGGGAAGAGACATATCATAGAGCACTGGAACATTTCTAACAGCAAGAATTAGCCTTTCATCCATCTTTCCGTTACTGCAGGAGCTGAGAGAGAGAGAGAAGGATCACGTGAGCTCTCCCGTCGTCTCTCCTATTGGCTGTCGCTTCCGTTAGTCGCTCCAAAGTTGAACTTTTCTCAACTTTGTCGCGTCGCTGGACACGCCCACATCTAGCGCCAACGGTCGCGACAGCTCGTATCGCCGGAAGTCGCTGTGCTCGCATTGAAAATGAATGGTATTGAGTCGCTGTCGCGCGCGATGTCGCTGGCAGTGTGTACGTACCTTAAGCAATGGAGGTCCGCTTACCAAAATCTACTCATGAGTCTATCTATGAGTTCAATGCATACAGTAAGTGTAGTTGATGCTTAATGCCTTCACCTTCCTTCATTCCAAATGGTTCTGTGGTGTAACAAATACATTTTTAAAATTACAAATATTTAATGTAGTCTCTAAATCAAGATGAGGTGTTAAAAATAGCTAAATGCTGTTAAAATTAGTTATAGATGGAATATAGCATGTCACACCACATGGCAAGTTCCCAAAAGTATTTAATGTCAACTTGCTAAAAGCAGCTGATTGGTTCATCTTGTTTGAATCTTCTATATTAAGGTTAATTCAACACCCTGACATCCTTAACATTAAAATTAATCTACATATGTCTATAAAAAGTTTGTGTGTGTGTGTGTGTCTATGTGCAAGCCCCTCTGAGACCCCCTCAGTACATCAGCATTTTTTTCTCCCAAATGCAGACAAGTACTGTCATTTAATTTGCTATGCATACATTTACACGCCAGTCAGCAGAACACAGTGCAAATATGCAGCTTCTCAGCTGGGGTGGGAGATTTCTTTCTCACTAGTTTGCTTATGGGAAGCTGAAACATTAGTATTCATTATGCTTTTCAGCATAAGCAGTGTATTAATGGAAATTAGCAAAGTGATAATTTAGGACAGAGAGATTCATACAATCTCTTCAAAAAAGTAGAGCCTATGGCCTTAGTAAGTTTACCCTGTAACCATATTTATCAAGTTTGGAATTATGCTGACTGCACTTCCTGTATATAATTAAGGTTTTAGAAATGTTTATACATTTTCTTTGAAGCGGGGGAAAACAAGGTGGTGGCTCTGGGGCGGGAGCGGGGTCAGGCGGCTCAAGAGAGGGAAACCGATGTTGCAGCGGACCTGGAGACCACTGGAGGTCTGGTCTTGATGGGACAGGTGAGCGAGGCCTGGTGGGTAGACAGAAGAGCAAGGCCCTACGGGGAAGACAGGGTTCATCAACCTGACTCGGTGACCACCAAAGAAAGGTCAGGACCAGTGACGGCCACAAGGGAAAGTGTTGGTTTGGCGGTGGCCACAGAAGGAAAGGCTGAATTGGCCTCGACCGCATGAGAAAGTGCTGGATCGGCGGTGAAAGCAGGAGAGAGTATTTTGAATATTGCTGATGTCTCCTTATAACTCTGGGTAAAACACGACAGATCAGTCAATAAGAAAACAAATTAATGCGACACGTTTATAAAATATTATTCACACGCACGCACACACACACACACACACACACACACACACACACACACACACACACACACACACCATGACAATGCTACCATTTCCACACCTTGAACTCTCATTAATAGGATATTGATTGAGATTAATGATGTGTGTCCCTCTTGATAATGTAAGTCATTACATGGGAAAATGTCAATTACACTGTAATTAAAAAAAATCCCAATCACAAACCGTAGTTAATACTATATTCCATTCCCCATTTTTAATGCTTGATATAATTGCCTCTCTACAATAATAACACCCCATTTCCATTTTATTCAGTATCACAATCAACAATGTTTAATACAAAAAATATGATGAGACATGAAATGTATATTGATATTTTAACATGCTGCACCAAGTGAACAGGTTTTATTTAACATGGTTCTTACATAGTTATACATGTGTTATTACGTTTTCACCACTTTTACATGTAAATAAAATTAAACTGTCAAAATCCAGTGAAATGCTTGGATTACATTACATTGGGAATAATTTTACGAGTGCATACATAAACTAAAATTAAAGACTTTAACTTGAGTAGAATTGCTCATAACTTCTCATGCTGCATGTTGTCCTTTTCTATTTAAGATTAAATCAGTCCCTGAGTCATAGGAGAGAGACAATGTCCTGACAAAGAGTATTAACAGGGGCCATAAATCCCAATAGTCCTTCTCATGAAATTAATTTCAGCAAATATCACCAAATAGACTAATGCAATATGATGAGCATGTCTTCAGCTAAGAGGGTATGGCTTTAGAGAGTGCCAAGTACTACCATTAGGGCAGCCTAGCATAGCTAAATTTAAGCCAAGGTTTCTCAAGCATGAAACGGGTAGCAAAGCTTGAAGATTACTTCTATAAAGAGGGGGAGGTTTCTTTTAAAATTGAACACACATATCCAAACATTAGACTGGGCCAAAGGGTGTGTGATATGGAAATGAGAGAAATGAAGCAACAGTATGCAATAAACATGCTAATTTATGCAAGCATAGCAACCACTTATCTACCAAGAATAAAAAAATCAGCACAAGCTAAATTAAATTTATCCCTGCAATAAAAAGCGGACTGTAGCTTCCTGTAAACCAACCGGTGGTAGAAACAGATGGAGTACATCAGCCCAAAAAAACAACCAATCAAACAAACAAACACACACACACACACACACACACACACACAATAAATAGTTGTCTTTTTTCTCCATCTCGCATGCTAGTAGTCTTTTTTTAGGTTATATCACCATGAAAATTGCATAAGAAAACATAAAATCGGTTGATTTCTTCATCACTGGATAACAGAAGTTAAAAGAGATAAATGGATCAGCCAGTCACGGTAACACGATTTCAGTCTTTATCTGGGAAAAATACAAAGATAAAGGACAAAGCGAGATTAGCATAATGAACGCATAGGAATGTGTTATGATGCAGACACTTTGGTCATGCCAAAATCTGACATCCCAGCCTGGGTCGTCCGGGGATTACGATGCAGTGAGATATGAGACATGTGAGCAGTGATTTGTGTTGCAAGGGGTTTTCACACGTTTCACTCTTCTTTGTTTTACATTAAGTACAGCTTGCTTTATTGTCACTAATTTAAATTCACAAGACTATAAAGTACAGCAGTGTCTTCACCTGTTTTTGAATGTATATGTATTTATATGTATATATACATATATAAATTGATTGATTGAGCACATTGAACATGATTATTGGCCTGTATAAAAAAACCTAAAAAGGTCAGCTCACACCTCCCCCACATATAGTTATTACTGCCAAAAAATTAAAAGGTCAACTGAGTAACATGTGAATCTTCTTTGCTGCCAGGCCATTTATATATGTGTACTGCAAGATTATATTTTTTATTTATTCTTGCAAAGTTCACCTTCAATGCTCTTATTTTTTTTTTCTTTACAATTCAGGATACATTTTTTTGGACTGTTGCTTCTATCACATTTTACCCTGCAATACATCATGTTGTTCAATCCCAAAGTAGAAAATCTTGTCATATTTATTCAGTAATTTGAGTATATTTCACAGGAAAATTAAATAGGCAAACATTCTGGAACTTTTCAAAGCTGGTGTTCTCAGCATGCACCAGGCTTGTTTGAGCAATAGTTGCTTGGTTTCACCATCTAAAAGTTAATTTACACCGTTTTAATAGTTAATTTTCTTGTTACGTGTGGAAACTTCTTGTTTTGTGTAGTTTTGGACTTATTTCTACTCAAAATTAACAGTTTATTATAAAAAAATATCCGTTTACATTACCGTCATCATGTTTGTGCACCAAGTGTTGAGATGTGCGTGCGCAGCATTGTATCTTCTTTAAATCGTTATTAATGCAAGGTGAATTTGTCTAATAGACTACATAGCATGCATTAAGCATTCCTGTGAACATGTTTTTAAGGAAAACTTAAATGTGGAATATTCCAATAAAAATTTTATGTTTACACTTTAAAAATAAGGTTCCATTTGGTAATTATTACTCTTTGTTAATCCTAGTTAATAAAAATACAATTATTCATCGTTAGTTCATGTTAGTTCACAGTGCATTAACTAATGTTAACATATAAACTTCTGATTGAAAAATGCATTACTATATGTTGAAATTAACTTTAACCAAGATTAATAAATACTGTATAATATTGTTCATTGTTAGTTTATGTTAAATAGTATTGTTATTTAATGTTAAAAAATGGAACCTTATTGTGAAGTTTTACTGTGATAATAACTGTGATAATTTAACCTCTTAAATCCAGCATAAAAATCTATATTTGCCAAGCAACAGTGGACATGTTGATTCTAATGAGTGTGCACAAGAGGAAAGGAATGTAGCAAAACTCTTTACAGAATCACTTTTCAGCAAAGCCTAATGAACAGTCCCTTAACTCCCACCCTAAGCCTAATTATTGGCCCAAACCTAGCCCTAGGTTGATAGGAATGCTGCATGACCTATGAGGGTGTGGACCTAGCATTACTCACTTGCACAAATCACATTAAATGGTTTAAATAGTTTGCGATAGCCTTAGCAGCAAGGCGTAGTTTATACAAGGTTTCACTATCATTGATGTTTCTTATGGTAATCTATAGTATATATTATACTCTATGTCCTTGAAACCACACACTCACCTACACCTTGATTAAAAAAAGTGAAGGGAAGGAAAAAGGGAATCCATTCACATGTAAAAAAGCTATTCCTTACAACATACAAGTTGCATTCCACAGAGAAATCTCAGGTCATCTGGCAATGGATAGGCATGCCAATCTGGAGCTTGCCTTATTTTCCCTGATCATTGTTACATGTTAGTGAAACAAAATTTGAGTAACCTAGGGGTAAATTAGGATTTTTGAGAAAGGGGAACCCTAACACACATACACACACACACACACACACACACACACACACACACACACACACACACACACACACACACACACACACACACACACACACACACACATACACACGTACAAAAACTGAACTGGACCATGCCTGAAGGAAATACAATTAAATGCCAATATTTATTTTTATACTGCATTGGATGTGACGGAACGTCGTTCCGGACCGTACCGGTCCAGTTAAACCCCTGAAGGTAACTCAACTGGTATCACGTGGCTCTAGCAACACAGAGTTGTGTGTTTAATTCCCAGGAAGCACACATACTGATGACATGTGCACAGTAAGTTGCTCTGTGTGAAAGTGTCTGGCAAATGAATTATTGTTATACATAGAATTATTGTTATAAATGTATATACATATACATTTATGTATTGTTATACATAAAGCAGAATTGGAGCTGTGACTTTTACTTCATCAAAGATTTTTTGTAAATTATTAATGTATGGCTTATACAGGCATATACAGTAAAAACTTTACATAAACTGCGTGAAATATATCCATTCATTATAAACTGTGTCCTGTGAGTGCATGTGTGTATGTGTCTCATTACATTCATTGTATCTGTTATAAAACCTGTGAGACAATCTCAATAAATAACTCAAGTAGAACCTCCCAGTCATCACATTATTCTTGCAACCTCCCTTCTTTATTTTAGGATGTCCTATAATGGATTCTGAAATATATATTGAATTCTCTCTCCTGGAGATTTTAGATGAAAAAAGAGCCTGGTTGGAAATCAAATTGTCTAGCAAAGTGAAAATGCATTAAACTAGGATTTTTGTCAACTGCATGAACATTTTCAAACATACCACACATACAGACATTTGTAGGCATGCAATAAGGAGAAGGGGGTCAAACTTAACACAACAATTCTCAAGCTAAGGTTTTAGGGCTTTTGTTTTCCTTTATAGTTCACAGTAGTGTGTTATGGAGCACAGCAAGTTCTGTCTCTGTGTACCTGTGTTCAACCAGATTCTATTTTGTATTCCGTGGCCCTTTCCAAACTTCTGGTCCTACTCTGCCTCTTGATGTCTTCTTTCAGAACAAGAAAGGTTATATTCAGCTTTAAATATCTTGATAGCAAGGCTTTGATTTAATCCCATGCTTCATACAGCATGTAAAAGTAGGGATCCAGGCAGACTATGCATAAAGTAATATGAACCTGTAGTGTTTTCTGAAATAATCGATTGAGATCACTATTACATCCAGCTTTAACTTAAACCAATTACACTTGAGCCGACAGAGCTCTGATGACTGGGCTATGAGCAGCAAATATGAGGAGTGCATGTGTAATGTGACGGTGTTTGTGTTCAGAATAGGGCTGCATGCTTGTTGCATTAAAAGTAGAAGCTACAGGGGCTAGATCACAAGGTGATATGCACACCATTGTATCTGGAAATTTTGTCTGAGATGGCAATGGCAATTGATGGCAATTGTCTGAGTGCCTTAATGAAACAATTAAGAAAATAATTTAATAATTGTTGTGGAATATGAACCACACATCTTTCAATAGTAACATTGTCCGACATAGATATCAGTGACATAATTTAGGTGTTGTATTTGATAGCTGCTATATTTGATAGCATTCTGTCCTCTGAAAATCACATTACCAATATTTGTAGAGCAGCATTCTTCCACCTCATATATTGTCACGCTTTGGACGAGGACAAAGACGGGAGTCGGAGTGAACCCAAGTGCAGTTTAATATCAAAACAAGACTATATTCAAGAATTACAAAGACAACACTGAGCACTATAAGAGGCAAAACAAAGAATAACATCCAACGGCAAACATGAAGAAGAACAAGAACTACTAACATACAGGGGATTTTAGCAGTGTGATAAGGGATGGTTATCTGAGGCGAGACTCAATCCTGACTGTGTTAAAGAGGTGAGTTTATATATAGTCCTTGATGAGGTGATTGGGAACAGGTGTGGCTGATTAGAGTGGAGTGAGTTGGAGTGGATTATGGCTGGAAATGGAGAGACCGATGGGGGCATGACAGTACCACCTCCCCTCTACGGGGCAGCTCCTGATGCCCCAAAACAAAACAAAAACAGAACCGGCCAAGTGGGGGAGTCTCAGGAGGCAGAGCGGATAGAGCCAGTGGGATCAGTGGGTGAGGTTACAAGAGGCCAAGGATCAGAGGGTGAGGCGGCAGGAGGTCAAGGATCAGAGGGCGAGGCCGCAGGAGCCTGAGGATCAGAGGGCGAGGCAGCAGTAGGTAGAGGATATGAAGGCGAGATGGGATGGACGAGGCTCCAAGCGCTGGCTCTGGGACGGATGAGGCTCCAAGCACTGGATCTGGGACAGACAATACTCCTGGCTCGGGATGGATAAGTCAGGTGTGGGTGCTGGCTTGGGGACCATAGTGGGAATGATGGGGAATTTTGGGGTGGAATCCACTGTATGTGGGTTGGTATGCTTCACAACCCCCACAGTGAAGTCTGAGCCACTCAGCAACAGCACCAGATCAATAAATGAGTCTATGGGCTTTGCCATAAGGCATGAGAGACTTAACTGAACTGTTTATTCCAATCCAAAAAAGGTCCTTAAAAGCCACATCACTAAAGTCCACTTTGTATGCCAGTTCACAGAAGTCCACCACATATTCCTCCAGTAAGTGTTTTCCCTGACACAGATAAAAAAGGCTTATTGCTGGGTTTATGTCTATCGATCAAATCTTCTGTCATGCTTTGGATGAGGACTAAGACGGGAGTCGGAGTAAGCCCAAGTGCAGTTGAATAACAAATCGAGACTAAATTCAAGAATTACAAAGTAAACGCTGTGCACTATATAAAGCAAAACAAAGAAGAATAACATCCAACGGCAAACACGAAGATGAACAACTACTAACAAACAGGGGATATTAGTACTGTTATAAGGGATGGTGATCTGGATCCTCTGGATCTAGACTCAATCCTGACTGTGAGAAAGAGCTGAGTTTATATATAGTCCTTAATTGGTCCTTGATGAGGTAATTGGGAACAGGTGTGGCTGATTAGAGTGGAGTGAGTTGGAGCGGGTGATGGCTGGAAATGGAGAGACCGATGGGGGTGTGACAGAAATATTGCTAAATTATGACACATGCTCCCTGTTTCTTATGCTGAAAAAAAAATTCATACGTTCATGACTTCAAGTCAAGATTATTGTTATGCATTACTGGGAGGATGTCCTGCAGTTTCATCTATTTAACTTCAATTGGTTCAAAATGCAATAGCTAGAGTGCTGACTAGAACTAAGAAATATGATCATATGAACATCAGCCCAATTTGCTACTTGTTACATTTTGCATTAATTTTCCACAACAAAATTAAAGCAAAAATCCACAAGAGGTAAATCCTATTCGGCTCCTAAACTATGAAATAGTCTTCCTGGCCTTGTTCAGGACTCAGTCAATCTAGACTAAAGATTAATATATTCATCTAGAGCAAACACCTAATTTTTTCCATCATCTCAAAGTAAAGCTGCATTATTCGGGTCTGCCAGAACAGGAAACACTTCTCATATTCTATAATTTAGTTTTAAACTGAATGACATAAACAGTAATATTATTCTATTTGTTTCCCTGTCTCAACAGGATACATAGATCCTGACGTTACCAGAGCCTGCCAGATCTAGCTGCAGTCCTGCCTGATGTCCGACTCCAACTGCTATATGTTTCTGAGTGATGATGACTTACTGCAGCCTGTGCCAAACAGATATCACTTCTGTATACTATTATGGTCTTCACAGGTGATGAACTGATGCCAGCTCCAACCGTAAGGCATAGGATACTTCACTGGCCACTGCCTCAACCTTGGACTTAGGATGGACATCACTGAAATGAACTGCCACAAGCTCCCAGTCAAACTGTGATAAACCTCACTAACCTCTGGCTGCATCACCTTGGTCAAAGGATGAACAACACTCTTAAAATGGAATACATAGACAAAAATGTATTGCCAGCTAAAGCCATCATAAGCCAAATAACAAAGGACAATGTATATGTGTGTCTTCCCATGTGTTCGCTCCTTTGAGGAAAGCCGCGATACTCTGTATTGTTGTTGCTGTGATTCATGAAGCGTTCCATTCAACTTGGAGAGTCTGAGTTTCCACCTTTCAACTGGGGAAAGTTCAATGGAATGACACTTTATATCAGATATCTAACTTAAAACTCATGCAAAAATCTTTCATTTCATCGAGATGCAGGTGTGTGCTACGTCACACAGGGCAGAGAGGTTTACAGTCAGTGACAAACATTCACTTTTATTAAATAATATACATTAACAAGTCAAAGTTATTTCATTAAATGATAATAAAATCTGTTCAGCAAATGTTTTGCAGAGACAGGTGTTCAAAACATGGTTAATTACACTCCCTTGTCTGCACATGTACGAATACACTTTTCCATAATAACCATTTCCATCTCAAATGACAAGGGTACTAAAGGATGTGAAGAACTATAAAACAATGGGTTATTAAAATGTAGTTATATGTTTCCATTTAATCCCTCAGTAATCAGTAAAATGAAATGCAACCACACTTTTTTTTGCTGTTGAATGTGTATGCAGCCAATGTAGTACAATTTATTTACCACAGAAGATTCAGAAATATTCACAAAAAAATGTTTCATTCATAAAACAGGTTGATGCTGTGTTTTCCAATATATATTGCCATGATCCTCCCTTTATGGCTTTCATGCCTAAAAAGTATGTGTTATTGGCAGCATTTATCATTCATTACAGTTACAGTGTGACCTCAGTGACTGGATCTATTCATTGATGCAGCTGCTGTTATCTCTGCTTCACTAAAGTGTCTTGTCTCAAGCATGCTTCATTGCCCCTTCAAACCACATATTATTACCAGTCAGATAACTCCCAGTCTTGCTAACCAGGCCATAAAAAGCAATACATCAATTCAAATATGTTAATAATTCAGCTAATGTGCCAGAAATTGCCTCAGGTTGAGGATGTTTTTGGCAATGAGTAGGCCAGTCTGCAAGAGTATGGAGTGGGAGTTTGCCTCTTCTCACAATCCCACACACTTGACATTTTTCTGTTCCAATCCCAAACACATATTTGAAGAGCACAGAGCCTTCTAGAGACCACTTCTGTTTCCACCTCATTGATTTGGAAAACAGCAGTGATGAAGGCAGCAGGGTAATTAACAGATTTGCAAGAAGCATTGTGAAGACAGCCAATAAAAGTCCTCTGGCTTATTATCTAGATTGGAACTACTAAGGAATTTAAAATGTGCTATATTACACTTCAAAAAAACACTCTCAGAACAAACAGCTGTGTGGCAAATAGGTTGGCATAAGTAAATAGTATTAGTCAAAAGGGAACTGGATAATATGAGCATCAATGATGGCATCAATGCAATTGGTCATTTATAAGTAATTTGTAAAACTTTTCATGGAAAACGAAATGTTGTTTAGTGGACAGTTGTTTGGCAGTTCTATTTTCTTGCATGTGGAAATTTTGTTTCTATATTTCTCTTTTAAAGGAGATCTCCAGTAATCCATTATTAAATTGTAACTGAGTTCATGTAGATTGTAAAGCACAGTGCTAGCAATGTCAAGGCCATTGGTCAATGGTCTTGGAACATGCATACTTATAGCATAGACTGCATGCACTGGAAGTAATAAGTTAGATAAATGTGTCTACCAAAATCATATGATGACACTTTTTTAGCACTGCTATTTATAACAGAAGTACTTGGAATATGAGGTGAAATTTGCAGGTCTTTTTTCATACAGGCCTACAAGGACAGTGACTACATACAATACTGTATACTGATGTCATTATTCTGTTAAATTCGAGCTATATTATATATATATATATATATATATATATATATATATATATATATATATATATATATATATATATATATATATATATTATATATATATATATATTTATAATTTAGATTTAACGGATAATGACATATATATATCACACAAACACAAATGCATACACACTGCAAAAGTGAGATAAATCCATATGCACATTCTTGGGGTGGGATATATTAGGCAGCAAGTGAACAGTCAGTTCTTGAATTTCATGTGTTGGAAGCAGGGAAAATGGGCAAGTGTAATTATATGAGCAACTTTGGTAGGGGCACAATTGTGATGGCAAGATGACTGGGTCAGAGCATCTCCAAAACTGGAGGTCTTGTGGGGTGTTCCCAGTATGCATTGGTTAGTACCTAACAAAATCCGTCCAAGGAAGAACAACCGGTGAACCGTGACCGGGTCATGGGCAGCCAAGACTCATTGATGCACGAGGGGTGCGAAGGCTAGCCTGTCTGGTCCGATCCCACAGAAGAGCTACTGTAGCACAAATTGCTGAAAAACTTAGTGATGGTCATGATAGAAAGGTGTCAGAACACATAGTGCATCGCAGCTTGCTGTGAACTTTGTAAATCATCTCCCTGGTACACAGTTGAGCTAAGGGCACTCAACGTAAAAGGTAGACAGTTCACCTACATGTTTTCTGTTGAACAGTGTAATTGTCACAGATCTACCGGACACTCCCAGCACTAATACTCTACAGTCCCTCTCCCCTGAGTACTGATCATCGGCATCTGTCCCTCGTTACTGCATCAGTCAGCTCTGCGACATAAAAGCCCAATCATCCTTTCACTCTTCATCTGGTCTCGTCTATGAATACAGACTTACTTACCTTACTTACTTGCTACCGCTGGTTACTCCCTGAAGACAGTCCCTCGCTCTCTTATCCTGGTTCCTGCTCCATCGCTCCGTTGACGATTCCCCAAGTTGTTCTCTGCCTTTGTTTAGTTTGTTTTGTCCTCAATAAACATGACCTCTGGGTTCTGCGCTACCTACGAGTCTGGGTGTATGTAACAGAAGACCAGACCAACTAAAATCATGAACCCAGCTGGGCCTGACCCCATTCAGGCGCTGGTTGATTCATTCTGGCATGCAATCACTCACAGTTTGGATCCCACCGCACCACCGATAACTGTCGGCGCTTCCGCAATTCCTTCTCCGGTCTATTCCGCCAGTCCCGTCGTCAACCCAGCCCTACTCTGGATCGGCGGAGAACTGCAGCGGCTTTTTGACCCAGTGTTCATTCGAACTAGAAATGCAGCCGCAACAATTTCCAATTATTTTTGAATAATGTGCTTCTGCTGCTGCTTTAAGAGCATCAATATTATTAGTCAGGTGTTGCTCGAACATGAGCTTGTGGACAGTTAGTCATTATTTTTTTATATTTCCTCTCAAGTTGTCTACCTTTAACCTTCAGTGCCTTTAGCTCAACTGTGTACCAGGGAGATGATTTACTAAAAATACAACACACACTCTCCTGGGGGCAAACACATCCAAAATAGATGATAAGGTGAAGTTATAATCATCAACAGAGTTCATTAAAGGAAGCTCAGAAACAAAGCAGGAGAAAAGGTCATGATCAATGTGTTTGACATTCTTAAAATTATGTCACAATCTTTTGAATAAGAAGGAGCAGCTGTCTTAAATATAAGAAACTTATGATCACTGATGATCATTTCAGTGCTCTCAATCTGCTCAATGTCATCACCAACAGAGCAAACCAAATCCAGTATATGTCCAAATTTATGGGTTGGGAAGTCAACATAATGAGTGAAGTTGAAACAATCCAGCACATCCAGAAAGTTTTCTGTGTCATTACAATTGTCCAAATAGATGCTAATATCACCAGTTAAAATCATAGCTGTACAGATGGAACTAACAAGTGTCAACAGTTCTACAAGTTCAGAGAAGAACACAGGATTTGGTTTCGGAAGATGGTAAATTAAAAGAAAAAGAACAGGGGATGCACCATTCATTTTAAAAGCAAGACATTCAAATGATAAAACATTGGGTACTGTTATTTCCGTAACAGACACAGCAGATCTGTAAATAACAGCAAGGTCACCACTTTTCCCAGTAGAACATAGCGGTCAGAATGCCTGGAACTGGAACACAAAACATTAATACCAGCGCCCGAGAGATGAAATTTTAGATGGGAGCCTGTACCTACCTGGGTTGGCGTAAAAGCTGCAGTGATTCTAAAGTTCTTGTCACACAAATATTAGGAGGTGAATGATGATCCAGATTGAGGAGTTCAAAAAGAGAGTACCTAATAATGGCAAAATTGTGATGTTCATGGTGCTGCTTCATAATAAGTCTTATTAAAATGAAAATATGGATAATCATAGAAAACAATTAAATCTGCATGGTGTCATTGGATGAATTCCAGAAGTAGCTACATTGGATCAAGACCCAGCACACAGCTGCAACTGTAAGCGGCACCAAGCCAAGCTGCCAAGGAGCAGTCCTAATAGCGAGCAGCCTCTAGCCCAAGCAGAGCAATAGCACCCACCAACCAGCAGATCAGCCAGGAGCAATATCTTCAAGCCACGCCACAAGCAGCCCTGGAACGACAAGCCAGAAGATCACGAACAGGCCTAGCAAACTCAGGCACAGATGTAGAAGTGGCAGCCACAGTGCGCCAGCATCCTCTCCACCAATTCAGAGTAAAATTTTGTGTGCTTTACTGGTTATGGAAAAGTTGTGGCATAATTGTGGCAAACGTGTTTTTGAAAAAAAAAATATATATAATTATGAGATTTTCCTTCTCTTTTAATTATCTTCGATTAAAGGTTAAATTTTTGTGAATATATTGAATGAAAGATCAAAAGAATTAACAATAAAGACATATTTTTCAAAGTCTTTTTTGCTCATATTTACCAAAGGTGCCAATACTTATGGCCACATATATATATAAAGCATATACACCGATCAGCCACAACATTAAAACCACCTGCCTAATATTGTTTAGGTCCCCTCGTGCCACCAAAACAGCACCAACCCGCATCTTAGAATAGCATTCTGATATGCTATTCTTCTCACCACAAGTGTACAGAGCAGTTATCTGAGTTACCGTAGACTTTGTCAGTTTGAACCAGTCTGGCCATTCTCTGTTGACCTCTCTTATCAACAAGGCATTTCCATCCACAGAACTACTGCTCACTGGATGTTTTTTTTTTTTTTTTTGCACCATTCAAAGTAAATTCTAGAGATTGTTGTGCATGAAAATATCAGGAGATCAACAGTTAAAAATGTGTGATTGTTCACATCAAAAATTTGTATGTGGACAAAATGTAATCTCATTGATTTGGACCGTGGCATGATTGTTGGTGCCAGATGGGTTGGTTTGAGTATTTCTGTAACTGCTAATCTTCTGGGATCTTCAACAGTCTCTAGAATTTACTCTAAATGTTGCCAAAAACAAAAAACAGTTCTACGGATGGAATCACCTTGTTGATAAGAGAGAATTTCCAGAATGGTGTGTGTGTGTGTGTGTGTGTGTGTGTGTGTGTGTGTGTGTGTGTGTGTGTGTGTGTGCCAACTTTGCTACATATTTCAGATTAGCTATGACCTCGCACTCCCCTAGCAGCTAAGCCCCCAAAGGAACTCTCTCTCCCTCGCTTATATTGTAGGAACCCTTAGGTTATGTTGCTTTGTCTCTCTCTCTGAAGAATTTGTACATGAGTGACCAAAACAGCAGCTTTTTTTGGTCACTGGTGCTTAAGGGAAATGCATGGGTTTCAATTAGCAATTCTGTAGGGAACACAACCTCATTGCTGTTTCCTAACTGGAAACAGTCAGGTGAAGAAGTGAGGCCAGTGACAGCATAAATCATGCACATGTGTAGTGCTATGCGAACATGTAGCCCTGATTCACTTAAACCAGCATGAGTCAGAACACATGTGCACTGTGGATTTATATTACAATGTCTTCAGATGGTCAGAGCTGACATGCTCAATCTTCTTAATATCACCAACCTTGTGGAGGAACAAAGATCCTGGAAATCAAACCTTCAGACATTTTGATAAACACATTTAAATGTCAAGAATCTTATCAGAGCCGAATAAAATGGACAAGAAAATTGTCCAAAATCCTGTATTACTGTAAGATGATGCAAACAATTCAAACAAAGTTTATGATGTGTAATATCATGCAATATAGTCTGTAACTTTGCTTTATTTTAGCTTAATGAAAAGTGCTATAGCTAACCAAAACATTTCACATGAAATCTTTATCTTTGGTAAAGATAAAGGTCAGACTAAAAACATAAACCTCACATTTTGTTGATATTAATGAGACCATCCTATATATTTGTTACTTCTCCACCAACATTAAAGGGATATTTTTGGTTCAATACAAGTTAAGCTTTATTGACAGCATTTTTGGCATAATATTGATTATCACTAAATCTATTTCAGCTTGTTACTTCTTTTCTTTGAAAACAAAGAAGCAAATATCTTGGTTACAGTGAGGCACTTAAAATGGCAATGAATAGGAACAATCTGTAAACTTTAAAATAACATAAAAGTAATAGCCACAACACGTAAACAATATGTGTGTTAACACAATTTTAGTGTGATGAAATCATTTACAAACCTTAATCTGTGTACAATTATATCCAATTTTACAACTTTGTTGCCATGACAACATAACACTGTAAACCCTAAAACAACTGTAAAAGGTATGATTTAAACAACTTTACACCTTTTGTAGGAACTCGAGCTGCGTAATTGCATTGGGACATGCCCTGAGTGTCAAGCGGTCTGAAGCCCTTATACAGTCGCACCAATTTATTGGCTGATAGCACTAGGAAGCTTTGTCACAGGCTCCATAAAGGCACTCGCTTCAAGCCATCGAGTCAGATTTTCTGTTTTCAATGCACAATTTTGTTGTACCTATGACTCACGTCAAAGCAAGGATCATTATTATTCTCCCTTTTGAGTGGCTAAGTGCTTAACTCCGTGCACACAATTCATCATCTGTGAAGATTCCCATGACATGTGTATTGCCTGTCTGAGTTTTTGTCATGCGGAGGCAGCGTTAGAGGGTTCGGATTGCCCACAGTGTGAGTTAATGAATGTCAGAATGCTCCATGAATGGCTTGTCTCCTTTGGAAATTTGGTCAAGCCGCGTGCTGGTGCAGACCGCATGTCTTCCATCGTTACACAGCCGTTTGACTTGGATGCCGAGGAGATGGGAATTGAGCAACAGGCTGACCTATGGTTGTCTCTGTCACTCTCTCCAGATTCGGCTAGACGTTCTCCCGTGGAGTTTACGTATGGGCACTTGCATCCTAGCCCTGAGGCCCGCACTGCGGTTTCCTTCAGCGCTGAGGATGAGGATGCCATATCTATGGAGGCATTGGACTCTGAGGATATTTCAAACAATTAAACATAGTTACATAATTAAATTCAGGCGAACAGGCTTGCGTCCCATTCTGGAATTGAGACGTTTGAATTCCAAACTAATTAAGAAGCAAATAATGTCACAAGTGCAGCCGGTAGACTGGTTTATGACAATAGATTTGAAGGAGGCTTATTTTCATATTCAGATTGCACAGAAGGGACTTGAACCACTGGCGCATGCGTTCTGCCTCTTCAAAGTGATGCGTAGGTGTTACCGAACTCTGTTACCATGGAAACGGGCTCACCATCTGATGTCAGGCAATACGTTGGGAGAGGTGTGTCATGGCAAAGTTATAAAGACAGACACCTCCTCTACGGGTTGGGGCACTGTATACAAGGATCATCCAGCCCATGGAATTTGGACGGACCAGAGGCAATATTGGCACATAAACTGTCTGGAGATGCTCACGATGTGGCTGACATGAAAAATGTTCCTCCCGTAGATTCAGGGCAGCCATGTCCTTATCTGGTCTGAAAACAGGATGGTGGTGTCCTACATCAATTGCCAGGGAGGAGTACGTTCTCATGCCATGTTGAGGCTGGCATGGTGCATTCTTCTGTGGTCATGTGAAAATGTGCGGTCTCTACAATCATGCATGTTCCGGGCCAGTTGAATTTGGTGGCAGATCACCTGTCTAGACAGGGCTTGATGCCTGGAGAGTGGACATTACAATCTAAGATTATGGAAAGAATCTGAAGAAGGTTTGGCAGAGCAGAAGTGGATAGGTTCGCTTCGATGCAAGATGTCACATTGTCCGCTCTGGTTTTCTCTCTCACCTCCAGCACCGCTGGGCATCAATGCATTGGCACATCAGTGGCCGACAATGCATCTTTACACATTTCCACAGATCAGTCTGCTGCACACAGTTCTGCATAGAGTTCAGGAGGATCAGGTTCAGCTTCTGTCAGTGCTGCTGTTTTGACTGTCTTAAGTATGGTTTTCGACTCTGGAATCTCTCCTGGAGACTTGAGGAGGTTATGGGTATGGCCCCTCAACAGGGTGTTCTTTTGAATGATGGGTTATCCCCCACAATGGTTGATACCATACTGAATGCTAGAGCTCCAAGCATAAATATGCCACTTGAAAGCATAGAGCTTCGTAGTTGATGGTGTGCTGCATTCCTGCCCTGTCAGTACAGTACTGGATTATTTGCAAGAGCATTTTGGGGCCTTTTTAAGTATTTTGTTAAATGTCTATGTTGCTGCTACAGCAGCTGAGCATGTGCAAAAATTCACTGATTTCAGATCGGATGTTGACTCAGTTTGTGGTCTCTGTTAATTGTGCGTGTCTGGATCTTATCAAGTGTAACATTAAGAAACAATATCATATATACTTTCCACTTCTTGAAATGCCTGTTAATGTATCACACGATTCACACGTGATTCCCATGTATTCATTTATAGCCTAAACCTGAATTCAATGTTAAATTCCGTGATGATTTCATGTCAGAGCTCGTCAATCCGTCTCTTAAAGTTGACCACATGTATATTTACTTCAGTGATTAAGGTATTGTAAGGGGATCAATGGAAAGGAGGAGGCGAGAACCGGCTTGACAATATAAATGACAGTTTTAATGAGAAACTTAAAACAAAGACACAAACACACATGACGGACATGTCCGTAAACGATCTCTCTCTCCCGCACGATCCTCTGCAGTCGACCTTTATCCCTCGTGGAGGGAATAATAATTAACTTAATTAGCCTAATACGGGACCGGGTGTGTAGGATCACGACCCGGCCCCGCCCTCTGCCCTGCCACACTGTCACTCACTCAACATTGTGTCAATGTAGTGATACTAGGTGTCGCCCTTGGGAGCCCCAAACATCTCTGATCTTTGAGAAAAGGCCAATGGGAATTGGCGAGTGGATTTTTTATGCCACTCCCCCGACATATGGGTATAAAAGGAGCTGGCTCGCAACACTTTTTTCTTCGGAGCCAAGCAGTTGTGTTCAGCAAACTGAATCCCTCTGCCATTCCATTCATCTCTGACATAAGCTTTTGGATTTAAGGTGCATTACAGCGGTTTCTCCCCCTCGTGCACTGGTTGAGTGCAGAGAAGAACATACAAACCTGTGCATACAAACCCCGAAGCAGACAAACTGGTTAATCCGAACGTCTGCTAGCTGCCTTGAGACGTCACACAGGTCACATAAACTACAACACATAGAGACCGTATCACCTAGATATCTCATAGAGACTGTGTCTGTTCCACGAACTACGAAACACAATACCCTCACTAAATCATTTAGAAAAAATTTGATTAAGGTCAAACTTGAACAAAACAAACAAATTAAAAATGTACATCATATAAAAATAGGGCTACTAAACATTAGATATCTTTCTACCAAAGCACTAATTGTCAATGAAATGATTACAGATCATAGATTGGATGCGCTCTGTTTGACTGAAACCTGGCTTAAACCGGATGAATATATTAGTTTAAATGAATCTACTCCCCCAGGTTATTGTTATAATCATGAGCCTCGTCTGAAGGGTCGAGGAGGAGGTGTTGCTACAATTTACAGTGAAGTTTTTGGTGTTACTCAGAGGACAGGATATAAATGTAAGTCTTTTGAACTAATAATGCTTAAGGTGACACCGTCAAATATAAATAAAAATTCTCTGTTGTCCTTTACCCTTGCTACAGTGTATAGATCACCTGGGCCTTATTCAGATTTCCTTAGTGAATTTGCAAATTTTTTTATCAGATCTTGTAGTTACTGTAGATAGAGCCTTAATTGTTGGTGACTTCAACATTCACATAGATAATGAAAATGATACATTGGGATTAGCATTTATCGATATTCTCAACTCTCTTGAAGTCAGACAAAATGTAACAGGACCAACTCATCGCCATAATCATACGCTAGATTTAATTCTTTCATATGGAGTTGATGTTGATAATATAGAAATTCTGCAGCCGAGCAATGACATCTCGGATCATTACCTCGTCTCGTGCATGCTGCAATCAGCTAATGTTACTCAATCTACACCACGCTATCGTTCAGGTAGAACTATTCCTTCGTCCACTAAAGATAGCTTCACTAATACTCTTCCAGATCTATCTCATATACTCAATAAACCCCAAAGCCCAGAAGAACTTGATGAAATAACAAAAAATGTAAATGCAGTCTTCTCTAGCACCCTTGATGTTGTCGCCCCACTTCGAAGAAATTAAAGAAATAAGCCCTGCACCATGGTACAATGATCACACTCATGCTCTCAAGAGAGCAGCTCGGAAAATGGAGCACATGTGGAAAAATACAAAATTAGAAGTATTTCAGGGTGCATGGAAGGATAGTGTCTGTAGCTACAAACACGCACTCAAAGCTGCCAGGTCAGCATATTTTAGTAAACTCATAGAAAATAACCACAACATTCCTAGATGTTTATTCAGTACTGTGGCTAAATTGGTTAGGAATAAAGCCTCAACCGAACCAGATATTAAGTCACAGCTCAAGAGTAATGACTTCATGAATTTCTTCACAGATAAAATTGAAATAATCAGAACTAAAATTGGAATTATGCAATCATCTGTCATAGCACCTCAGAAAACAGTGTCAAATAATTTCCCTCATGTGCAACTTCAATCCTTCGCTATCATAGGTCATGAAGAGCTAACAAAACTTATCGAAACATCAAAAGCCACAACTTGTTTGTTAGATCCTATACCAACTAAGCTCTAAAAAGAGGTATCTCCTGTAATATCAGAACCTCTTCTTAATATAATTAACTCCTCACTATGCTTAGGACATGTCCCAAGAAACTTTAAAATGGCAATTATCAAACCACTAATTAAGAAGCCACAACTTAATCCTGGAGAACTTGCTAATTATAGACCGATTTCAAATCTCCCATTTATGTCAAAAATATTAGAAAATGTAGTGTTATTTTATGTTCATTTCTATATACAATATGTTCATTTCTACAGAGAAATAGTATATATGAAGAATTTCAATCAGGATTTAGGCCTCATCACAGTACAGAGACTGCACTTATCAGAGATACAAATGACTTGCTCTTATCATCTTATTGCGGCTGCATTTCTCTTCTAGTGCTTTTAGATCTTAGTGCTGCATTCGACACGATAGATCACGACATTCTCTTGAATAGGCTAGAGAATTATGTTGGAATTTGTGGAGTGGCATTAGCATGGTTTAGGTCATATTTAGCAGACCGCTACCACTTTGTCTATGTAAATGAGGAATTGTCAAACCAAACAAAAGTAAAATATGGAGTGCCACAGGGATCAGTTTTAGGGCCTCTGCTTTTCTCCATGTATATGCTTCCCCTGGGAGATATTATCAGGAATCGTGGAATAAGTTTCCACTGCTATGCTGACGATACACAACTTTATATTTCTTCAAAACCTGATGAGATTTCACAATTCTCAAAATTAGCAGAGTGTATTAATGAAATAAAAGATTGGATGGCCAGAAATTTCCTTCTACTCAATTCTGACAAAACAGAGGTTCTAAATATTGGACCAAAAAACTCTAAAAATAAGCCACTAAAATATAATTTGACTCTAGATGGATGTACTGTTACATCAGCTTCAACAGCGAAGAACTTAGGTGTTATATTTGATACCAATCTGTCCTTTGAAAATCAAATTACAAATGTTTGTAGAACAGCATTCTTCCACCTAAGAAATATTGCTAAATTAAGGCATATGCTCTCGGTTGCTGATGCGGAAAAAATAATTCATGCATTCATGACCTCAAGACTAGATTATTGTAATGCATTACTGGGAGGATGTCCAGCAAGATCAATAAATAAACTTCAATTGGTTCAAAATGCAGCAGCCAGAGTGCTGACGAGAACCAAGAAATATGATCATATTAGCCCCATTTTATCATCGTTACATTGGCTACCTGTTAAATTCAGTTTTGATTTTAAAATTCTGTTAACTACGTACAAAGCTTTGAATGGTCTAGCTCCGCAGTACTTAAGTGATCTTCTACCACGCTATATTCCAACACGTTCATTAAGATCGCAAAATTCTGGCCTATTAATAGTTCCTAGAATATCAAAATCCACTAAAGGAGGAAGATCCTTTTCATATTTGGCTCCTAAACTATGGAATAGTCTCCCAAACACTGTTCGAGATGCAGACACGCTCTCTCAGTTTAAGTCTAGACTAAAGACTCATCTATTTAGCCAGGCATACACCTAATTTATCCTCCAACCCACAATTAGGCTGCTTTAGTTGGGTCTGCCGGAACCAGAAACCAGAAACATTGAGCATGATCGCTAACTCTGCAATAAATTAAATGGCATCTACGCTTACATCTTTTTATTAGTTTCCCTGTCTCAACCTTGGGACTCCTATCATGAGGTCACCAGAACCGGCTGGATCCAGCACCATTCCTGCTTCATGTTGGACTCCACTGCTACATGTCGCAGAATGATGATGACTAAATGCAGCCGGTGCCAGCCAAACTTCACTTCAATCTATTATGATGGACTTCAGAGGATGAAATGATGCCAACTACAACCTGCATCACCTCTGTCTATTTATGGACTACAAACTTGAAATGAAATGCTTAGACTAACTATTGCCAACAAAAGCCTTCATCAGCCAATTAACAAGGACAATTGCATCTATGTGAACTTCTGTGAATTAATCAAGATGGACTTCAAAGAATTTGGTCATTAATCTTACAGTTCAAACACAATCGATGTTTAATCACTGACCCTTAACACTTAGTTTAATAATTTTAAACCATGATTTTACCTATACATAATTAATATTTACATTACATTCATAATGTTAGCCAGAGGGGAACTGACCCCACAGTGAGTCTGGTTTCTCACAAGGTTATTTTTCTCCATTAATCTACATCTTATGGAGTTTTGTGTTCCTTGCCACAGTCGCCTACAGCTTGCTCACTGGGGTTATTAATACAATTATCATTTAATTATTTTTAAACACTATTAAAAATCGTATTTTATCTAAATTACACAATGATGATTAATCGACTTTATATACATTACAGTTTTATCGTCTGTTAATGCTGATATTCTGTAAAGCTGCTTTGAAACGATGTGTGTTGTGAAAGGCGCTATACAAATAAAATTGACTTGACTTGACTTGTGCGCTTCAGCAGCCTAAAAGAGTATATTCTTCCTCTAAAATAGACTATTTCCATCCTAAAAGAGTGGCAGTGATGGAAAGCATCTTTTTAAAGATGCCTTTCTGTATGTGTATAATTCCTGGTTGCGATCGTTACCTCTCCGCTTCCGATGGGCACGATCGTTGCCTCACGTGCTGAGACAGCGTTCATGGACGGATCATGTTCTCACAGAACATGGCAATGGTAACGTTGCGGTCGTGGCTTTCCTTCGTCATGCTTGTGGTCATGCTTGCCCGGGCGGCTGAGAGCGTCGGGCTGGAATTGAACCCTCCACCCTGTCCTGAACCCTCGCGGTTTGAAGAATGGTTCCTGGGTTCGGAGTGCCGCCCATGGCCGCACCCCACCCCACATCCTTTCTTCCCGGAGGTGCATGAGGAGCTCACAAGGTCGTGGCAGGCACCTTTTACTGCCCAGACAGTTGCGGTGTACCTGTGCCTGGAAAACTCTGCCACCTGGCAGAACCGTCCGAGACTCCCATCCAGGGCCTGTAAGCTTATGTTGTCACTAGTGGCTAAGACATACAGTGCGACTGGAAAGCCACCTCCACCTTGCACACATGGCTCTCCTGCAGGTGCACCAAGCCAAGGTGCTAAGAGATCTGCATGAGTGTAGTTCTGACCAGGGATTGATGCAGGAGCTGCGCTCAGTGACCGTGACAAAGGCGTGGTCTCTCGGGCAGACGATGTCCACCCTGGTGGTCCAGGAGTGCTACTTATGGCTCAACTTGGTCGAGATGAATAAGGCTGACAAGGTACAATTCCTTGACACCCCCGTATCCCAGGTTGGCCTATTCGGCGACACCGTTGAGGACTTTTCCCAGAAGTTCTCAGAGGTTAAGAAGCAGATGGAGGCTATTCAACACATCCTGCTTCGGCGCGGATCAAGATCCCACAGCCCATCTGCTCATCGCCAGGGGCATCCCCCTGCGGCGCCGACACCGACTCCACAACACTGAACTACTTGCTGTAATGGCCGGTACCCTGTCTCGGCTCCTCAGCACAAAACCTGAATGAGTGTTTGCGAGCCAGCTCCTTTTAGACCCTTATGTCCGGGGGAGTGGCATGCAAATTCCACTTGCCAATTACCTTTGGCCTTTTCTCAAACATCAGAGGTGTTTGGGGCTCCCAAGGGCGACCCCTAGTGTCACTACATCAACACAGTGTCTGGTTCCCTCCATCAGGAAACGGAGGTTACAAAAGTATCCAGGATGATTTGCAGATGGATCTCATTTGTATCGATATTTGCCTTTTTATCATTAGACAAGACAGGTTACAAAAGATACAGGGAACTGATGTGGAGAGAGAGGGAAAATTAAATAGGTGAGCACTTTAACATAATTAACTCAAATGTGTCTGGCACGGCTCTGATATGCGGACCATTTACACGAGACTGTGTTGAACAACGGTCTTTTATTGTAGTAACACGATGACACGTAACAAAATCTAACCATGCCTGGTCGTTTATATGTCTCAGTCGCTTCATATGCAAGCAGGCGATTCTCAGATCCCCTCAAGAAACAAATCAGCCAAACAGGAAAATGTATTGGCCGATAAATTATAAATAGATATATATTAATATATACATGCTTTTTTTATACATGAAAATGTGGCTCAGGTGGTTGAGCCCCAAGTTGCTCCCAATTGCAGGCTAGCGCCTTGAATGACTGAAGCTCTGCCGTCATTGGTGTGTGAATGTGTGTGTGAATGATACGCAGTGTAAAGCGCTTTGAATACCGCTAAGGTTAAAAAGGTGCTATATAAGTGCAGACCATTTACCATGTACCATCTTTTGATAAAAGTCATGCTCAGCAGCTCTTAGTCTGTAGACATACACATTTTAAAGATTAACATTTTCTTTTGATCGTTGATTCAGTGACAGACTAATTTTACACAAGACACTCATTTGTCACCACTTTCTGGCATAATCAGAAATGGTCATTGAATCATTAAATGGATGAATTTTAGTGAATGTAATCTAAACACTTGAGCCACTTGGATACATTTAAATCCCACAATGCACAAGCACAAAGTAAAACAATATATTGTGCACATGCAAAATTGTCATTATTGTAATTGATTAAATAATTTATACAGGACCAGATTGTGCTCAGTGTTTTATTGTCATGTGTGAAACAGAAGCAAGTGCTCCACAAGATATCCTTTATTTTTGCAGCTAATTTTGCAAAATTATACAATTATTTAGCAATACTTGAATCTTAAATAAATGCTATAAAAGTAAATAATACATATATATTAATACAATACTTATATCATACTTATAGATTAATATATACTGTAATATATTAATATTGCTCTGGAAGTGTTAGGTCTGTGCAAGCCACCTACTGGCAGCTGTGCAAATAGCCCCCCCACTATTATAATTGTCTACTACCCCACTCTTAATTCAACATTTGCAGTAGGCCTATACACTGTAAACCCTGATTTGGTTTTAATTAAACTTTTGAGTGGTTATTAATTATTTATTAATTATTTCATGTTTTGTAAAAAATATTAAATGTTTTCATTACTAAATCAAATTAGTTGTTTACAGTATTCAGCTGAAATATTCAGTGCAATGATCATATTAAGCAGAAATAACTTAGTATGTAAAATATCTGTAAGAGAGGGGAGGACCCATTCGAACAGGTCTGAGCAGTGAGCACTGTGAGTCCTGTGTGAAGAGTCTACTTGCTTGTCCTGGCTGCTGCTGGATTTTTGAAAGCAACGTTACACTAAGTGGAATGGTGAGTGTGTAAAGGAACTATCTGATATCTTTCTGGTAAAACTTATTACCTAAAAGACCGGTCCGGAGACCGCAAGTTAACTAAACGCTTAAGTTAGCTTAGTGTTAACTAAGTGCTGACATTATTTATTTATTTATTTTTCATCAGTTTACAGTTTATTTTAGCAAATGTGTGTGCATGTGCTTAGGAATAACGCTAACTTTTGTCTCTTTATGGTAAACTACCTATTCAAAATGGTGTTTGTTAAGGTTGCACATGAGTGATTTGTTGCATTATAGCAGTAACTTAACAATCTTTTCAAAGGATGATGCCATTAGTCATTAGCAGAAGTTGGTTAACGTTTTGCAGTGGAGTAAATGTAAATGCAACTGAGGTGTTGAGCTAAAAGTTTTCTTATGTTCTGTTTTTACAGGTTCTTCTGAAGATGCAGTGTAATGGTGCGTTCACATTTGAATAAAATTTTGGCCTTGCATTGCTTGCGCGAGTTTGCATGAGTAACATGAACCTGCGAGTATTCCCCCTTCTCTTCCAGTAAAGGACAAGAGGATGGGCTTCTACGACTTGGTTCATAGTAAAGTACAACCAATAGCTGGAATCAAGTAGACAAGCATATTTTCAGAAATTACCAGGTAGTCCAACTTCCTTGCTCACTTTACTCCAAGCAATGTCTTTTTCGTCTGGTACATGTACGTATGACATCGTGTCATATAATTCCAGGTGCCCACAGACCACTACACCAACTTTTTCATCCATTTTTCCAGATTTCTTCTGCTGCTACGTGAGTACATCAGTACGTCAGTGACATCCGGACAATTCAATGCTGATAGGCTTTCGTGACAATGCGGCATGCAAATTTCTCACTTGAGTAAAAAAAATTAAACTTTTGCGAACGAAGCGATTTTGTGTGTTCGAGTCGCTTCCTTCGCACCTCCCGATTTTACTCCATTAAAGCGCTTACGGTCCACGGTCCAAGTTTGAAACTGCCCAAGTAAGCTTTCACTGTCAGTTATGTGATTTTTCTGCACCCTGCACAGAAGCAGTTTTTTTTTTCACTCACCTGAGCAGTACACATTTAAATGTTAATCACAGAGTCCAGTGTCCATATAAAGGATGTAACTTTCATACTAATGTGTACTTCACATTTAATGCACAGAAAAGTAAAGAGCACAGAACATATAATTGGAGGATGTTCAAGCCAGAAATAGTCTCTGGTGGTGTAACAAACGGAATTGCCCAAGAAGAACATATGCCTCCAAATGACAGGACATCCTATTTAGAGGACAGTGAGGATTCCATCATTGAACGGCTTCATGATCTAGGGAAACAGTTGGAGCACAACCTCGTAGCTCTTTTTTATTTTTATTTATTTTTAATTTTTTTAAAGATGCAATCCATCCTTCATATTCCAGCAAGTTCTGTACAGGAAGTCATACAGTATCTTTTAGACTTGAAATGCAATACTCTGTATTTTTTAGGTACATGAGTTCAACAGTATTGTGGGCAAGAACCTCAAGCAGAAATTCTATGAAAGCATCGATCGGCAAATCTTGAGATATTTTGATCTAAGAGAGGTAAGGTTGGGCAGCTGTTGATACAGCTTTCACAACAGACCAGGGTTGGTCCATATTCATTAAACACTTGCATTGCATTGTTTTTCACAGCAATTGTAATGACAAGATGTCACAGAAAGTGCTACTATATTGGTTGTGCAATACAGTAAAAATTGTGCTTGTTTGGTTCAGCTTTCTTATAGACCATTACATTCTTGTCATTCTAGCTATGTTACTTGTTTTGTCATTTTATTCCCCAAAAGACTAACGAGCCAACTGATATTTAGTCATTGGTGCTCAGAGGGCTTCATATTGACCTTGATGACAACTGCACATACTTCTACAAAACATGCTCTGTAAGTAACCTCTTACTTTCTCAAAGAGTATCTAAATGGACCATGATGGTGTAATCTTGTATTTTCACCATTATTTGATAAAACCTGTGAGAATAGCTTTACACAATTAAAGAATAAGCTATTGTTCCACTGGGGCAACTGGGATTATGGCACATACCACATGGGCACACATGCCCTGAGCAGCGATTCCCCAGTTCGATTCCCGGCTGGCCGGACTATTTGCTGCATGACATTCCCCTACTCTCTTTCCCCATGTTTCCTGTCTCTCTCCACTTTCACTGGCAAATAAAGGCATAAAATGGCCAAAACAATAATCTCCCCTATCTCCCAGCACCCCAGTACAATGAGGCTGGATAGGTGACTGTAAAGGGATTAATGGAAAGGAGGCGGCGAGAACTTGCTTTATAATACAAGTAATATTTTAATTATAAAACTGAACAAAAAAGACACACAAGCACACAAAGGTGTCGGACAGATGTCCATAAATCTTTCTCTCGTGCTGCAGCTTCCAGTCGGCCCTTATCCCTCCCTGAGGCCTGGAGATTAGCCTGATTAGGGGCCGGGTATGCGGAATCACAACCTGGCCCTGCCCTCTGCCCTGTCACAGTGTTCATTTGTGGAGCTGAATCTGTTAAAAATTTACATGAGGAAAACTTAATAGCAACAGCTCTTTCCAACCTCTTTGGGTGAATTGTTTGTTTAATCAACTCAAGCAGACATTACAAATTCACACTTTCCATCATGTGTCTGACTCTACCATGACTAGACTATATTGCTTAATATTATTGATGGTTATTTAATGAGAAGATTCATGATTATGCTCTTATGTTGTTATGAATCTGATGACTCGTCCCGCCATCTTGACATTGGGATTCTCCTCATTGACCATGTAGGTACTGTGGTCTCATCTTCCCTCCATCTCAGTCCAGCCTCATTGAAGATCAGCATTGAGGCAGAAGTCATGATAGACAACATTCAAGACTTGCCAAAAGCTATTTGCTTTGTTTAGACTTGCATACGCACTGTATTTCAACTACCCCAAGTATATGAAGAACATGTTCCATTTCATCCAACTGGTACTTCTCACATTGTGCCATTGTGAAACAAAACAAGTTACAAACATTGAAAAACCTGCTTGCAATTTAAAGAAATGCTATGTCAAGTCTACTGTGAGAAGCCGCGGCTGCTTTTTTCCACGGCGCACCATGCAGCCGCAGTCTGGGGGTGAATATAGGTCAGACCAAACCATTGCAAGTTTGATAGAATACAACACAAAAGCCTCACGTGGATTCATTCTCCTTAGTAACCAATGATACAAAGGAAACGTTGAACAGGTGCTTGTTATTTTGTATTATGTAAGAACTGATTTAAGTTTAATGAGAGAAGTGGAATGTCCAGCCACTTGTGTTCTACAGTAAAAGATGTAGAAGTGTATGCTCAGGACTGCATATTAGTGCTCAGTTGATTTGATAAAGTTAACAGTTAATCTAAAACTTTCAACTTGACTTGAAAAGGACAGAGGCTTGTATCCAGTTTTAATAAATGCCTTTATGTGTCCAGTTGTTCACATGTATATAGCAGATACTGTTGAATGCTGTGCATTCATATTCCTTCTCAAAACAACATTGCAATAACACATTTGAAGTGTTACCTTGTAATGCTTTATCAATAATAAAATACTGAAACATTGAAATGTATAGGCCAAATATATGTTTGTAAACATTCGGGATGCGCGCGCAACATGGTTGCAGAAGAGAGAACGCGGGAGAGGAGTTATAACAAAATAATACGTTACGTTATACATAGTAGTTAGATATCAACATTACATTTTATATTGATTAGATGGTACATATTTAAAATGTTCTCCGCATACTACAACAGCTTGTCACCCAGCGATAAGAACTGTTATTCAACTAAGCTTACCTTAATGAGTGGGATACGTCTTACAGATCCGTTTGCCATAGAGCCTTGTCAATGGTCAAACGACGAAACGAAATGGCCAAGCATTCAGTGGCCAGAAATATATAATTACCTGATCGACACTCCAAGTGTTTATACCCAGGAGAAGTTGAAAGCGTACAAATTAATGAGTCAGAATGAAGTGTAAATAGAAACAAATTATTTAATACACACTAGTATTTTACATCGAAGCACAATCAAATAAAAAAAAAGTACAGCAATAATTATTACCAATATAATCAATTATAAATACATTAATATAATAATAATAAATATAATATAAAATGTATACAGAAAATCTGATTATCTGTATTAATTTTTCTTCTATTTTATTTATGTTTTGGGTCTGCCCTTTTTTTTACTTGGCAAAGCTGCTATCACTATATCAGTTTGGTTTTGATAATACTGTTTTCTCTGACATTTTCATTTGGACTATGTTAATATGTTTGTTTTGTTTTTTCAAATTAATTACATTTTTGTTGTTATTGTTAAAATTATTATATATATATATATATATATATATATATATATATGTATATTATTACTCATAGTCTATTAATGTAATTTACTTAATTGTTCAGTGATCCTTCTCTGTTTTGTTGCTGTCACCACCACCTAAAAAATAATAATAATAAAAAAAAGTTAACCACTTCAAGTTATCTTCTTGGGACTATGCATTTACAGAGGTTTGTTAATGCTCCACACACAATCACCATGTCACCTAAGAGGTCAACCTGTGTGAGTGGAATAACAGTTGTCAGAATTTTGAAGTTTTTCCATCTACCAATTACTCTTTCAATGTGTATTCTCACATTAGACAAACGCCTTGATGTGTCCACTTCTTGAGCAGAGAGCTGCTTCCTACCTTTGGTAAAGTGAGGGATCTTAAGGGTGGCACCGCGTGTGGCAAGCTCATCTCTGATGGTAAAACCACGATCTGCTAGAATCTCATCATTATGCTCTAGAAGGTCATAAAATCCAGACTCTGCTGTAATTTGTTTATCGAGACACACCGCCCCAACCTGCCGACAGAAAAGTAATGGCTCCTGCAGGTGACATGCCAACTAAATATTTTACAGTGTTGTGGCTTTTATAAGTTGAGTACGTCTGGGCTCTGGAGGTTAAATTTGTGGGTCTGTTTATAAAAATTTCTGTGCAGTCAATAATGCACCTGCAACGTTTATATTTAGGTTTAAAACATTTTGGCATATTCTTTAATATTGCATGCTTGCTTGGCCACTTAATGAGAGGTTTTAAAGTCGCAGACATGACAGGGAGCCAACTTCTCAAAATGTTCGAGACGTCACATTCTGTGACATTAAATCTGAAAGCAATATCCTTGTTGCTGAGTCCTAATCTTAGTTTCATTAGGGTAACTAATAGATGGTCCTCTAGGTTCATAGAGCTACGCACAACCTCTACACTGCCTTTAAGTTTCTGAATCAACCACTCAAAAATGACACTGGTCAGACCTGTGAAAAACAGAACATGCACCGCTTTGCTCTTGATAGAGCTAAAGGAAAACTGTGTTTTTCTGAGTGTTTCCTTTAGTTCCTCCTTCTCTGATTTCAGTTTGTTGATCTCTGAACGCAGGTTGACACACTCTGCAGAAAGTTGGCTGTACTTGAGTTTCAGCTCACCATGGAGAACCTTCGGGACTGTGGCTTCTGAAATACAGAGTAGATTGTTGTTGACTTCTAAAAGATGCACTGTAACTTGTTTTAGCTTAGATTTTCTCTATTATTTGATGTATGCAAAAATAATGTGACATTAAATTACTGGCCATACATTCCCTGCTCTTCAATGCATGCAGAGAATGGATGGTGAGTAATGATATGATCCCAGTGAGCAACTAAATGAGGTGAAAGTGACAATATTTACCTCTCAAGTTTTGCATCGCCTTTGTTTATTTCACACTGGGTTGAGTAGGAAAAAACAGACGGGACAAATTCAGGACTACTGAAGTCCATGGACACCTCTCCTGTACAAAAAGTTAGGTCTGTTAGTGTTACAGTTAAATTTAGTCTGAGTTCGCTATAACCGCGTTATTAGCCAAATACTAGGTACACTTGCTAGATACTAGACTAGCTAGCTAACTGTCAGGTTAACTACCTAGCAAGACAACGTAACGCAACTGAACAAAGGTAACGTTAAGTTAGCTAGTAATTTAAGCTAGCTAGTCTCAAACTCATACATTGTTCGTTATTCTATTGTTAGATAAGTGTACTTAATACATCAGAGTTTTTGTTATAAACTAAATCGAGTGATGTGGGTGATTTAGCGCAACTTACCTGATATGAAGTGAGAACTGCAGAGTCGGGCGTTTTTAATTAGGTTGTCGTTCCAGTCGATTCTTATGAGGGCTTGTAACCAAAGACGTCTGCGGTTGGCGTTAAAAGGAGTGTGAGTTGATGGTATTCGGTAAAACCTCAGACCTTTGTTTACAGATTTTCGATTCTGGCAACCCACTGCACAACACGACATTTTCCCGGGTTTGTTTCAGCGGCCAGCTTCTGCATCCGACATGCGCAGTTGCACCTGCGTGACGTCAGTGTGACGTAGTGCGATAATTCCCCTATTGTTTAATTTATTACCTTCCAATTTTGTATATTACAAAATAGATAATCAAAATATATAATGTACCGCGTGTGCCTGTATTCCAACAGGAGTTATAGAAATGCTACCACCCACCAAAACTGCTGAATATGTGAATCGTGTTGTTGAGCCCAAATGCGGTGGTTGCTTTTGCTTACTCTCACATAACATTTGCATGTTGTATTTACTCTAAAGCTGGACTAGTCTGCTTGGATCAGAAGCTTTTCATATTTACATGCTTTTGATTTCCCCCCTTTTTCATATTTCATTTGCTCTTGATTAATATTGCCATGTGAAAGTAAAACCCATCTATAAAGTTGTCTAACATGATAAATGGGGCAATGTTAGCATGGGAGATGGGATATGCAAATGATTGATCTATTTATTGTAAGGATGTCTGAGTTGGGAAATACTATGTGTGCGTGTGGGAAATATCCTAATCTTCGAAGACAGGAAATTCTGATCCCTCGTGAGCCTTTGCCCAAGCAAGCATGTTACGATAGGGAATTAAATCTCAACGCAGGACGTTTGGGTGGGAGTTCAGAAAAATTCATATTCACCACATGAAACCAAATGACAAAATAAATTAATATCTTGTTGCAAATACTTTAAACCAGTCAACAGCCTCTTACTGCTTTATAAAACCACAGCTCTAAATCCGTGTGCCCCCATCAGCGAGAGCATGTGTCATCATGGATTGGCTGAAAAGCCAGCAAGTCACTGCAATTTCAAAATGAGCACCTCTGTAAAAATGTTATTTCCCTTTATAGTTCATCCATGACATATTTATGTGATTCATACTCATACTCTTCAAACATGGTGTTTCTTTCTGTGCAGACATGGACATACATGAGATCCACTGTATGATTTACATGTATGATGTTGTATCAGAGGTGCTCTCAGCTGTATGGCTTTATGCACTGGTATGTTTACTACCCTCACTCAGTGGTGTTTTTATAAAGGTATTTGTTTCATATATTCCCAATGTGTGTGTATTAATGGTCAACCAATATATAGCCGAGGCCAATAAATCACCCAGTTTGGCAGATTTTTATTCTTGAGGGTGCCAAAAATCGGCTACTTGCATGTGAAGTGACTGAGTCATGTAAATGACCAGTCACGGTTAATTTTGTTATTATGTGCCATCATGTTACTATCATAATAGACCGCCGTGCAACACAGTCTCATTTAAACGGTCCACATGTCAGAGATGTTTCTTTCTCCCTCACTCTGTAACTTTTAACTGTCTTGTCTAATGATGAAAAGGCAAATATCGATAAAACTAATATCTCGGACTGTCGATTAATAGTTAATTCAGTGCGATTAATATGACTTAAAATAATGCGTTAAAAAATTTACGCAATTAATCGCAATGCCCGCAATGATATGGAAGATTCCTGAGAAATGCAAGCTTGTAGTACCACCTGTTTACTCCAGAGGGCAGTAAGTGAAACTTCAGCTGTGTGGCAATGTGCAGTTTATACAGTGAAGAAAAACACCCAGACTTGAGGAGCAGAACAACACAGACTTGAGGTACATTCTTGCGTTCAAAACACTTGATGAAGCACAAATCCGAACTAAGTGATCTCAATATGTGTTATAAGTATTAAACTATATTTAACTTGACACAGTGACCTAAAAATTGTATGTTTATTACGCAATGCACCCGAGATGCTACACAAGCATGTCTGACGCAGGTGTACATTGACGGGTCCTTAAACAAGCCCTCATAATAAATCTGGAACTGATTGACAAATTCACTTGTGAAATGTATTGCTGTGAACTGTATGCCAATGATTGACTTATGTTCAATAATATGGTAGTAAACAATGCATTGTATTCTAAAGCCACTTTTTGTATTGCCTTATTAACGATTAACTCTTCTGCTACAAGAATGTAATACATTTTAATTATCTGAATATATATTTTTTTTATATATATTATATTTAAAGATAACTATGTATCATTATTTCATCATTATACATTTAATTATATTTATATGAGGGGCTTTCTCAGCAAATATTTGTATATGCGATTAATTGTGATTAATTAATCAGAACACCATGTAATTAATTAAATAAAACATTTTAATCGATTGACAGCCCTACTAATATCATATACTGTCTGCAAATATGTGCATATCTAATTTAAACAGATGCAATAAACCATCCTTACACAACTTCAGCAGATCCAGCATCCTGTGGAATGCTCATAAATCTTCCTCTGAAGCATATATTCTAACAGTCTCTCCTCAACTGTTCCCTGTAACTTTTCTAATGATAAAAGGCAAATATCAATATAACTTATATTATATTACACCTACAAATATGCAGATATCTTGTTTAAAAAGTTGTCATTCAGGAACCTCACTAAAATCCAGTATTTTCTTCCCGTCGAGAGCAATATCTTCCTCTGATTAGCGTATTATATCAGCCAGTATCAAAACTTCAGGATCAGGATCAAAAGTTCCTCTCATTTAAAAATCATGATGGTCCGTGTGTGACAATCCAAGTAGGTGATCCAGGCTGTTTAAGCTGCCAGGAGATGGATCCGCATGAGCGCATAAGTGCAACTTAAAGGCTGCTTCTGAAACTAGGGAAATGCTGCCTCCGGAGGCTGTATATGGAGGTAGGAAATAAGGTGCTTTTCAAACTGTTCGGAGACCAGTTTCCTTAAGAGATCTGTTCATTCAAAACATATGTCAGTTAACCCATTAACTGATTAGGCAGTAAGGAAGCAAGTCAGCTGCCTACATGCTGCCTCCGGAGGCTGTATATGGAGGTAGGAAATAAGGTGCTTTTCAAACTGTTCGGAGACCAGTTTCCTTAAGAGATCTGTTCATTCAAAACATATGTCAGTTAACCCATTAACTGATTAGGCAGTAAGGAAGCAAGTCAGCTGCCTACATTTTCCGATGCAGCCCAATTTAAAAGCACTTCACGTGTGCTATAAGCAAATGTCTGCCATTATGTACAATTGGTTTGATTAGATATTTTTTGAGTAAAAAAGATTGCTAATGTGGACATGCCATCCATGGTTGCTGGACTACGGTGTGTACTATTAGTTCCTTCCTAATATATTAACAATTTCTTAATGTGCAAATAAATTACTCAGATTTGATGACTAAACAGAAATCTGAAGAAACTGCTATCTACCATTTAAAATACAATATATATTTTTCTTGTTTTCTTTTTTTTTTTTTTTAGCAATTATATGTTTGTTATTCACTATATTAATTGTGTGATATATTGGCATTGTATTGGCCTATTGGCCACCCTGTTCTCTGGATATTGGCGTCAACCATTAAAAAATCCATATCGGTCGACCACTGGTGTGTTCTCCACAACAGAAATGAGACAGAGTGAGGTGTATGTGGGGTGTCAAAACATTACATTGCATCTATATTGAATGTCTGTGCAAAACTATTTCGACCATTATAATAAATTAATCGGTTGGACATCAAATGATTTTGGTTACAGATATCATATGTCTGGATTGATTAGTATGGTTTTGTTGTAATTAAATAATATAACTTGTGACCCTTACAAAGCTAGTTTGTGATTTTCTGATGGGGTGGCATATGAAGAGGGTCAATGGCATTTGACATCACTGACGTCAATCAATCATAACGCTTGTTATGATGTCAAAATGTTTTTGAATGTTTAAAAGAGTGTGGGAATTTAAGTGTTATGATGGATGCAGACAATTATTTTTGAAAAAGACTTAAATCTGGGTATGCTTCTAAACACAAATCTATCATATGACTTCTGAAGATTTGGAATATAGTGCACAGATAGAATTAATGACTTTAATTTCCATTTTATTGTGCTTTTCTTTTTTGTTTTTTTGAGCCACATCTCGGAACTCCCTTTTGTCCCACTACGAAAAATAAATAGATAAATAAATGAAAATAAATAAATGATAATGTAATGAGTAAATAAAGATAGGATTTTCAATTATTTCACGTTACATTTTCTGCCTTGGGTAAAGTAATGGAATGATCTGAAACAAATTTAATATGGGACCAGAAATGCATTTTATTGGTGTAGGTGCAGTGACATTTTGCTTTGATTTGTAACAACTTCTATAACTCTGTATAAACTGCAGGGACATTGACAAAACTTCCCCATTTCATAAATAAAAAAGTTTCTTTCACCTTGGGGAAATATGAGGCCGGTTATGATACATAGTTGTCAGTCTATTATATGACAGTCACTTTTATTGAATAAGCACATTATAGGTTGGATATAGGACTGACAAGCAGATAGTTCAGGGCTACATGACTGAAAGAAAGAGGTTACAACCTGAGCATGTTAATTTGGAGGCAGGAAGATGAAGAAAGACCAAACTGCAAGGCAATTATGCTGAACCAATACACTGATATGATGAAAGGAACCAGAAAAGAAAGAAACAGCCACTATATCACTTCTATCTTTTGACCCAGATAAAGATTTAACTATATGGTCTTTTGAGTCTTTCCAATTTCATGTTTACTATAGTTCACATGAGCTTCTGACCTGTGCTGTAACCTTTCAGTGAGGACACAATTATCACCTAGCTAGAGGCAGAGAAATGGATTGATCTTGCTGTAGTTAACTGTAATTCATTGCCCTCTGTCCACATTAAGAGTCCTGTAGGGAGGATTAATGTGGAAAAGAACCTGATAAACCCAACCTAGTTTTCTAATAATGTCCCAGATCTCTTGTTGTGTGTAAAGTAAACTGTTTGCATTTGGGATAAAATAATTCACAACACAAATACAATCTCAATGAACATGTATATGTGATATAACTCACTATTTAGACATTACATTTAATAATTTAATCTAAATGTGGACTCCAAAGAGGCCGTTGACCCATCCAACATTGGTAGAGAAGGTTTTATCCTGTTATTAAAGAAGTATTGAGCATTAATTTTGTGTTTAAAGCATGAATGGTTTTCAACAGTTTTTAATATTTGCAGGCCCATTAAAGCAGATGGGATATATTGTGTGCCTGGTCTTTGTTTTGCAAGAGGAGACAGACTCAATTAGAGCATGACTCTAAAATATGCTGTCCATAACCCACAGCATGTGGTCAAACTCTGAATGTGACATTGAGCATATTGTTTTATGATAGCAAACACATATGGTGGACAGGTAACACAGCAGAAGATCAAAATAATAATGAATTGTGGTTTCCAGAAACTGGTCCATAAACTACTGCATATCAAAATAAATGTTATTTTTGATTATTTGTCATTCTGATTTGGCACTTATTTCTGTGGCATTAGCACTGTACAGAAAACACTGTGAATGTAACAACTAAGATGGATGGTGACTTTTTAAAAGTCTATTAGTATTCAATGAACGAATGTTGAACTTTAATTTGACATAAGTTTTATGTATATATATATATATAGCCTTATCATAATGTTTTATAGACTTTTCATAATGTTTTTATTAAATTAGAACAGGGTTTCATGAGGATCGGGATGAAATGGAGGAGGCAGAACATTTTATGTGCATTGCTGTGCCTGTTTGCAGATGTGCAATACTGTTTCTGATGAGACATGTCTCTTCAATGGTCCGTTCGACTACTGAATGTGGCCAGCAGTGCCTGTCTTACAGCTACTGTCCGTTTTACCGAGCCATTTCACATCAGTTATAGTCAAGTATGCATCGCATTACAGATAATCTTTATTCAAATGCTGTACTTATCTCAGTACATGATTGTAGTAGAACAGAAAATAACTCAAGCTAAGAAATCATCACTGTTATTTTTAGTTATGGTATGTTCCTTCTCTATGATGACACTGAAGATTTCTCCAAACGCAGTGCATCCCAAACCAATAATTTCCTTTTACATCTATTTTTGAATGCCTTTTCAATTAGTTACATAAAAATAATATAGCCAACTATTGGCTTGATAACGATTACTTCTGTTTCAAGTGCTTAGCTACATTTCTTTTTTTATTCTAAATGTGAATTAAATGAAAATCAGTGACTATAATCAGTCTGTTCAGTTCATTATTTGTCCAGCTGGAGTCACCAATTCACACACACCAGTATAAGCCGTTTACCGTTTATACATCAGGCCCCACATATTTAAACTTTTCTGTGATAAACATTGACAGACATTTAATATATTTTGTTCCTCAGCAGAACTAAAACAGTTTAAAACAGAAAGTATACTGAAAATATTTTGAAAAAAAAGAAAGAATAAAAGTGGCAATTATTTAACCAGACAAAAATTTGGATATTCAGGCCCTGATCATGTTGGAATAAGTTAAATATTCTATTTAATCAAAGTCAATATCACACAAGCAAGAGTACAGTACTGAATATCAGCACAACTGTGATTCAGCCACAGGTATTCACAATGGTGCTGATATTCTTTACAATAGTACAATTGCAAATGTGATCTTGGTTTTATACAACAATTTCAAATAACCTACATAATAGACACAGTAAGTCTATTCATTTTGTATATTTTTCCTTTGCTTATGAAAATAGTTCCAAATTATGCAAGTCAATGATTGTGATGCAGATGACCATAACATGTCCCATTGCTGTTAAACTCAATATCGGCACTCTTGAAATGCTACTCTTGGAAATGCCACTTTTACATATAGAGGACCAAATCATACTGTAAATAATATAGGCGAACCCAGTACAAGTTGTCCAACTATATACTCCAGTGAATATTTCTTAGAATAGGTTTATTTTTGAAAGTCAGTTTATGTATAGCTATATAAAGTATTGAATACAAAAAAAATTAAATAAACAAAACAAAACAAAACAAAACCTATGAACATTCACTATTCTTGCCCAGGAAAAAAAGATGCAGTTCACTGAACACATGTTGACCTTTTGGAGGACAATATACAATACAATACAATAAATTGTATACATTTATGACATTTAAAAACCTACAGTTGACCCTTGCCTAAATTTATGCAAGTGTGGTTTATTTATGTTTGCTTATTTGTCCAAGAGCTATAACAAAAGTGTGATAACAGTGAAAACTTACTTTGGAGGGTAGAATTCACAAAAAATATTCTTAATGAGATTTAGCCTTTGTGAAAACTTCCCAGTTTGACAGCCCCACACAATAGTGCTTTCTTAACATCAGAATTCTCTGAAATGCACAAATGCATCACAGCATGTGTTTCACTAATGATATTCCTGTAAACCCAGACAAAAGTGTCATTTCTTTATTTCGTTTTGTCATGTTTGCGACTCAGGCTGGGGCAGGAAAGTGCTATGGAGGAGTCAGATGATATGCTCATAAGTCATGACACTGTGCAGTAAATCTGGTGCAGATGTGGCTTATTGAGCTCTCAAGCTGGAGAAATACAATTCCTCCATTATTTTTCTCTTTCACTGATATACGGCCACACTGACATTGTAAATGAGTTTTAGGGCTGTCAACGGAGGGGTGGTCAAAGTGCACCACTCGAGGGTACCTAGTGAGGGATGGAACAAATGAACCTTCACCAGACATTGTTGGTCATACACATCGGCACAGAATACATCCAGCAAATGTCCGGAATAGGATAGGGATTGGCTCATTTGAAAGAAAGAAAGAAAGAAAGAAAGAAAGAAAGAAAGAAAGAAAGAAAGAAAGAAAGAAAGATTAGCTGTGACATTACCACATCTCTCAAATTTTACATAGTGAACAGCAGCAGAAGGGAATAAGTTAAAGCAGACCAAGATGATGTGGAAAGAAGCAATGATGTGAGAGAGCTTTTCTTTACAACACAGAGTAAACAAACTAGATTGGGGAGAACTTGGGCAAAGGTGCGTGGGTGGGTGAATCCAGAGAGTCCAATAAAGAAACACATCAAGTGGTGTTTCTCCAAGGGAGCTCCAAGGGGAATTTTACAAATAATCACAATTTTGAATATTATGGTGACACATTATTATTGTGTTTATTTAATTTATCAGGGTGAGATTGACATTATTCTCATGTTTTATGGACCATTTTGTAATTTTCATATAATTAGACCTTTTAACACCCTTTAAACATGTGCTTCTTCAAATAAATTTACTAGAAAAGACAATGCATTTACAATGTGATATTTCATTACCTTCAATTGAATTGAGACACAAAGTGGTGGCATATCAAAAAGAGCATAGTGCATAAAGCAACAATCCTGTTCTTATTTTTCAGTTATATTTATGTGCAGTTCATACAAATGAATTAGCACAGATATGTCATATGTATGTCACATTGCATCTGTAAACCTTGTTTTATATTCTGTCTCACTGTAATGTTCTGTGTGCACTTGTTTCTCCTATCACCGAAAAAATAATAATTGTGAGAACGCTTGGCAATAAAAT